>NC_056735.1:386365007-386676257 GCF_019279795.1 Protopterus annectens | reverse complement strand
TCCACCACATTGGGAACTCCTGGATTGGTTCACTGATGCAATGGGTAGATGGTGGACTGAGACAGTGTCTGTTTTGGACTGCACATTGTCTGTGCTGGAATGTCTGGTTGGAGTTGGGCATCGGACCCATGGACGTAGGCCAGCAACCCCATCTGCTAAGAGTCCACATGGCCATGAACACTCATGCTCCCATAGTGGCAGTACATCCAGCTCTACTGAGGAGAGTATGCTGTCCACACCTTGACATGGCAGGCCATGGGCTCATGGTCCTGGGTGGTCCCGTGGGGGACACAGTCCCAACAGACAGCAGTTACTGTCAGGTACTAGAACCACTTCTAAACTTGGGCATGGAGGTGCCAGTGCAACTCCTGGCAGAGCCAATTCCTGTGTTTGGAGCTGGAGATGGTGAACTGTCATTTTTATGGTCCAAAGCTGTCCAACATACACAGGTGTATGGCTAGCACTGAAATTGTCTGTATGCACGCACACAGTCACCCACCACTGTCAAATGCAGGTCACCTACAGACATACATGGCACCTCTCCATGGTCCATCTTACATGCCCCCCTTCCTGATTCAAAAACATGCTGTCAACCATTTGAGCCAGTCTATGCCTCCTGTACCCCCATGCAGCACTCTGTGCAAGTGATGATACCGGTGCCACATCCCTGTCATCCTCACCATCGATGCAGGGAAATGAAGCTATGTGTCTAATGCACTGGGTGACTGTATTAGTTAACATGTACTTTTGTAATGCAATGTTGCTTTGCCATGTCACTTGTAGTGGTTACTGACAGATAATGTATGCTGGCATTTGTCATGAGTACACCACATACATTTGTGTACCTTATGTTGTATGATCTTGTATTAGCTATATAGTTACACAATGGCAGGTGTGTCATGGGCCCCTTTATGTTTCTGTTAGAAGAGTCTGTTGGGATAACCTATGGATACACAGCAGAAGTAGTGCAGCACAGGATGGCATGTCAGCATAGCAAGAATATGTCTTCAGCAAGGTACAACACTATAGGTGCATGGCTCCATAGGTTCATATGTGTATAAGAGGTTAACAGGGACAATGGCAGCATTCAGCATACTCATGCATCCCTAATCTGTGAGAAGGTCTGCTGCTCTTGATAAGTCCCACCAAGGTTTTTGGAAACTAACACATCTACAATCTGTGTTGATGGAGATAACCCAGCTACATTTATCCTGTGTCCAGTACCAACAGTTGCCCATCACCGGGTATGATTGTTATGTTTTGCATCCCAGTGTGTAACCTACACATGATGTGCGTCACAGCAGATGTGTGCTTTACAGGCATTGGGGGGCCTGTTTCACGTAGGGTGTACTGCCTGTGTTGTGGTCAGTCCTTTGGGAGGCCACATCACCTGCTACAAACAAAACTCTGCAAAACCCTACCTATGTCTAAGTTACCAAGTTTATGCCATTTGATATATACACATCCACAAATTCAGCTGCAGTGAGATTAGAACCCCTAACTATCTACTCTTATAAACTATAGTTCACAGTACTTAGCACAAGAGCCACAGTTTAAGTCTGACATGAAACTGTGAGCTGGTAGTCTTAAGGTGTCTGACATCATCAGGCCTTGTAGTAGAGGGCAGTTTGGAAGCCAGCAGTAAGTGACAGACCCACAAAGTGCATAATCATTGCAGGTGGATAGCCCCTGAGGGCATGTCTGCTGTTTTGCAGGGGGGTACACACACACAGAGATACAGACATGCACCAAGTGGGCAGGAGTGAGAGGAGAACCCCTGCCTACCTAGTCTTATACACTACAGATCACAGTACTTATCACATGTGCCACAGGTTAAGTCTGTTGTATATGAGATTGCAGGCACAGTACTTGTGCTTTACACAAACTAGGCTTATGTTGAACAGAATCTGTGGCCTGCAGAGTGATATTGCTTCATACTGTTATCTACATCTAATATACTAACAGTGAGGTAACTGTTTTTATCCTAGCTATGTGTGTAAAGTTACCAGTATGGCCATATGTGGCGGCTTGAAGTTAGATAGGCAAACCTATGGGCAGGAACAATGTGCCCTGTCTGTACATGCATTGACAACGTTATACATTACACCACCTGCTCATCTGTGTCTGCCTATGTGGTGACCTCCAGCAGGAACATGGGACTGTAGGTCAGTGGATTATGTACTGTTGCGCCCTTAGTTTGGATCCTTTGGGAACAGTATGGATGTGTGATAGTGCAGATTTACTCACCATTATTGGGGTATGTAGCACAATACAGACATCCACACACATATTTCTGTATATAACAGGGATGTGTATATAAATGTAGCTGTTTGTGTATGATATGTATATGTGTTATGTAGATATAAGGGGAGAGGCTATGCATCATTTTAATATATATAGCTATATATATCGGTATATATCAATTTGACACTCTGTAGAGATAGATATACTATGCATCTCAGAGAGAGATACTGGAAGACGGATATGTATATGTATATGTCTGTATGTATAGACATTTTATACATAACATGTAATTTTGCTGAAGGTGCGACAGAATTGCCCTAATTTTAACTAAGTGTCTGTGCTTGCCCAGGGAACTGTCAGTACTTATAAAGTGACTTCAGGTCACACCAACCTGCCAGTCCGGGATTTTGTATGTTGCAGTCATTAACATCTGCCCCTGTTTATGCAGTATTGCACTTCACTCAAAATGTCCACAGCATTCCTCAGCTGTCTGCTGTACTTAATATGTGACTGAGGTTGATAATGTTACACCACATATAGACTGACAGTCTGCATACCTCTCAACTGTCCTGATTTCCACAGAATGTCTAGAGTTTTGCCTCACATATGTTTGGTCTGTTCCTCATACATTTCTGGTTTTCTGGTGTATTATTGTATATTAACATCACTAAATTATACTAAATAAGACAAACATTTGTGTTTCAGACTTTATATCCTTCAGAACATATGTAATAATGCAACACCTTTATTCCAGAAACTTTCTAGGTTTATAGGGGCAATATTTAAATCTGTCCCTATGTTTGGGGCTTTGTCCCCCCAAGTCTTTCTGGCTTTGTCCAGATGTCTTGCACTAAGAGGTTGAGAGATATGACAGTCTGTGAAAACACCAACATGCAAAAGATGTGAGTCATTCCTGATTAGAACCATCAACACCATCACGCATGCTAGCTTCCTTAGTTCAATGAATCACAGATGTAGACAGACAGAGAGGAGTCATTTATCACACAGTCAACTGCATAAATATGTATGTTGTTATCCTGCGTGTAGAGGGACATACAATGTGTGAGTGATATCCATGTTACAGCCCTGGAATTGCCTGGTCCACTGATATACCATAGGTGATTTTCTGTTAAAGCAGTAATATGGATACACTGCTGTGTTGGGGGTGGGGGAAAACAGCACATGATGAGTTTGGGTAGACAGTAGTCCAAATATCATTTGAGCCCACTGTTTAACATCTCCCTTGCCTGCTGTTATGAATAGTCCAACTATGAGGTCTAGTGAATATTAAGGAACACATACTATTGGACTGGGTATCTGACATCCCATGTGGATGTTGAATCTGTCCAAATAGGCCACTATATTTCCTTGCATAACAGCAGCAGATTCATACATACGATACCATATTATAGTAATCCTTACAATTAATGTGTAGGTTAGAGACTTACGTTATGAATGCAGCAGTTGACAGAACTGTAGTTCAGGGCTTAATCTGTGTGATGCAAGCAGTACACAGCCAATACATGGATAGGCACAGGCTGTGTGTGTTGCCTGGCATCAACAATTTTAATATATATATGCAAGCAAGAGTAAGATGTCAGTCCCTAGGGCCCTAGGTTATCAGTGAATGTGCTATGTATTATCTCTTAGCCAATGCTAGGGCATACTGGGCATGCCTACATCTACCTACAGGGACATCATCAGGGGGCTCCTCCTCCAGAGTCCTCCTGTGAATGTGGATGTGATGACCTAGGCAGTGGTGGGGGGCTGTGTATCCCTTCACTTTGCTGATCCTGCTGCAGCCGCTTCCACAGGATCATATTGTGTAGCATGGCACATACTGAGAACATATGTGCACATGAGGCTGGAGAGTACTGCAGGGCACAAACATATATATCGAGGCACTGGAAGCATGACTTCAGTATCCCAAACACATGCTCTATGATGTTCCTAGTTTGTGCGTGTGCCTCATTATGGCATTCCTCCGTGGGTGTGTGCACATTTCTGATGGATGCCATCATCCATGGTTCCAGTGAGTAGCCAGCATCCACCAGTAAATGGCCAGGTGGGATATCCCCCCTAGCAAACATCTGGTACAGCTGTGATGCATGCCAGATATGGGAGTCATGATACCTTCCAGGGCTGCTAGCACTCACATTCATGATAATGCCCTGGGCATCGCACACAGCCTGGCAGTTGATGGAGTGGTACCCCCCTACAGTTGATATAGATTCTACCCTCCTCACCAGGTGGTGTCTTGATGTGTACATGAGTGCAATCTATAGCACTCAGTAACTCAGGATAGTGTGCTACACAATAGAAGTGTTGCATATTGCTTGCCCTTGCCTCAGGAGTGAGGGGGAAATAAATGTGCTCACTGGCATGTGGTAGCTTCACATCCAGGAAATGGTGGAGTACTGTTGATGCTGAAGCCTGTGAGACCACCCTTCATGTCTCCAGTTAGTCTTTGGAAAGTACCTGTGGCTATGATCCTAAAAGCTCTGAGTTGAGGGTGGCAGAGCTCAGTGTGTTCTTGTAGTATATCACTGTCTACCCTGTAGTGCTCTAAAATCTCCAGCTCATGTAGCTCCTGGAAGGTTACCCTGGGCATCAACACTCTTCTCCTTCCCTGCCTAGGCCTATTGTCAGCAACACCATCAGCATTGACTTCAGCATCTAGCACATACAGATGTAGCAGACCTGCAGCCACCCCTAGCATTCTTTCAGTTAAAATTCCTAAGTCTGTACTCCAATGGTGCAGAATATGGATGAAAAATCAGATTGTAGGGTGTATGAATACTTTATACTGCTCTGCTGTAGGTGCTGACTGTGTGAATGGCTGCCTATAATGCATTCTACCTGCTTAGTATGTCATTAACATCATTTAATGATCCTAGTTTAAGTTAAACAGGGGTCAAAAGTAATTACTATATCATTGGCTTTTAGATGCTCTCAGGACTGTGGCACGCAGCCCAAACGCACACCTCATAGGTATACAAAGCATAGCACTTAGTGATACCCTCCCATACTTCTACACTCAGCTTGGCGGCGCACAGAGCAAACACATGGAAACACATGCCCCATAGGTAAACAAAGCTTAGCACTTAGTGCAAACAGCCCCCAGACTTCCATGCTCAGCATGGTGGTGTGCCATGCAAACAGGAGCAGTTAAGCAAAAATCAGCTTTGACATAATTGGACACCCACTCCCTTGATGTCAGCACAGTTCTGTGCCTACACAGGGGAGATATGTGGACACAGATACCCATTTGTGCTATTCAGTAACTCCACCTCATTTGCATAGGGATCCATGCTCAGACACTGTAACACAGTTTATAAAAAAAAATATTTTAACTTATTTCTCTTATTTTTTTTTCAGACACACTGTGGATAGTTCTGCTCATATCTGTATGTGCTGTGCAATTTCTGTCCATCTACCTACATTTTTACAGCCCCTTTTGTCTGTCTACATTCCAGTACACTGAATTTTTCCATGTACACTACAGACACTGACATGAGATCTGCAGAGCTGCCTATCTGCTTACTGGATCACTCTACCTGACTCATTTGCATGGAATTCACCTGCTTATGAGGTGATTTGCATGCCGTGGATATGTCCATGTTGGTGCATTGGCAAGTGCGCCGCTCAGCTGTGTTTACTGAACCTAAACCCTGCTTACTTTCGTGTAAGCAGCATGGCATGATGTCTGCATGGGAAACAAGACCATGTAGGCTTTATTAAATTACCCCCATGATTTATAGGTTAGTGACCTTAGGAGGAGATGATAAAGCTTGCACTTTATCAAAGCCTTGCCAAAGATCAGGGCATGCTTCTGGCAACCTACTGATTTTATTTTACCTTAGAAATAGTTTATTATTAACAGTTTCCATTGCTGAAGTATTGTTAATGATTTAAAGCAAATAAGTGATGCATAGCTTTTACTTTGCCACATTTAGTCCATTGTGTGAACTTGCAGTTTATCAACTCTGAATGCTATTACTTCAAAAAGTTAAAGGAATATCACTGCAGCATCAAGCAGATGTGTCTCCCTTAATAATGATTATTCTGTTTCCTACTGTCAGCAGCTAATGTGAGGTAATCTGCCTACAGTTTTCCTGTGGTGCTTGCACCTATTAGTGTGCTCTGTAGATTGTGTATCCAAATAGGTAGGAGGTTTGATGCTCAACATGGGAAACTTGTGTGTGTGTGTGTGTGTGTGTGTGTGTGTGTGTGTGTGTGTGTGTGTGTGTGTGTGTATGTGTGTGTGTGTATGTGTGTGTATGTGTGTAACACTTCATGTTGTATCCACTTCCCCTGAGGGGAATACATTTAAACCAGGGTGTGGGTTTGGCAACGGAGGGGGGGGGGTAGTACAAAGGGGGTGGGTTTGGCATAATGGTTAAGGTATTCACCTCACAGTCACAATGTACAGGGTTTGATTCTAAGTGTGGGTTATCGTCTGAGCTTAAAATGGCCCTTCAGGGCAGTTAGCCTAGTATTCACCTATGAGTCTATGAACTAAATTACATAGCTGTGAATTTTGACTCATATAAGTTAAAGCAGAGGTCTGGTTTGTTGTCATCAGCATATAGAGATGAGCTTGTTGTGAAATCCTGTATTTCACTTGAAAGTGACATTACTGGCTTTTATATTATGCAGGTGTATCATTGCTGAATAATTATTATCCTGTTAATAACACACGTGCAGAACTGAGCTGTAAACAACTAACATTGCCAAGGTGAACATTCTGATGGTACCATTACTTCTGCAAGAGGTTCTGACTACTGTGCAAATAATTTTATATGTGGTAACAAGCCAGCAAAATTAGTTTGTAGTAAAGGTGACATGGAAAAGAGGTTAGAACTAACTGAAGACAATCTGAAATGTGATCCACCAAAATCCTTTAGTAAATGTTGCAATCACTAAAAGTGGAGAGAGGTGAGAGGCTAACCGCTTTG
Organism: Protopterus annectens; assembly: GCF_019279795.1. Classification (NCBI taxonomy): domain Eukaryota; kingdom Metazoa; phylum Chordata; order Ceratodontiformes; family Protopteridae; genus Protopterus; species Protopterus annectens. Next base: position 386,669,055 of record NC_056735.1, on the reverse strand, counting down.
AAAACCAATTCCATATATCCTTTTTGTGGAATCCTTCAGTTACTAAAAATGGATTGAGTGTGGTGGTGTGGTTTCTGTTGCCGTGGGTCATATATTCCAACTAAGTATACTCCAGCTTGAGGTTACAGTACTTGGAATAAGTTATATTTCCTTGTGATGAATGAATTTCAGTGGTAAAAGTCTTTGGAATTCCATTAGTCACTGCCTGGTTAATTTCCCTTCTATCATTCATTATGCTTATGGTGGACAAATGATGTACTAAGCTGGGGTATGAATAAAGAAAGTAACTCTAGCAAATGAAGAATGTGGAAGGCTAGAAGAACTGCTAGATGATCATGCAGGTGATCTGACAGTGTCTACAACTTTTCTTACTTTAGGGTATGGTGTATCCATTAAGGATATACTCAGATGTGGTTGCAGTTTTACTTGGAAGTCTACCAGTCAGGCACTCAAATGTGATTAGTTGAAGGCAACCATCTAACTTATATAGCTATTGCCAATAAAGCTAGATATAACAGCAATCTAGTCTCCTCTTTATTTCTAGACTTGTCTTAAGTCTTTGACACAGTTTGTCACAGCAAACATCTGCTTATCCAATAAGTGTCAGTCAGTAAAATGGCTTTCTGCCATCTCTCCATACCTCCCCAGTCACAGCCGGTGTACCACAAGGCCCTATCCTTGGGTCTTTCTTTTTTAACATTCTCACCAACACCCTCCACACATCCACACAGCAGGCCTCCCTAATACTTTATGCAGATGACTTCACACTCATTTACACATGACAATTTGGCATGTGTCCAAAAATTACTCAGGAAGCTTTAACAGCAACTGAAACATGGCTTTATAACTCATAACTTATGCTCACCCCTAAAAACAAACAAACAAACAAAACAAGAAAAACAAACTACTACTTTTTCCCCCAAATCCGTCTCCCATGAAAAAACAAAATTTAAACGTCTCTCGCTCTTGACAATACAACAATTGAAACCACTTCTCATAGGAAATTATTAGGGATGATAGTGGATGATAATCTTAAATTCAACCTGCATATACCAAATTGCATATGAAAAACTCATCAAAAACTAGGGATGCACCAACATAACTAAAGGTACATTTGCCCTATTTATCTCCTTCCCATGCTTCTTTATGGTGCTCCCATTCATACTAACCTTCAGACATTCGAAAAACCAAAACTTGTACACTGCAATAACAAAGTTGCTAAATTTGCAGCAGATACCGTTTTCAAAATCCACCACTGTATAGCTCATAATAGTCTCAATTGATTAGAACTACCCCCATCAACTGACATATACACAACTTCTTACCACCTCTAAACTTATCCAGAATCCATCTGCTTGTTTACCACTAAATATCATTCTACACAACTATATTCCTAGTCAGTCATTATGATTCAATGACCGAAAACATCTGTCTGCCCACAGACCTGTCATATCTCACTTGCATTGTCTGTACTTGTACTATGTTGCTAAGGCCTAGAACTCCTTATCTTATTCCATCAGGTCTATACCCTCCCTCACATACTTCCAAACATTTTGAAAGACTTTCTAGCCAAAAGCTGCATCTGTTTTTGCTCAACACCAAGATAAACTATATCCACAAATGTGAAAACATACCTTTTCATACCTTACATCTCCTTACTCTTCCTTCTTCACTCACTTCCTTCCTTCTGTCAGTTTCTACCTCTGGATTTTTCTCTAAATATACAATAAGCCTGCTTTTCTCTCACTTTACATTGACATTCCTGTTTGTATTATACTAACTTACCTTTAATTTCTCTATAAACTAGCTAAAATTTATCTAACTAATAAATAAATGTCATATAACTTGTGGATCTCTATCACCTCCATGAAAATTCAGTTCAGCGAATGGCATTTTTGGTTCACTTACATTGAACATGCCATTCGTCGAGCTGTTCATACTGAGATTGTGGTACAGTGAGGATTGAGAAATTTGCCCTTTCCACACTGTAGTGTGATCTCGGAGTTGGTATATATAATTAGAGGGGGATGTGGGGGGGGGTGCAACCCCCCACAAAAGCAGATTTCAACTAACTGCATTTCCAATGAAATGTCGTTCGCTGATCTGTCACTTTGCTGAAGTGATATATACCCACAAGTTGTAACTATTTTTAACCAATGTTTTCATATTATGTCTGATTTTGTATAATTATTTGAACTATATATTTTTTTTATTATTTTTAAAGACTATCAAATTATTGTTCTTAAAATGTTTGGTAATACTTCGGAACTTTCTTTCCCAGGCCTTTGCTGAAAATGAGCTCCCAGTAATTAAATGTCAATAAATAAATAAAAGTTATCTCAGATTCAAAAAGAAAGAAGTGCTTAAATAGATTAAAATGGTATCTCTTCAAGTGCTTGAGTTAATTTTTCTAGCATCATGTGAAACCACAATACACTCAAGATAGAAGGATACAGATGGGATCACAGACTTGTGCCATGGCAGGGCTAACTACTTGAAGGTGAAAAATATGACTCTAGGTGATTTGGTTGTGTTGACTAATGTCAACTAAGGGACATCGGTATTTGCTGGTGATAAGTGGGTTGAGGACCTCTCCTACTCCGACCTATAACAGGGACTCATGCTAACAGTGGGAGGGGTATATGTGCTCCAGTTTGCTAGTATGTGCCAGCCATATAGCCCAGCAGCCCTTGGTCAATAAGGTGCTGGCCGTCAGTGTCAACTTGCCCAAATTGGATTACCTGGGATAGCTCTATTATGTGAAAGCTGGATGTAAAACCAATCAACCTGCCAAAGATGAGCTAAGAATTGCTACACTCAATGTAGGTTCACATACAGGATGGAGTTTGGAAGTGGATGACATGATAATAAGGAGGAGGCTGGACATTCTATGTATCCAGGAGATAAGATGGAAGGACAGTGCTGCAAAGAAACTTGGCTTGGGATCTAGGAGTCTACTACTCAGGAGGAGGACAGGCTAGAAATGGCATGGGAATTGTGGTGAGGGACAGGCTTCAGAATGCAGTAAGGGATGTAATCAATTTTAGTGACCGACTCATGGCAATCAGACTCTAGCCTAATGGTAGGATGTATTCATATTCTCAGTCTGTGCCCCACAGCAGGGTTGTGATAATGAGGAAAAGGGTACATTCAGACAGGAGTTGCAGGATCTACTACATAAAGCAGGACAGCATGAACTGGTGTTGATAATGAATGACTTGAATGCACATATCGGGATAGACAGAACAGGATATGAGAACTGCCTGGGTCCACATGGGTGGACAACAAGAATAAAGAAGGAGAGGCCATTCTAGACTTCTGTCTGGCAAAAGGCTTGATAGTAGTCATCACATGGTTCAAAAACAGAGACAGTCACAAGATTACATACAAAAGTGGGCAGCATGCAACTCAGGTAGACTTCCTCCTAGTGAGAGAAGGACGATTGCAAAGCCATCCCCAGTGAAACAGTCAACCCACAGCATAGACCACTGGTTGCCACAATCATCTGCAAGCAGGTGTCAGAGAAGGGCCTAAGGTCAACAGAGACCAGACTGAAGACCTAGAAGTTAGAAGGAATTACTGAGTGTTTTAGATCTCAAGAAGAAGAAGAAATCATTTTGAGTTGAAGAAAGGCAGCTCCTCCAAGCAGCACTTGTGAGGGCTACAGAACAGATATATGGCTGAGTCAGGTATGGAAATAAGGTACATAAGGAAAGTTGGTGGTGGAATGCAGAAGTCCAGGAAGTTATCAAAAGAAAGAAGGAGTGCAGGAAAAAATGGGAGCTAGAAAAGACAGACCAGGCTAGGAAGGAATACTGGATGGCTAACCAAGAGGCTAAGTATGGAGCTAAAATAACAAAGACTGAGGCATCAGAGGAACACTACCAGCTTCTGGAAAATGAGTCAGTAGATTACACAAAGAAAGTATATCAGCTTGCAAGGCAAAGACAGAAGCTGAACAGAGAGAGTCAGACACCCTTCATAAGGGATGCCAGCAACAACCTGCTCACCACTCCACATGATATCAAAGGCAGATGGAAGGAGTACTTCTAGCAGCTTCTAAATGAAGAAGACCCCACTTAAGCTGTACCATCCCAGACACAGCCTAAAATGAGAGAAGAGGAGGAGACCACCATAGAAGAAGTAAGAACAGCACTAAGGAAAATGAAGTCAGAGAAATCAGCATGCTCAGATGATGTTGCAGCAGATGTGATAAAGATGCTGGGTGAGATAGGGGAGACATGGCTTCTGAGGTTACTCATAGCAGTATCCCAGATGACTGGAGAATAAGTATACTAGTGCCAGTGTTCAAGAACAAAGGGGATATTCGCAATTGTGGGCAGTACAGAAGTATCAAACTCCTGTTACATTCCATGAAAGTTCTGGAGAGGGTGATTAATAAACAAACATGCAGAGTAGTAGAAAGTAAGATGGGAGATGAGCAGTTCAGATTCAGATCAGGGTGCAACACAGCTTACCTGATGCTTACAGTGAGACAGATAGTTGAGAAGAAGCTAGAGATGAAGAATGATTCCAAATGGTCATTCCTAGACTTGGAGAAAGCATATGGCAAAGTCCCAAGAAAGCAGATTTGGCAGTTCTATGGTGGTTCAAAGTCCCAGAAACATTGGTTGAATTAGTGTAAACTATGTACAAGGACCTAATGACTCAGGTATGAACAGTGTTTGGCCTCAGAGAGGGGTTCCCAGTTGGAGCGGGTGTTCATCAAGGTTCACTTCTCTTCATACTGGTGATGGACTACATTAACAAACAGGTCAGAAGGGACAGATCAACAAAGCTGCTGTATGTAGACAATGTGACATTACAGGCAGACTTTAAGCAAGAACTTTAGCAAATGCTAGGGGGATGGAATACAAAACTGAAGGCACACAGAATGAAACTGAATGCAGATAAGACAGTTGTAATGGTGGCAAATGGGAGAAATCCGAAGAAGCTGAGAAATGAGATAGAAGAGAAAATAATGGAGCAGGTTAACAGCTTCAAGTATCTGGGAGAGGTGGTTAAGGAAAAGGGAAGTCTGAATCAGGAGGTCAAAGCTAGAATCAGAGGGGGCTGCAACCAACTTGCACAGAGTGTCAGGAGTAGTATATGACAGAAGAATCCCAAAGAAGCTGAAGAGGAAGGCGTACAAATGAATGGTGCAACCAGTGCTACTGCATGGTGCAAAAACCTAGGCAGTAAAGGCAGAGCAGATGGGCATTAGAGGTGATGCAGCTGAAGTGCCCAAGATGGGTGGTAGGACGCACACTGTTGGACAGACGAAGAAATGAGGACATAACAGCAGAAGTCAAAGTAGCTCCAATTGCAGAAAAGATCAAATATAACAGATTACAGTTGTTCAGGCACATGTGTTGAAAAGCAGAACACAATCTGGTGAAGAAGATTTCAGACAGACAGGAAGAAGGCAAGAGGAAACATGGGCATTCGGCAGAGAGGTGGATGGATTACGTAAGAGATATGTGTGACAGTCAGGCATGAGTGTCAAAGTAGGCAGGAGAGTAACACTGAATAGAAAGAGATGGTGACAGATGACACAACACCCCGACCCATGTAGAAAATTGGAAAAAGGGATTAATGGTGATGACGACCAAGAAAGGATACCTGAAGTTTTGTTTTCTTGTCACTGATTACTTTCTGACAGTAGCAGAGATATGTGTAGCACTGCATTTTAATTTATGATGATTACCTTGAAAATGTGGTAATTTGAAAAAATATATATTTTTTATTATTTTATACTAACTACTCTTTCTCTGAGTTACAGCAACTTTGAGTAAACAAGTACTGGTACGTGGGGAAATAGTTCTCACAATGAGGCACAGTGTGTCTTTCCACCCTAAGAAAACTTGTTTCACTCTGTAGGAGTTATTAGGATGGCATGAAAACATGTGAAGGAAATTGCATTTCCTTTTCAGTACTGGTAATGTGATCTTTTATGTATGTGAAATAGTTTTGAGCCACTGGGGTTGAATAGGTATGCTTTGGGATTTCTATGTCAAGAAGTTATGCAAAAAAATTGATATTCCTTTTAATTAAATTTCTAAAACTCCACAATCTGTGTGATCAAAGCCCTCGACTCTGAACCATTTCTTTAGTTAACAATCTCTGAGTTCAGTGTACTTTTAGGAAAAGGAGATTGCTCCATAGCAGTCAGTTATTTTGGCTGATATGTGGTTCAATCAAGTGTTCACTATTACCCATTTGGCTTCTTCACAATTATCTAGCATCACTGCTGTTCTGCAATATGATTAATACTTGATTAATGCCAGAATGTAATTATTTCTGGGTGTGATATTAGATATCCTTGTCTTGCATAATAATAGTTAGAGTTTAAAGTTTCTACCTCTGTGCATCAGTGTTTCCTAACAGCAATTACATTTTAAGAAAAAAATCCGAATCCACTGTATCATTCCTTCAAAACACTTTATTACTTTACTATGGTGCAGTGGTGCAGCGTTTGTGTTGTTACCTTGTAGCAAGAGGTTCTCTGGTTCAGTTCTCAGCCTTCTGTGTGGAATCTGCATGTTGTCCTTGTGGGTTTGCTCTGGTTTCCTCCCACATTACAAAGACATGTATCTGGAGTGTTTCTCCCTGGGCCTCTGCTGAAAATTGGCTTCATTCCAAGTCAGACTTTCCTGGTAAACAAATGTTTAAATAAATAAATCAGAGAGAGTACTTTTGTCTGTTCACAATCAGACTTCTTCAGACTCTGACTACAAGACAGTTCATAAAACAGTAAAAAAATCATAACATCATTTAAACACATCCAATCAAGTTCCTTCTTTAAAATCAGTTCTTTCATTTGATCTTAATCCACAGGACACATGCAATCATGTCTCTTCTTTAGAATTATTTCTTGTACTTTGTCTTAAACCTTTTTTTTTTTTAATTTAAAGCACATTTAAATTAATATAGTCATTCAAGCCCACAGAATTTGTGGCATTTACTCTTATTTGCCACTCATATTCCTTGGTGCCTAACATGTTCTTAGGATACCCACCCCTAATATCAGATTCTGTAGCATCTACCGCATAAAAAATAAACTCTTTAAAATGTGTGCAATTTAAAGTATGTCTATATATTATATTTTTTGCCATTCTTCTTTTTATTGCATGGCAATGTTCATATATTCTTGAACTCAATTTCCTGATAATCCAGCCCACATAAAATGCCTGTCATTACAAACACTTGCAACATAAATTACATTACAAGTACTACAGTTTGCTATAAATCTGGATTGATTGCACATATTGCAGACAATTAAATTGTGTCAGGTCATTTGGAAGATAGAGGCATTCTATTGTATGCATATATGATTCAAGAGGTTTAACTCTGGTGTTTTGACTCGAAGAGGTCATTACTTTGAACACTAACTGAGCGTTGGTGTAGACATGTAGGACAATATTAAACCATGGAAATTCAAGACTAAATGGAACAATCACCAGCAATAAAAAATATAACTTGTTAGGAGTCTGACATATGAATGTCAAGAAATTCAACTTGAGAGCAGAACAAGGCAAAGCTCAGAGGTAAATCTTGGCATCCATATTGAGAACACATAATTACTTAGTTATGATCTGAGAGATTCAATTAATATTTTTTGTAGAGCATGAAGTTTTAAATGCCTCATTATACTATATGTTACAGAGAAAATGTGTAGCAGAATGAAGCATTTTACATCCTTAAAAGCTATTAGATATGTTATTCTGACATACTGTGTGTGAGTGTCTGTGAATATGTGTGTGAGATTGAGAGGGAGAGAGAAAGAGAGAGACAGTGAAATGTATTACAGCTTTTAAACCTGTGAAAATGCTTTGGACACTGTTCCATTATGAAGTTGTTAATGCTGTAGCATAAGGCTAGAACTTAACAGCACTGAAAGATGTTTAACAATACTTTTTACATCAGAAATGTGGTAACAAAGTTGCCTTTTATCAAATTCAGAATGCAATCTCCATGCTCCATACACTGCAATTCTGTAATGAATACTGACATGGTTGGAGGTGGTAGGTACCTTCTTGTCATTAAGGGCAAGATAACTATGTATTTTACATTTTCAAAGTAATTAACTGAGGTAGTTGAGCTATACCAAGATAATTCCCAGGGTGTCTGGTAATACAGAAAATTATAATTGGGTTTCTGGTTTTAAGCAGCTTATTGTGGATTTGACATTTGTATGCCAGGAAATTCACCTCAGGAGTGAAGCTAGAGAGGTAAATCTTGGAATCCATGTCAAGAACTCATAATAAGGGTTAGGAGGAGTCAGACTGAGTCATAATTCTTTGTAGTGCATGGAAGTTCATCTATTCCATGAATAACCAGTGACACACACACACACACACACACACACACACACACACACACACACACACACACACACACACACACACACACACACACACACACACACACACACACACACACACAGACACAACCATAGGAGCACAAAGGATTTTACTAAATTTTAAAGCCCTTGAAAGCTGTAAAACCCCTAGCAGTGCCAAACAACCAGGCAAGAAGGGCAAATGACTGAAGAAACAGAAAATAGGGTAATAGAAGAGAAGTACTGAAGATGTTGCTTAAGGTGATATACCAGTTATTGCATTTGTTTGTGAAAGTAATAGTAATAAAGTGACTAATGCACACCATCAAGAAGGAAAGTAGGGGCAGCATAAAATGAGCAATCTATGAGAAAAGCTCAGATAACTTACTTGTATGTGGGGAGACTTGCTTTGTAGAAAAACAAAGCTCAGGTTACTTGAAAATGAAACCAACCCATATAGCAGGCAAAGCAAAATAAATAAATAAATAAAAGTAGGACATTGTTTTAGGCATAACAATATCACGCAAACTACAGCGTGAAGTCGATGATAACAATGCAAAGTCACTGTTAGTAACAATATCACACAAAATACAGCGTGAAGTCGATTATAACAATGCAAAGTCACTGTTAGTACAAACACTGAACAGAAAGACTACTGCAGCTGACCAGAAAGAGACAATGGATCAGTCAAAAAGTCACACAAAAAGCAAAAACCAGTAGTGCGACCAGTGATACCAATAAACACTCTCCAATGAGGATATAGAACCAATTGGAAAAATAAGATTTCCACAAAGTCAGTCAGCGAAGTAAAAATCCACGTAGTTTATTCCACTAGTTAAAATCAGCACAATGAACAAGAAAAATTGTTGTAAGTTAAGCACTTTCCCCTATGTTCAATCCCGGCTTCATAAGAACAAAAGCCATTGGTGAGCTTAAATACCACTTCCTCCATCATGTGACCTATCGTAATCACAATTCTGTAACTTAAAATTAAACATGAAATGTTCCCGTGTGAATAGGCGCAATTCAAACTTTATGACCTTACATTCAAAACCGCTTGTTAAATTAAACACATTTGGGTAGTCCAAAAATGAAATGAAAATGAAAATAAGAATAAAAAACCAAGGAGTGTATGAAACAATTATTATTAAGCCTATGTGCCCTAATTCTTAAAAAATGTGTATTGTAAAATATCACCAAGAATTAATTCATAATTAAAATGGATCAAGAGTACCAAAAACAAAAATACTTTGTATGTACCTATAATCTCGCTGCTCTCATTCTCAATACACTACCAATGTTGATATGGTCATTTAAACCGGGGGTCTTCCCTGCGTCAAGGTTTAATTGCCAAAACAGTTCACGATATTCTAATCTGGTCTCCCAACATCCACCTCTAGGGTCCACCTCCACCTGTTCTAGAACAAAAAACTTTTTATTCTTATTTTCATTTTCTTTTCATTTTTGGACTACCCAAATGTGTTTAATTTAACAAGCGGTTTTGAATGTAAGGTCATAAAGTTTGAATTGCGCCTATTCACATGGGAACATTTCATGTTTAATTTTAAGTTACAGAATTGTGATTACGATAGGTCACATGATGGAGGAAGTGGTATTTAAGCTCACCAATGGCTTTTTGGATTTTTGTTCTGATGAAGCCTGGGATTGAACCTAGGGGAAAGCGCTTAACTTACAACAATTTTTCTTGTTCGTTGTGCTGATTTTAACTAGTGGAATAAACTACATGGATTTTTACTTCGCTGACTGACTTTGTGGAAATCTTATTTTTCCAATTGGTTCTATATCCTCATTGGAGAGTGTTTATTGGTATCACTGGTCGCACTATCAGTCAAAAAGTACAACAGAGCTCACGAGTCACAAAGAGTATAACAACATAGTACCTTAATGCCGAGAAGATCATGGGAAGTTGGAGTGGAAATTTAAGCACTTAAAAAATTAGATCTCGTAAATATGACTTGACTGTGGTGTCACCATGATTAAGACTGGTGTGTCATGACTATGGTTCATCTAACTGATTCAGGTTTCAGAAAAACCTGATCTTTGACACCCAACCCATAGAATGGGACTGAAACAATGAAGCTGATTGAAGTGGGGGAACAAGCATCCCTATACCCCTTTAAGGGGGAGGGTTGTTTCACCACCTGTACTCTCTTTACTATTATTAAATAATTCCAAGGTTGCTCAGTTTTGGGTTAAGCTAAAAGTATCATAATCCTGTTTGATGGAATGGATGCAATAAATCAGGTTCCTCTGAAAACACTATAGACTGCAGGAACATAAACCCTCCATCATATCTCCCAAGTTCTAAGGTTTGTGACCTCTGGTCAGTCACTCTATATAATAAAGTTTGCATGCTCTGTTATTTATCTGTGTGAGTTTTCTTAAGCTCTGGTCTTCCTCTGCCTTCCAAAAATGAAATTTTATTGGCTACACTAGACTGTCTGTTGTAATGAAAAGGGTCATAAATGGACTAGATCACTTATGTGATTAGTAAATGAATAAAATAAAAATCATAAACGTTTGAACATGTTGCTAGTACCTAACCAATAGTTTGTTAATGAGTTTTTGTTTGAAAGCCCTCTGCAATGGTAACTGATTTGAAGTGGAAGCAAAAAATCAAACATTAACTGTATGTCTGCTAGCTAATTAGAATATTTATATATGCATTCCTGCATAGCAGTACACTACACCTGAGCTATTAGTCTCTGTTAAAATAAAACAGAAAAATAGAGTGATGTACAAACACTAACTGACATAGTAAGCAGGATGCTAAGCTAGTTCTTATTTGCTTAAAGACACACTTGGTAATACAGTAAGAACACCTTGTCAAGTTATACAGAGGTGTTAATGTTAATTAATAACAAGACACAGAATGAAGTACAATAAGCTGTCAAGTCAGCTTGGTATAGGCTGTGCAGATTAGATATTGTTTAACCTACAGTGCCAATGTCTTATTGCACACAGTACTGTACTTAAGGTGGCTTCTGTTTCCAGATGGAATTGATTATCAGCTGTATAGACAGAGGCATCTAGTGCTGTGAAGAGAGCACACACACACACACACACACACACACACACACACACACACACACACACACACACACACACACACACACACACACACACACACACACGTTAGTATTCTTGGTGCAAAAGAATGTTTGAAATAAAATACAATGACAAAGGGACTGAACAGTCTGTATCAAGGTGACATTTGCACTCCTTAACTATTTAATGATCTGAGATCTGCAATCATTAACTCCAAAAACTTGAACAAATAATTTAACAGATCATTTAAGGCAGCAATCTCTAACTTCAGAAACATAAACAGATGCATTCATCCAGTAATGAAAGCGTGTAACTAGTCATATCCAAGGATTATATTGATTACAACACTTACATCCAAGGAGACTCTAAGTTACAATGCAGAAGTTCATTACACCCAACACCTGGCAGTGACATGACTTATCCTCACCTTAAATAATTATCCTCACCTTAAATAACTGGCCATAGAAGTATAGATTAGGCTGTTTTAAATGTAGAAGATTTTAATTTAGAAACAAATATTTCATTTTATGCTTGACTAAAATGGTCACCCACAAAGTTAGACACAATCCAGTCATATGCCTCTATATATTTCTGGATCAAACTCTCACTACTCACTATTATAGGTTATCCATTTTCATTACTTTTACCTACTCTTACAATTAATATCTACTTCTTCTTTTCCTGTTTCTTACAAGGCAACATGGAGAGTTTATGCAACAATCACATGCTCATTCTTTCAGTACAAACTATGAGTATCCTGTGTTGCCAAAGTTCTTGATCACAAGTAGAAAAAATAATTCATAGGTTCATAGGTGTGTACTAGACTAATGGCCCTGGAGCCTTTACAAGCCTAGCCCATAGGATTACCCTGGCATTGTGCCACTCGACATTAGTTCCCAGTGCCTCTGTCAAGTGGAGCCACTGGAGTGATCCCTGGGGTGAATTTTCTATTTCCCATCCACTCATCAAGATTTCTCTTAAAGAGGCCACTGAGGTGCTCTGCTTGACATGTATGGGAAGTCTATTCCACAGCATAGGCAGTCTCTGGGTTATGAACCTGTCCCTCCACCAAGTTCTGTTGATTGTGGTAATGAGGTTGAGGTGTCTGGAGTGTGTAGTGTGGAGGGATTGTGATTTTTTTAGATGTAGCATTTCTAACAGAGCTGGGTCAGACATGGCTTTGTAAGTCAAGCAGAGATTGCCTCAAAGTAGGTGATATGAGACAGAGAATAGCTGGAGTTTTTTGAGTCTGTCCATATAGAACAAGTGTTTAAGGCCTAGGATCATCTTTGTGAGATACTTTTGCGGCCTCTCCAGTTGTTGCAGTTGTCTAGTGAGGTACATGCCAAATGGGGCATTGTACTCAATGATTGGGCTAATGAGGGAAGAGTAGAGAGAGACAATAACCTCTTTCTTCCTGGATGCAAAACCCTTAGTAATGAGATGTGCCACATAAAAGGACTTTCTGACCAAAGTTGCAATGTGGTGGTCAAAAGAGAGGTTGCTGTCAGCCTGTGTTCCCAGATCTCTTATAACACCTTCTGTTTTCAGTGGACTATCATTGATGTGGTAATTCATGGGAACTGAGTTTTTCCCCAAGGGGATGACGACACATTTTTTGGCATTGAGCTTAAAGCCATGGTTCTGACACCAGTTGTTGGTCTCTGTGTGGTCTTTCTGCAGGATGTCAGCATCACTTGGGGAGTTAATGATAGCTCCCAACTGGCAATCATCTGCAAACTTTGTCAGCCAGAGTCCCTCTGTATTGGCCTGAACTTCAGAGAAATAGATACCAAACAGGAGAGGACCCAGGACCGAACCCTGTGGGACTCCACTTGTGACTGGTTAGCAGTCTGACTTGGAGTCAGCTACTTTCACACTCAAAAAACTCCAGCTTTACTCCATCGCATATCGTCTACTCAGAGGTGATCTCTGCCTAACATACAAAGCTATGTCAAACCCAGAGCTGTTGAACATGCTCCACTTAAAGAAATCCCAATCCCTCCGAGCTACAGGCTCTAGGGACCTAAACCTTGTCACCACATTAAAACAGAACATGCTGGAGGGATAGATTCCTGTCCCAGAGACTTCCCATACTCTGGAATACACTACCTATGTATATCAAACAAAGCTCCTCATTAGCACTCTTCAAGAAAAATCTTGATGACTGGATGGAAAATACGAAATTCACCTCGGGGATCACCTCTGTGGCTCTGCTCAACAGTGGCACAGTAAAATAATTTTCTTGGGTGGAAAAAGCCAGGGTACCTTTTTGGCTGGGCTTGTATAGGCCCCAGGGCCGATAGCCTAGTACCTACCTATGAACCTATGAACCTATGAGTTCTGTCTGTGAGCCAGTTTGCAATCCACCTAGTGATATAGGAGTTGATGCCTAGCTTAGTGAGTTTTTCTATGATTCCTGAGTGGGGAATGTTATCAAAAGCCTTGGCCAGATCAAGGTAGGCTGTATAAACAATCTTGCCTTCGTCCACAGCTCTGGTGACTGACTCACAAAAGTTGACCAGGTTGAGCAAGTTTGAGCTATCCTTTACAAAACCAAACTGTCTGGGATCCAGCGTTTGTAGATTCCCTATATCCTTGTTTATTAGGTCCATGATGATGCATTCCACAGCTTTGCATATCAGACTCATCAGTCTAATGGGGGGATAGTTCCCAGGGTCTGTAGTCACTCCTCCTTTGTGGAGAAGGATGACTGTAGCAGTGCACTATTCGGTAGGGACAAAGCCCAAGGTAAGGCTGGGATTGAACAGGGCACACAGGCGAGGTGCCAGTTCACTCTGCAGTTCATGTAGAACACAGCCAGGGATATTGTCAGGTCCCATAGAAGCTGTATTCTTGGCCTTGGACAGTGCTGTTTAACTTGTGCAGTAGTAATACTGGGTGCCTGGCAATCTACTGGTATTGTGATTGGTCCTTTGGTGGGGGAGAGAGGGGTAAAGTTGACCCTGAATCTGTTGGTAACAGAAAGCAAGGTGTCCCAGTAAATTACAGCAATGAGATGCATTGTTTTGCTGTCCATATTTTCTGTTTTGCTTCACCTGCTTGCCTGGTATTTCCTAATGCATTAAAATGTTCACTTTCTTCTGTGTAAAGAATACATTTCTTCATGCTGCTTTATGTTTAAATGGTGAATATTTAGGTGTCTCTTAGTCTGCACAACAGTCTAGATGAAACTGCTGTCAGTGTATACATTATTTTTTTTATTTTTAACGTTGCCTGCTAAGAAGAACATTATGCTAAAATGGTGACTATAGTTATTGAGCAGATTAATAGTTTACCTTTTTCTTGAATGCAAATGTCTGACATTAATGCTGTGGTTTCATTACTGATTAACAGATGCTAACTTAAAATTAAAAGGCAGACTAAGCATTACATTTAAAAAGTCAAGAATTGTGTAAGCAAATATCTAAAGAACTGTGAAAGTTTGATACTTGAAAGAGCTTGTTAATCATATCACATTGCCCACAACTCTTCAGAGGTCTGTTCATCTTTTCTGCCCAACATTGAAGGAGTTATTGACCAAAGAATGTATGCAAAAATTAAGTTACATTTTTAAATTATGTGGTATTAGTACTGGGATTGCTACCACCAAGTAACAGGTGTAAAAGCTGTACAAGAGATGTACTTCATCATATGCGTTGTATTAAATTCAACTCCTTGCCTTTAGTGCAAGTCAAAATATACACATTAACAAAATCAGAAAGTTCCTTCTTTTAGATCAGACTGCCCCATGCCAAAATTGAATACCCCTCTCTCTCTTTCTCTGCCTTTTTATTTTCTCTTTCATTCTTCTTTTCTGACTTCATTGGTCTATGCAATTCTTTCTATTATTTCTTCTTGCCTTTTTTCCAGTAAGAAAATAGACATATATATTATGCAAAATTGTGGTCTAATACAATTAACACAAGATTAATTGCTCTCAAAATATCTAAAAACTTGGAAAGTACCAACTCAAAACAAATATAGTTATAAAACCCACAAAATATATATTTTTTTGAATCAGAGAAGTCCAAAATGACTTCTTCAGTTGCATTTTTCTTTCCATTGTGATAAATACACAAATAACTAGTTCCAATGATAAAATGACTGGTAACAGAGGGAAAATTAAAACAGAGAGGTTGTGGAATGCTGAGAGCTGATGCACTTGCAGGTGTATTTTTTTTTTTTTTGGTCTGCTGTGATATGACATTTAAAAGACAGCAGTGAAATGGCAGGGTTCCTTATTTGCCAAAACAGCATGTAACAGATATAAATCTATAGCAATGTACAACTAAGCTGCATGTTTTTGAACTGATACCCCCCCAACCATTAGTCAAGAAAGTGGTATTTTGACAGATCAATACAAAGACCCACAATATCCTTAGATAGTGGAAAAGTAAAGGAAAGCAAATATTAATGACATATTTACTTTATCATTTACAGTAATATAAAGGCCATAGAACTGAAGAGTCTTTTTTCAAGGGATAACCATGATTGCTTTGAATTGTTTAGTGAATATATTCAGTAGCACACCCAAGTACAATTGAAGACTCTGGTAATCAAACCCACATCTTTAAAATATTTACTTAGACAATAGACTGACCCAGGTATGGAGAGCTGCTTAACTTTTATATCTTTAACCATAAACCTCTTAAGTCATGCTCCTTTTAGAAAATGCATACTACCTGAATATGTTTAACTACATCATGTTGTGTATATTCAGTTTCTTGATTTTATTAATTTGTTTAAAGTATCTATTTTTATCCATTTGTTTTTTTAATATATTTCATTGGAGCCTCCCAAGATTTTTTCACTTTTGTCCCAATGCCTGTTATCCATCAGCCCCTCAAACTGGACCTTTCATTCCCCATCACTGGGGTGATGGTTGACCTGAGGGGTATGCCATTTAGACAGACATTAGAGGTGGTTTGATGGCTTTTAACTTTGTCTTACATTTCCCCATGGACATGTGGCTTGTAGAGCCACAAGTGGACATGTAATGGGCTGTCTGCGCTGGTTGTCCCCTCACTTCCACAAGGAACACTACCAGCAACCAGCACCACCCCCTCTCATCAAGCACAGGAAGTGGTTTCTGCAGTATCCTCTACATCAATCGCACTTCCTTGTGTGGTCACCACATAACCACTGTTTTTCCCAAGAGAGGCAAGCAGGCCATGCCACTTTACTCCCCTCCCTCCCTGCTTGGCTCCTCCGTTGCTGGGGCAACTAAATGAACCCCAGTTGCCCAGATCAAAGTAAGCGCTCCATCCCTCTTTGCCACAGAGCCAGGTTGGAGCCTCTCGGGATGTTTGAGTTGAAAATTATTACTTAGACAAGAAAACCTCACATAATTGCAGGTGAATGTTGTTATAGCCAATAATTTGAATGTTTATCTTAGAAGTGATGTGACTTCAGATGATTTTGTTGCATTAATTCATAAATAAATGTTATCATTATCATCTCCCAGCTAATCCAGACAGAGTATGACACGTTGGTAAATTCATTTTTTGTATAAATACATGGAGGGGGGTCTGGGAGTAGAATATAGTGTTGAAGTCTCATATATAAAATTTTTGTTACATTTCTTGCCTTTTTTGTGTTAGTATAGGTTTTTGCCTTTCTAATGCTGACTTCACGTCTCCGCCCAGGATTCTCAAATGGTTCTTGATCAAGAGTCATAGAAAGTTTCTAACCTTCTTCATTTTGTTCATTATCTGCTTGTCCTGCAGCGTATAGCTACTAGCTTAAATTAAATAATTAGAATAAATGAAAACCTCAGGGCCAGCCTATTTTAATTTGTTCTTTATTGAAGTGTAAACCCATCTCCCTTGTCAAAGTTATGTAAAAAGCAGTAATGAAGCAAAAGAGCATCAAATTCTAGCATATTAGCTCTACATAATATGTTTGGGGTCTGTGAAATCAAATGAGCCTGAAGAATCTGCAGTATTTGGCAGTGTGTAATTTTTTGCTATTTGCTGTGAAAAGCTCACTAAGATAAATATGCATTTATATTGGAAGACCTGGGAAAATGAAACCCCAGAGTAAAAACAAAACAAAACAAAAAAAAAACTCTCTAGTTTACAAAAATTGTCCACAAGTAGGCAAAATACTCTGTAAATCAGAATATAAACATTAACCATTAGCAGAAAACATGCATTTATGTGTGTGTACACAACTACACACAAGGTCGCATGCATGCGGACACACACACACACACACACACACACACACACACACACACACACACACACACACACACACACACACACACACACACACTACATAATATACAGTAAATTTGGATTTGCTTTCCCATACCAATCATCTTGTGACAGCAATGATAGCTGAAATACATTCCTGTCTTTATAGTTTATTTAGTGGTTTGTATGCACTCATATAGAAATATCCATATCCTTTTCCCCTCATTTTAACCCATTCACAGAAGAAGACACATGTCTCTAAAGGAGAACAGGAATTGGTGTAGCCTTCTACTTAGGAGAGAAGTTACTTTATGAATTCACTTTAATGAGAAAAGGTAATTTTCAGTAAAACACATGCCCTCATACATAATTCAATAACTAGATAAATAGCTGCATGGGCTGCTACTCAACTTCACATGGATGTGTAGAAGGTAGATATCCAAGGGGTGCGGTACAATTGCAAAACTAATAAGGCATTTGGATACTTATGAGAAGATAACATCATGCTGATTTACCGAGTTTGTGATTTTCCAAACCTGTAGTAACCCATCTTGCATTTTATGGTAGAGCAGTATAAAATAATTGCTGAAGACTGCAATGTTAAATACAGTACATGCCACTTCAGGATAAACTATATCAAGGAGAGCTTACATTCCCATAATCATTTTAAGGGCCTTACTGTGTGAGGACATGTAAACCATGATTATTAAAGGAAAAAAACAAGATTACCAGCACAACTAGAGTTCATTCCAAAATATATCATAGGCAATTTCACAACTTCTGTTTTCAGTATAAAAATGAATTAGTTTTCATTATTTGTTCTTAATTAAACTGCCATTATGCTCTTAATTAAACTGACATTCTGTTGTTTATCTGTGTAATATTACTGCATCTTCATTTTCTTTCCAGCAAGTTGACAAGTCATTTAAAATCGTTTGTAAATGAGCCTGCAGTAGCACCTCACAAATATACTGCTTACTTATGATACATTCTGTTTTTCTCCTCCAGGTATGATCTGTTTATCAGTCAGCACAACTGTATGAATGTTTTCAATTTGTATTTATATTTGTTCTTAGATGGAAGAAGTATTGTCCATGATCTTGCAGAGCATATGATGTAGATGTTTGTTTGTCTTTCGGCTTTTCCCGGTTAGGGGTCACCACAGTGGAACCCCGGTCTGCTAATGATTGGCAGTAGATTTTCACGAACACCGAGGTGCCAGCTCGACGTTCAACCTTCAACGAAGGCACTCCCATTTACGCATGTCTTTTGAATGCCCACCCAAACCACGGGGAGGACATGCAAACTCCACACAGAAGGCACTCCCCGCACTCCAGCCGAGAATCGAACGGGAGAACCTCTTGCTGTGAGGCAACAATGCTACCACTGCACCACCACATATGATGTAGATATCAGCTTAAAAACAGAAGGCATGGCAAAGTGCAATGCTATGAAATGGGACTGTGTGACAGGCAGTTACAAAAAATATCGCACAGGCAATGGTCAGTTGGTGTATGAATCTGCTGAAAATGGTTGCAATGCAGAGAGTCTAAAACAATGTGCAATAAACGTATACGGGATATGAGCATGGAAAGCATCACCAAGTTACACATGAATTATGGAATATTTAGTACAGGACCTACAGAACAGGAATACAGAAAGGCAGGAAAAGGATAATACATATTCCACCCACAGTGGAAGCATTAAGTCACAAGTACTAAACCAAAACAATTAAATTAGTGCTTCGCATTGTGGGTAAAAATGTGAACTAGCCATGATCCTGGCAAGGGAATTGCTATTATGCAAGGTTATTAACAAGTCTTACCTTTTTGTTTTACATTATGGCATTTTATTCTAAGCACTTCCTTCTCATTCTGTCTCTTGGTGCTAAAGCAGTTAAGCAGGAACAATCCGTACCACATGCTTTCTATGTATACGCCGATGTGTTCGCCCATGCATTTTGCACATTGATACAATGTCCTTTCAGTACTGAAGCAAATATATCTTGAGATGAAAATTTCTTCAATGAGAAGAAAGATGGTTTTAATGTAGAAAATGGAGCTTTGTATTTTAGCTCAAAGCAAGTGTGTCCCCCATAATATAATAATGGGCATTTTATTAATTATTTATAGAAATGTAATGTTTACACAGAATTGTTTTATATTAGTTTAGCCACTTAGAGGAAAGCAAAAATGCTGGCAATATATTTGTTTTGGAGGTAAAATGATCAAATTATATAATTAAACTATGACAGAGAACATCATCCCTTAAAAATAAAGACTGAGAAATCCAGAGGAAAGATGGATAGACTGAAGTTAGCTTGACGTTGGAATGTCTAGAGAAGGGATTAATATTTAAACAATGAGCTTCATTGCTTGATACTGTTGAATATTGCTTCAAATGCATGGTGAGATAAGCAGGAGGTAAAATAAATCTACTGATGCAATAATAATTTGTGAACAGTGTTCACTGCAAACTGACCTATGCATGTTGTACAGAGCAGTTATGTGGCAGGTGCTGGACATTGGTGCTGTTGAATACAGCATAGGGCACATTATAAGAAGGAGGGGTAAAATATTCAGTCAATGGGAGCTAACATGCACTGTGGACTGGTGCAGCTTCACACTGAATGTCTGATTCTCTCAACCTCCACTGTCTAACTGTGAGACCCTGGGCATGACACTTAAACAGACAGTACTTCCGGGCTGAGTTTGAAAATGGTCCATGGAAATCAGAGCTCTACCATGCAAAACAAATACAAACAAATAAATAAATAAATGGTGTAGTAGTAATACTGTGGGAAGTAGTCTAAACTGCTGGATACAGCTGCACACTTTATATCATAGGAAGCAGGGGTTTAACATTACAACAGACAGGATAAATGACTAATGTATGCCACAGACTAACAGTAGCTGAAAATATAAAGAGATACAATAACAGTAGAGGCTGACACCTAGATCATTATATTCTGAGACTGCTGCATGTTGAAATAAACAGGGAAGAGATAATGCAGGGTGATATGAATAAGTGTCTGATGTGTGTTACTTAATACATATTACACTGTGTAGTACAGCACAGGAATGAGGTAAGTAGAGCAGGCTATAACAACATATTCCACTGACTGGTGTTACTTAATACATATTACACTGTGTAGTACAGCACAGGAATGAGGTAAGTAGAGCAGGCTATAACAGCATGAATGAGTGTCTGATGTGTGTTACTTAATACATATTACACTGTGTAATACAGCACAGGAATGAGGTAAGTAGAGCAGGCTATAACAACATGAATGAGTGTCTGATGTGTGATACTGACTGGTGTTACTTAATACATACATTACACTGTGTAGTACAGCACAGGAATGTAAGTAGAGCAGGCTATAACAACATGAATGAGTGTCTGATGTGTGATACTGACTGGTGTTACTTAATACATATTACACTGTGTAGTACATCACAGGAATGAGGTAAGTAGAGCAGGCTATGGTGTTACTTAATACATATTACACTGTGTAGTACAGCACAGGAATGAGGTAAGTAGAGCAGGCTATAACAACATATTCCACTAAGGAAGAAGCAGGGTGCTCATAGGTTCATACATCTGGGGACAATATCAAGGCCTATTTATTATCAAGGAGACTGATGCTCTAGAACCCATGATGGAACTTCCATGTGTCCATGTGTTCATCCAATTCCCTTATGAAAGTATGGACTGATGGGCTGAGTTTAATTGAGAGGAGAATGTATTCCATAGGTGTGGGAGTTTTGGAGCTATGATGCTGCCACATTTCATGATACAGTTGACACAGTTGTCTCATAACTGAGAGGGAGAATTTATTCCATAGGTTTGGGAGTTTTTTGAGATATGAAGCTGTGAGATATGAAACTGTCACATAACTCAGAGGGAGAATTTATTCCATAGGTGTGGGAGTTGTCACATTTCATGGTACAGTTGACATAAATATATATTGAGGCTGAGTGAGCAGTTATGCTCAGGTCACCACAGAGGTTATCTAAGAAAAATGTTTCAAATAGTAAGGGGCTTATTAATGCTCTGTAAATCAGGAAGATATAAGCTCTAAGAAGGTGATATAATACAGAGAAGACAGGGAGTTGCTGTAGTCCAGTTGTAAGACAAGCCTTGATGTTCTTAGAGTCTTTTTGTAAGCTATCTGTATACCTTCTAGAATTGCACCAAGATGTGTGACAGAAGGTTATAGTTCACAATACTGCATTGTATAATTGTTCTGATAAGAGCTTTCTAAAGGGAGATAAATACCTGTCTAGCATGAATGCCAACCACGTGGAGGTACAGGGGTGACAGTTATGCTTTTCAGATGGTATTGCCTTATCAGGATCAAATAAACAGCATCTGCAAGGACTCCAAGGTCTTTTACTATTTTGTCAATTTTCAATTGCCCAATGCTTGCAGAAGGGGGATATCAAGATGCCAAAACATTGGAATTTTTGACACTGAAATTGAGGACATTTCTACTTAACCATTTGTGTGTAATGTTAAGTACTGTTTGAGGGTGTGTGGCAATAGTGGGTTTAAGGACAATACTTACAATTTTATGGTCATTTGCATACTTAGTGAATCAGACAATGCAGTCAGGTTTAACACTTGAGAAGAAGATACCAAGAAGGAGTAGCCTCAAGACAGAACTTAAAGTGGATCCACTGAGGACAGGGGGCGGTAACGATTGGGGCCCTCCTGTTCCTACCTGTTGTGTATAGCCATGCAATCAATTGTGAACCCAGGTTATTACAGCTGACTTTACCTTTATATAAGTGAGTTTATATATTATTCTATCATGGGCATAGTACTGAACACTTTGTAAGCTACAAGGACAGATACAGCTTCAGCCAAGACACGGATCACATGTTTAAAAATATTTATGATGATAAACAAAGATGATTTACCTTTATCAAAACTGTATTCATTTAGATAATGGAAAAAATAAGATTTGTATATCTCTCTTAATAAGTCCTAGTCCCATGATGATTCTGTCCATCACCTTGCAAACAATGCTTGTAAGGCTACCAGGACTATAATTAGTGGGCTTGTGAAAGGGTCTCCTTTGTGGAATTTTATAACAATAATCTGCTTTTGTATATTACAGATATAGTCATCCTTTAATGCTTTACTTAAAATGTGGTGTGTAAGAAGGCGCACTAAACTATTTTTGGTTACACAAATTAGGATTCCTGGTATCTCATTTCATCCCACACAGCATGCATTTCTGACCTTGATGAGGGCTGTAGTGACCATTTAGGATGCAATTTGGGGTGGGATCATGTTGCAGGATTGAAGACTGTATGTGGTTTCCCTTTGTTGTCTGAAGTCTGCTCCACATCTATATGGTATTGTGTTAACTAAGGATTGGATAAACCGCTTGAAGCAGTTTCACTCAAACTACCATTTGCTTAAACTTTTACAAAGTTTGACCAGTCAAACTAGTGAATTATATCCAGATCAAATGTTTTTATCTTTTTTATTTTTATTTTTTACTCCCTACAACTTACCATCAGCTTCTCCTGGGCCTCTTCTCATCCACCAGGTCTACATGGCTCTCTATACCTCTCTTGGACCAACCTCTTCCCAGCTTGGGGCTCGTAAAGAAATCAAGCACCTAGGGCAGTGTCATATTGCTGCTGTGGAGTGTTTCCTTATCAATGCTCTTAATCTCATCCCTGTACATGTTTATGGCATCCAAGAGGGTGGCATGCAACAGGTTTATCATGTATTTTCCATGCACATGACTTAGCCAAAGCCCCACCCCACTCTTGTAGGAAGTACTCATCTTGTATCCCCAGTCTCAACCAGTGATCAAGCAGAGGTGTGCCTTAGTGTGTAGCCTTCTCCCCAAGAATGAGCACACTCATCCTCTCTATCTATCCCATCAAGTGCCCAAGCCACTTACTGAACTTATTGCCTGGCTTGTAGCCAGGGCTTTATCCCTCTACATGACTGAAGAAGCTATAGCCAGCTCCAGGTAAATGTTTTTTTTCCTTTCTTTTACCAGCTACCTAATGATCATCAAGTTCTCTGGTATCCATCTGTTCCCTACTACCCAGTGAGTGAGCACTAATAATGAGGACCATTATTCAGAAGCTGCTGGGGGTTAGCTTTCATTAGCCTTGTCTGTTTCCTGCACATGCCTGCAGCATCCAAGGAATGGCATAAAATGGGTCTTGTGATTAAGCTTCATCCCTCAGCATGCAATGCAATCATGGCCTGCCCGATTATATATAACACCTGTGCATAATCCTCATTCTGCATTGGTAGATTCTACCACATAACATGTGCCTTTACATATAATTTCCATCCTACCCCAATGGAGAGGAGACCAGGTTTAATCATTATTGTACTTCTCCTTCCCATGCTGTTTCTCACTCTCCTTTCTGTCAAATTCACCCCATCATCTCCTCATATAACCTCAGAAGTCACTTCATATAAGGGCCAGCTCTACAAATTTGTATAACCTATAACCAAGCTTCAATGCATCAGAAGCAGTTTCTCTCTCTTCTTGCTCTTACACTCTGCCCAACTCTATCTGGACTCAGTCTGAAATGCTATATATATATATATATATATATATATATATATATATATATATATATATATATATATAAACATAAGCAGGTTTCCCCACAATATATTTTAACATATACACCTTTTTATTATATGACAAATTAAAACTTTTCCACCACGTAATTTTTAATGTCTTTTATTTTCACCTTCATGCGATTCAGTATATTTTCATATTCCCTTGACTGTACCCTTAATATACTAATTTCTTTCTTATCATAATAATAAATTCCATTCATCTTCTTTATTTTACCAGCCCCCTTACTTTTTCTTTTATTCAGTCTTAAACCCAATTTTTAATAGCTTTTTTAGTTCTTATAAGTCTTTCATTCATCCATCCTTTATTTTTTGCTGCAATAATCAATTTATCAGCATAAGACAGGTATACTGGTATCTGAATTTCATTTCCTATCTTCCAAAGTACGTCATCTATTTCTGACATAAAAGTTTGAATATCGCATTCATTACTGGAACAAAAATGTCCATACTTAAAAGTCATCCCTGCTTAACTCCTATTCTAAGACTGATATCTCTTCCTATACATCCATTTACCATTACTTTCACATATGGGATTTCACACCAAGTTATTATAATTTCCACAATTTTTTACATATTCTGTATGCTTCCAAAATATCACACATCACTTCATGACTTACCTTATCAAATGCCTTCTCTGCATCACACAAGATCAGTCTAACCTCATATTTTTGCTACAAGATCATACTTATTTCTTTACTATTACTGACATTTGCTTTACTTGTCTCATTTTTACACCAAACACACCATTTCCTATTATATTTTTGCTTCCCTTTTTGTATTATTCACATAAATATTTTATAATCAATATTTTCAGGTTATAGAGCTCCAGTTTCTTACATCTGTCCTTTCATCTTTTTTCCATATACATTTTATTACCCCACTAGATGTTTCTTACCGCATGATCCCTTTAACAACCATGCATTTAATACTTGACAAAAAGCACCTTTTATTCCATGTCTGTTTGCTTGTAAAACTCATAACTTAATCTATCTAATGCTGGTGCTGAGTCTTTTCTTCCTTCTTTTATTATTCATGTATTCATTCGGGGGTGGTAATACATAGAAAACAGAATTAGAGAGGACAGAGCTAATATGGCAACTAAGACTTAATGCTGCAACATTCCCTGGCTTAAATGAATACACATCTATTACTCCCATTCTAAAAAAAAAACAGAGAAGCTAAACTTTAATACTAGCTAGCTCTGAACACTTTCTAGCCTTTTACAAGATACATATTTAAGCCTGCTTCCACACTTTATACTTTAGCACGTTTTAAACTTTTTAACATTACCATAAGTCTTTGAATAAAATGTTATTTATTTACATAATTTTATCCATAGGTTTTTAATATCAATTATACCCACCAAGTTGTTTTTGTAATGAATTTTAGGTACAATGATTTTTTTGATTTATTAAAACTATTTAACTTTGTATATTTCTTTAACTTCTACTGTTTGATTGTGACTGATGATGACGATGACTTATTTTAATATTTAATGGAGTTTGTAACTTGTAAGCAACTGTTCTGAAGAAGTCCCAAGGTTTGGGATGAAAGCACTAAACAGTATTTATGTTTTTGTTTTTTAATATATGTGATTTTGAACTAAGACTGAAGTTTTTGGCATTATGTATGACGTTTCTAAGATACTGCTAAATGTTGGTAAACCTGCAACTTCATTACTAGTTTGCGTAGTTTTTGAAGTCACCAGTTAGCACTGCTAAGCTGACCTGTTTACTAAAGAACATCCTACAAGTGCATTTGAGACTGTCACTACTATTTAAGACACCCAGTTGTTACTAAGTGAGCCTCATTGTGTTAGTCCTGTATCGTACATGCATTTTTTTAAGTTGCATTCCAAAATTTAAAAAAAAGATTTAATCTTTACATGGTGAAGTCTCTTGTCTTCTTCCTACCTCAGGCATAATTTTTTCTAATAAATCAAATGTCACTTCACAGAAGTCCTCAGTACTCAAGTATATTAATGCTTTTATGACTTTTAAACTAAATCCCGAAGGCAAAATTATATTGTACAAAACATCATATCTATTTAAACAAAAGTCAGTCTTTGTTTTAATTCTTACCACAAGCTTCTTAGTTCTGATTTACTAACTTAACATCTGTTGTTCTATACTTTTTTCTGTTACCACAGCTGCTTGCCTTCCCATTCTGACAGCATCAATGTAAGATTTTTTTATACACTGTAGCTGATTTGATGTATGCCTTTAAAACTAGTTACTCTACTAGCAAAACACATACACCAGAGTTTTCTGCAGCTCCAAAATCCACTTTTTCTGTTGAAACTGTCATTTTTCTGCTTCCATAATGAAATCTCCTACCTCACTCCAGTTTACTTCTACTCTATTTTCTGGATCCCCTTGCTCCATGAAATTCAGTAAGTCCTGTATTGGTAATCCACTTCCTTCTAACTCTGTCACAATAACTTACTCAGTTCCAATAGTTTCAGTGACCACTTGAACTGCTTCTTTCAAAACACAAATTTATCCATCTCTCATCAGCATCCTATATCTTTGAGTTCTCACAACCAAGTTAGCAGCAGCCTTCATTCCTCATCTAGTGGTTATGATGGAAAAATTCAAGACGAAAGAATAAGTTCCCCAATGCCTTGGCCAAATTCCACTAGTAGTATAAATACCACCTCAGATCTCCCCTGAGAATTTGCTATTAGCCTAGTGTGACTAACCTGGTTAGTCAAGGATAAATAAATTCTGCAATGACAGTGAGATGATAAACTCAGCTATTACACATCACAATGCACCTACATCACAGGTAGATTGCTATAGTACGGTGAACACACAGTGATAGAGCTAAGGTTGAAGATTAGCAGTGTAGATGACAGAAAGCTGGATATATTTGGAAACATTACATCATCTAATTAATGCTACTACTGTCATACTAAATACATTGTAAGTAGTTTTCTACTTGAATCTTTTCATTTTTTTTAAAGAAATATCTTTACTGACATCACTTATGACATAGGCAATCATATATTTATATAAATGAAAATAAACCATATTGACATATTTAGAGATGCAAATATTATACATCACATATAGTCTACTATAAAGTCATTATTTGAACACTACATAGTTCATTCAATTCTTGCCTTCCCTTAAACCTCATTCCTCCTCCAAAACATTGTTCCCCATGTATTGTTCCCATGATTCCCATTTCTATGTAATTTGCTCCTGCCATTTTCTAAAGATCCCACTTCTAGTTCTCGTATTTCTGTTACTATATTCACAACTTGTACTATGGCTGGTTTAGACTTTGATTTTCATAATTGCTTTTTTGGGAGCCACTAGAATTAAACTCAGCAAGGCCTTACTATGTCTACACAACTCTGAGTCTGTATTACAGCTCAAAAATCATTTTCTCAGTTACACCCATTGAAATTATACTGGGAGAAACACCTTTTGCATAACACAGGTGACTCCTTTTGCTGCAGCTCATTATGCGTCTCCTCAGCACTTTGCTGGGTGCTTGCAAGAGGTTAGAGCTGCATACAAACCAATTTTAAACCATCCCTGAGAATACTACAGGTTGAAAAACTCAGGCCTGAAATCAGTGTTACACACAAGATAGTAGCTAAGGGACTGTGTCACCAAGTGAAGTGTTACTCAGTGAAACAAGCTTTGAAAATCACAGGGGAGAGCTAGAGAATGAAGAATTTTAGTTATATATGCAGTCAGGCTTCATACATATTCACGACCTTAGTTACCAGTTGATTGCGTGCATTGATATTCTTTCATCTCAGAGAGTTTCATGGCACTTCCATAACTAAATGATCTGATGGCTCATATCCTGGCTTTTAGTAAAGGGGTTTATACATACATAGTCAAATCAGGAATGCAGTGGGCAAGCTTCATCTTTATATGTTGTTGTTGGATGGCATTTTGTCCATTAAACAAGGCAGGCAGGAAGCATTACATCATTGTAGCAGGCTTCTGCTAATAAGTTGAATTTGCTGTGTCTTATGCTACCTCACCAAATTAACAGTTCAGGTTGCATGTTAGTAAATGTCTATTAATGTTTCTTCAAATACTTCTGAATTGGAATTTCTATTTTTTTTTCTTTCTTTCTGTTATTTATTTTTTTTTTTGAAAAGCCTGAATTTATCGCTTTAGTTAGGAAGGTAAAATAATGAGTTATTTTTAGGAGAGGTGTGTGTATCTTATTCCCACACATGAAGCAGTCAGACTCATTAGTCACCAGCAGCAAAACTTTCAAATTATTTGTATATTTGTACCATACTCGGCAGAAAAGGAAATCATTTATAAAAATGACCATCGATTTTAAATGTTGTCTGTTATTTTTTAATGTGCTAATTTTTGCTGTGTCAAACTGTCAAAGTATTTGGATGTTTCAGCTAAATGTGCTGCTTTCTTCAGAAAACAAGCCTATCAGTACATTACTGTTCTGCATATTCTCAAGAAAGTGATTAACAGCTTGTGGACATATGCTGGGCTCAGCCTTGTTTGTACTAATTCCATCCTGATTCTGGGTCTGTTTTATCTCAGAAATGTACTAAGCTAAGTGCAATTTAAATGCTATTGCTTAATACCAGTACATACCAGATTAGTGATTAACATTTCAAGATTTAGCTGGACCTGGGTTCGGCTTGCACTGACTGTACTAGATCTCTGAGAAAAGTAAATATTTTATAGAACCCTGAGGTGGCAAAGGTTATAAAAATGCATATCAAGACAACCTGATACATTTTAAGTCAACTATAGTGGATAAAAAATAGTGCATGTAAAATACTTAATTACTTAAATTTAATGCATGTGTTTCAGGAAAATAGTACATTTATCATTAAAGGTGTTTGTCTAAACAAAGGGACCATACAGCATACAGAGAATTCTAAATTCTGAGAATTGTTATAGTTGTTATTTATCATTAGGCCTGAATGTGGTTACTGTTAAATAAAGCCAAGGATCTTACGCTTTTATATACAGCATTTAAGGCATACAGTTTCACAGATAGCTTAAATGACACATGCACATATACAAGAATGAGTGAATCTCTCCTAAGCATAGCAGAATACGCTGTGTCTCATACATTGAAGGATTAACAAATTGAAGTAATATATAATCCTTTCCTGTAGATGCTTTGTGTCCATCTGTCTATGTTGTAAGACATAACCTTGGAGCATACTAAGCGAAAATAATATCTTTAGCTGGTGGGCAAGCCATTGTGTGCCCTAACAACCCCTGCTAATTAAATATACCAACTCCGGGATCACACAATACCAGGGAAAGGGAACTATGTCAATCTCACTGCAATGTTGATCAGCATTTCTGTTGATCAAATGAAGCTGGCAGGAAAGCTATTGATTAACATTCAGGCAATATCATCAAACCATATATGTGTGTTTGTGTATACATATACTGTGGAAAATTAATGCAGCTGAAACAAAAATATTTTATATAAACGAGTTTTATTCACACAAGATGAGAGTTTAGACCTTAAAGTCTGGTTTAGACAAAATAACAATCAATATCGGTGGTCTATAACAAAAAGTAAATGGCAGTACATTTTAACAAACTCTGGTGCTAAACACATTTAAACACACAATGTCTCTGGTTCAGGTCTTCTCCAGACAAACAGTTTCCAGGTCTTTTTCAGGCAGTCTTTGGAAATGTCTCCTCTCCAGAGACATTATTCTAGGTTTCCAGTGTCTTCTCCAAGGGTAATAACTCACTCTTAACACTCTTAACACTCCCAGACTCCTCTGCTTCTCATTTATGACTTGTAAACCTTGGTGCTAAATGATTGTTATTATTAAGTGACAGCCTGACCCCATGTTCAAACAATAAAAAAGGGAAAAGGGGCTGTGGATAGATGTATGTATGTCTGGATGGATGGATGGATGGATGGATGGATGGATGGATGGATTTGAGCTAAGCAGTTTCTTCTTTTATACACCTTCTCTGACACTAAGATCTAATTGCCAGGCAAGCATTAGCTCTCCCTTAAAGGAACATCTGTACGTACAGTATACATTATACATTAGCAGTATTAGTACAACTGTAGTTTGTAACAGCAATTCATGTATTTGTAACACACAAATATATATATATATATATATATATATATATATATATATATATATATATATATATATATATATATATATATATATATATGTGTGTGTACATCATCATCATCCCCTTTTTTTCCCATTTTTCTAGATGGGGTCAGGGTATCGTGTTAACTGTCGCCAACTCTCTCGATTCAGTGCCACACTCCTGCCCTCTTCAACACTCATGCCTGACTATCGCAGATCTTCTTTCACACAATCCATCCACCTCTTGGCTGGATGTCCTCACTTTCTCTTACCTTTTTCCTGTCTGTCCCAAATCTTCCTCACCAGATTGTCTTCTGCTTTTCTACACATGTGTTCAAACCACCGTAATCTGTTCTCTTTGATCTCTTCTGCAGTTGGAGATACTTTGGCTTCTGCTCTTATGTCCTCATTTCTTTGTCTGTCCCACAGTGTGCATCCTACCACCCTTCTCAGGCACTTAATTTCCATCACCTCTAGCTTCTTCAACTGTTCTGCCTTTACTGCCCAGTTTTCT
This sequence comes from Protopterus annectens, assembly GCF_019279795.1. Classification (NCBI taxonomy): domain Eukaryota; kingdom Metazoa; phylum Chordata; order Ceratodontiformes; family Protopteridae; genus Protopterus; species Protopterus annectens. The sequence continues at coordinate 386,638,213 of NC_056735.1, read as the reverse complement.
GTACCATACAGTAGTACTGGTTGCACCACTGTCTTGTACACCTTGCTTTTCAGTTTCTTTGGCATTCTTCTGTCATAGACTACACCTGATACTCTATGCCAGTTGGCTGCAGCCCCTCTGATTCTAGCTTTGACCTTTTCATTCAGACTACCCTTTTCCTCAACTACTCCTACCAGATACTTGAAGCTGTTTAACTGTTCCACTACCTCCCATTCTATCTCTATTCTCAGCGTCTTCTGATTTCCCCAATTTGCTGCCATTACCGCTGTCTTATCTGTGCTTAGTTTCATCCGATGTGCTTTCAGATTTGCATTCCATTCTCCTATCCTTTGCTGAAGTTCTAGCTCAGAGTCTGCCTGTACTGCAACATTGTCTGCATACAGCAGCTTTGTTGATCCATCTCCTCCAACCTGTTTGCTAATGTAGTCCATCAACAGTATGAACAGCAGTGGCCTCAGAGCTGAACCTTGATGTACACCCACACCTACTGGGTACCCCTCTGTGAGGCCGAACACTGTTCGTACTTGAGTCATTGGGTCCTTGTATATAACCTGCACTAATTCTACCAATGTTTCTGGGATTTCAAACCACTGCAGTACTGCCCAGATTATCTTTCTTGGGACCTTGTCATATACTTTCTCCAAGTCTAGGAATGCCCAGTTGGACTCTCTCCTCATCTCTAGCTTCATCTCAAGTATCTGTCTTAATGCAAACATCGGGTACATTGTGCTGCATCCTGATGTGACTCCAAATAGCTCATCTCCCATCTTACATTCTACTACTCTGCATATCGGTTTATCCAGAACTTTCATGCAATGTGATAGGAGTTTGATGTCTCTGTACTGCCCACAGTTATGGATGTCCCCTTTGTAATTGTACACATCTGCTTATTCTCCAGTCATCTGGGATATGCCTTTCTCTCCACACACACGTGTGTACATATATTGGCAAACAGGCTATTTGCTATGTCAGAAATGTTGCTTCGATGTGATGTATCTTTACCCTATATTATGGTTAAGAATTGGATGTAACAAAAAAAAAATGGAAAATTGTTTGAGTTGTATCATTTGTAAAGTGTTAAAAGAAAGGCTGGAAGGCCACAATGTTAGAGACATTATACTCACAGAAAGGTATTTCAAGGCCGAGAATGAAAACTACATTTAGTACAGCTAAACCTCTTTTTAGCAGAGCTCTGGGGAGAAAATATCCTCAGATTTTTTAGTTCAATTATCAACATTACACAAAGAATGACAGTAGACAAACTGTGTACAGGTATTTACATAGTACATGATATATTAAACAGTATGCATGAATATTTAACCAGTGTCTCTTCATTTGCAAAGCATATCACTGCGTGTGTGTGTGTGTGTGTGTGTGTGTGTGTGTGTGTGTGTGTGTGTGTGTGTGTGTGTGTGTGTGTGTGTGTGTGTGTGTGTGTGTGTGTGTGTGTGTGTGTGTGTGTGTGTGTGTGTGTGTGTGTGTGTGTGTGTGTGTGTGTGTGTGAGTGTGTGTGCATGTGTGTATGTGCATGTGTGTATGTGTATATATATATATATATATATATATATATATATATATATATATATATATATATATATATATATATACAGGTCTACTACCGGAGATCAAAATTACACTATTTCGAAATCCGGTAGTAGATGCCCACTAAAGCGAAAGTGCACTTTTGCGAACACCAGTAGAATGAATGGGCAATGTGCTCCATTGTGGTGCGGTGGTAGTCACAGACCTTAGGGTTAGGGCTTGGGTTAAGGATAGTGGATAGCCCTACTAGCTATCCGCTATCCTTAACCCAAGCCCTAACCCTAAGGTACGTAACCATTCGCTCAAGTGGTGTTTGCGAAAGTGCACTTTTGGTGAAGTGCACTTTTGCGTTAGTGGGCATCTACTACCGGATTTCGAAATAGTGTTTGTGTTTCTGTGTGTGTGTGTGTGTGTGTGTGTGTGTGTGTGTGTGTGTGTATATATATATATATATATATATATATATATATATATATATATATATGTATATATATATATATATATATATATATATATATATATATATATATATATATATATATTTATTTATGGGTCTACTTTGATTCACCAAAAACTCATTTCACTGAACTTTAAAATAATCACAGCAAATCGCTAAAAGCTCAAATCACTGAAAACTCATTGCACTGAATCAGAATTCATTAAATGTAAGCACTGTTGGGCAAATAAAACGTATATGCCCTTTTCCCCACTGTAGGGTGATCTTGAAATTAGTATATATAGTTGGGGGTGTGGGGGTACAGCCCCCACATTGGGAGGTGTGGCGGGCGTAGCCCCCCCACCAACTTTTGGTTTTATATTGTTAGCTTTCAGTGAAATGAGATTCATAAATATAAAAGCTAAGTAGGTGGGTAGCTACACCCTCCCACATTCCCTTTCTAACTATATATACTAACTCCAGGATCACACTACAGTGGAGAAAAGGGCATATATGTTTTATCTGGGTCTATATTAAATCACCACATGCTTAAAACAGTGAACAGTGATTGATCAACCTTATGTAAGCAAAAGCTTACAATGTTGAAGTGCCAGAACAGCGATTTTTTCCAAGGGAAAAAATTGCTGTTCCAACAACAAGAAAAAAAAAATAAAAATCAATTTCAAACATTACATTAAGTGGGGGGCTTTGTCCCCCACACACCCCCTACTTAACTATACCAACTCCAAGACCACACTACAGTGCAGAAAATAGCAAAGTACCAAAGCGGGCAAGCAAATTCTTTCCCAGGGAAAGAATTTGCTTAACAGCTGCTTCGATATTTTACGTTTTGAACCTTTTAAGTTCGACCAAGATGCATTCAAAAGAATTTTTCTTCAGTCTTCTAATATAGACCTTTTACTTGCCCAACAGTACTTACATTCAGTGAAATGTGATTCATTGAAATGAGTTTTCAGTGATTTGAGCTTTCAGTGATTTTTTGAGTGAATTAAAATTCAGTGAAATGAGTTTTCATTGAATCAAAGTAGTAGACCCATATATATATATATATATATATATATATATATATATATATAACATGTATTTAGTATGTAAAAGGCTACATGAGCACTCATCAAAAACAAACACAGACTCAGGAATGGCATACATTTTCCACATGACATGTATCTCAGCCTCAGCTGAAAACAGAACAGAAAAGCCAAGAGCTGTCAGACAGCAATGCTAATTACTGTAGCACTGCAGTTTATATTGGATCTTTTTGTACTGGACCTGTGAAAGGACTGGACCAAGAGTTACCTAAGGAGAAATTTCCACTGAACATATAACAAAAATGAAAAGACTGCATCTGATCCATACCAGAATTAATGTCAGAAAAGGTAGCACGCTCACCTTTGATGCTGAAAATTTCAAAATGCTGTGTTTTTTGTATTTTCCCCTTGTCAGGTGCTCACATTAATATTCTGGTTCTGATACTGCAGTGCAATTTAATCTTTAATTCTATGATATTTCTCCTTTCCAGTTTCCTCTGACTTTCTTTTTCTAGGATGTCCCCCCTTATGACCACTTCATACCCTTCCCACTAGATTCTTACTGGAATTTTCTCTCAAGGTAAAATTCGGTTAAACCCATCTTCTATAATTCTTTTGGGCTTTTCGTTGCCTTTCTTACACTTCCATCCAGAGTGAATTCACCTCTATCACTTATTTTAACTCCCACTTTACCACACAAATCAATAAGATGATCATAGCATGAACTGATAACTCTGTTTCATGTGTAAGTAGCATATGGAATCTGGTTGGTGGACATCAGCAAAAGCAAGCAATGTAATCTACTGACATAGCTAATTTTCTAGAGATGGGCGGGATAGCTTCATCTGGCTGGGATTCTCACCATATGTCACACCAGTCAAATGTATCCATCTAGTCCTTAAGGTATGTTTAACATTTATTATGATATTCTTCTTTTAAAGTCTGTCCATATTTTCAGTTAGTGTTAGTCTAAAATCTCCACTTAGCACACAAAATCTCTTGAGGCTTACCCTTTCCTGCCATGTTCCTAGAAACCTCTCAAGAAAACTTTCTGTCATACTTATTTGGTGTATATATATATATATATATATATATATATATATATATATATATATATATATATATATATATATATATATATATATATATGTATGTATGTATGTATATATTTCTGATCATCCAGATCTTTCCATTGATTTTCCTCTTCCATATTAACTATCTACTTTGGCCACTCAACAGGGTTTTTGGGTTCTAATTTCCAAAGGTGTATAGAACATATTCAGCACTCTCTTCTTCCCTCCTCATGGTTTATGGTCAGTGAAAATGGTTTGGATCTACTTTGACTTTAATTTGTTTATCTTTTTAATTTTCAGTTTGGTTTCTTGCAGAAACACTACTTGAGCTTTTTCCATCTTAAAACATTATTGCGTCATAGCTCACCTTCTAGGGTGAGTACTGCAACCCACATTCTGGGACATACATTTTATGCACTCATTAGATGGTTCCACCATTCTCCAAGGCATTTGCTGTCTTACTAAATCATTCTTCCTTTGCTGATGTCCTCCTCTTCTCCATTAAGTAGGGGGCATCCCCTGGGCTAGGAAAGTCTCTTTGAAACTTATGCCTTAGTAGCAGATTCCCTGGTAGATTTTGAAACAACTGATGCACCACTAAGGAACTTTTATGTCTCCTCCCCCAGCCATCTCTGAATGATAAAACTATTAGATGCAACACAACTAATAGTCCTCCTAGTTGTATTTTTATTTATCCTTTGTTGACCAGGTTGGTCCCACTAGGCTAGTAGACTCTTTTCAAGGAAGCCAGAAAGTGGAATTTATACTACTAGGGAAATTTGGCCAACGAACTTCTCCTATACATCATTGCTGTGAGTGGGACTCATTTTGGAGGAACACTTCCTGTTTCCATTCTAGGTCCAGAGGCAGCCCAGAGAAACAGGTAAGCAAATGGAAATAGAAGGAGGTGATGGAGTGGTAAAAGAAGTGAAGGAGAAAGCAAATACTGAGACCAGAGAATGTGTGCAGGATAATGAGGAAATATTTAAAAGAAACCTGTTTGATGGAGATGAGTCAGCAAGTGGTGAATGTATAATTACAACTCTCCAGTTGGGAGGGTTGCAGGATGATTTACTTAAAGAAATTGTGATGCAGAGTGAGCCAGAAAATGAAGGAGATGTTTCCTGTGGGAATATTATGGAGAAAATACAAAAGGAGGGGTGCAGACCCAGTCCTAAAGTATTGTGGTGAGATGGAAAAGAAAACATATGCAGAGAAAGTAAAAGAAACAAAAGTACATTAGCAAAAAATAGGCAGAAGAAAATGAAAAATGGAAGTACCTAGTAAGGATTCAAAGTAAAGAAGAAAATGAACTGCACAGATATAATGTGTGGAACAATTTAATAGCTCTTTTGGATGTAAAAGCTCATGAGGTAAGAACATTTTTTCTTATTAGCAATGAGACATTTTGTGACATTATATTTGAGACTTTTCAATTAAAATTTTTCTTGGAGAATATGGAAAAAAGAGAGACTGTAACACATGGAATCTTTATGCGATAAAAGCTTTTAACAGGGAAATAAAAAAATAGAAAATTAATTTTGAACAGAGGTAAAAAGAGAGACTTTGAAAGGATATTTGAATACTTTATATAATAAAAAGAAGTACTGGACATTACAAAAGTTTATGACAAGAGGCATTTATGGACTGGTGGATGGGATTGTAATGTTATATTAAAAATAAAAATAAAAATAGAAATAGAAAAAAATGCACATGTACTAAGTATGATACATGTGGAGGGGAATAGGGGTGTTGTAAAACACTGGGGACAATCCAAAATATGTTTTTGTGGAAAAGAAGGATGTTTGATAAGTAACCGTGACAACAGAAAATGTTATATTTGTGGGGCAATTGGACACAATGGAAAAAAATGTGAATTGAAACATTATAAATGTAACAAAATTGGACATTTATGGGTGGATTACAAAAATGAAAATAAGAGTGAGGAAAAAGAAAAGCAGAAGAATTTTTAGAAGTAGTAGAAATAAAAGATAAATTAGATTCGAAAAAATAATGAGTATACAGAAGAACATTCTGAAATAATTGAAGGAGACATAAATTGGAAGGTAGTAAAGGGAAGGAAAGAATTCTATTGATAAAAAGGTATAAGACAGAAAAAGAAAAATTAAAGGGATAAGTACAAGAGAAAAAAAGAAAAGAAATAGATAAAAATAATGCATTCAGCTAATGATTGCCTTGGTATAATGGTTAAGACTCAGAGACACAAGGTACAGTATTTGATTCTCACATCGTGGAAGACAATTGCTGAAGTTTAGAATAGCTTATTTAGAAAGCTAGCCTAGTAATTAGCTAGGAACTTATGAAGTCATGAATTTAAGGAAAAGGGAAAGTGAAAATTTTAGAGTGCTTTCTATAAATGTAAATAATATTAAGAATATAGTAAGAATAGGAATTTTTTAGTGGTGTAATGCATGTGATGTGCATATAATTATATTAGAAGGTACAAGATTTTTAATAAAGAAAGATTGCAAACAGAAAAGCTCTGGGAAGGAAAAATAATCTGGAATTTGGGAAATCAGACATGTTCTGGAATAGCAATATTCTTTAAAAATACAGTAAAGATTTTAGATGCAACTTTAGCAAAAATTGTAAGATTGCCCAATGTAGATTTAAAATGGAAAGAACAAGTATACAGAATTATTACATTATATTCCTATGCTAATTGTAAAGTAAGATTTTAGACTATGTAGTGATTGAACATGAATATTATAATAACAGGAGACTTTAATTGTGATTTCAGAAGTGAGTGTGAAAAGAAAGAAAAATGATTATGAGATGTAGGAAGTTAAAATGTTGGGCCAAAAATTCATGGTCTTACAAAATGGGTATGTGTGCAACTGAAACAGATTATTTTATAGTATCAGAAGGTTTTGCTATAGGAGAAGGGAAGTAGTTAAAATAGAATTTTCTGGTCATCTTGAAAAATTGCAAGAGATAAAGGAAAACAAGGCATATATAAAATAGGTAAAGGAATAAAAAGGATACACAACAAACGATGGATAAATATTTTATTTATTTTATTTTATTTATTTTATTTTTTTTTTATTTTGTTTTGCATTTGTTGACTGGGCTAGTCTAACTGGAATAAAATCCATTTTCAGTAGAGGCCCGGGGAGAAAAGCTCCAACACAGATAATTTTATACAGTAAAAAATAATCACAAGTTCAAAGAAGTATAACAGTAGTAAAATAGCTCTAAGCAGTTACAGCCATACACAGACACAATATATAACTGTAATAATTATCTCAAATTCAAAGAATTATAACGGTAGTTAAAAAGGGTCTAAACAGATTACAGACATACAGATTAGGTACAGTTGTCATTACAAGCATACCTAGCTCATGATGAGGTGATATGCAATGCAATACATATAAAAACAAAATAGTTGTTTTCAATTGCAAGCAGGATAAAAAAGTATATACAGTTGATAAATTATACAAATGTATCATATGATACAGTGAAATAAAGATATATAGGAAGCAGACAGAGGATGTAAGTAGGTAGAATATACTCTTGTTAGGAGCAGAGAAGACAGTTACTCAGGGTTAGTACAAGGACAAAGCCAGTGAGTACTGAGAAATTGTTTTATTTTTAGTTTAAAGAGTCTTATGGAGGTCAGAGATAGGAGTTCAGAGGGAAGCCTGTTCCAGTGTTTGCCTACAGAGTTAGAGAACAGTGAATCTCCAGATGAGTTGTTGGATTTGTTGATAGTAATAAGTGGCTTATTAGAGGAGCATATGTTCTTAAGATTGTTGTAGGGGGTAATGAGGGTAGTCAGTATAGGTGGATAGGTGGGGTAGTACAAGTTCTTGTGGATAATAGTGAGTTGTTGAGATAGTATCTGGTTATGAAACTCTAGCCATCCTAGTTGTTTTAGGTTGTTGCAGTGATGTGTTCTAAAAGGAGATCCTGTGGAAAATCTAGCAATGCTGTGATAGGTAGTAGCAAGTTTGTTTAGGTTGTTTTTTGAGAGATTGGTGTATATGGGTGAAGCATAGAGTAAGGTAGTGATTAAATGAGTTCTAGCTATAGCGATTTTGGTTGAAGGAGTAAGGAAGGGTTTGATTCTGTAAAGGGGACTTAAGTTACCTATGTTGTATTGATTCTGCACAATCTGATACATACACATAGAGGAGGTTTTGATATCTCTATGTGATATAATTGTGGTTACACGTATAAACTTGAGAACTAATAGTACATTGGTAGCAACCGTTTTTAAGTTGATTATGGATTTACAATTTTGTGGGAGATGAAACGGTAGATACCGGGGGTCGATACAGTAACCTGTGAGGTTGGTAAAGACCTAATTTTATCTTATATTTTAGCAAGGTAATATACTCATAATGTCTTATGGAATGTCTACGGTATAATCCGTCGACAGTTGAGGCAAGTTAGGTCATATATTGTATATATCCATATTCATCTTGGATATTTGTACTAGATCCGTCCACTTGTCATAGGTATGGATCGTGTATATAATGGTATATATCAAGGTAGTTATTTTGCTATCTGCTGTCTGGTGGTGCAATGCAGGCTTTATGTTGTTGGCGCTGATGGAGCGTGTATTTAGTATTATTAAGTATGGCAGCACCACTATTACAACAGGTATAATACTGATCTAAGAACTTATAATGTATATTTTTATATTTAATTTAGTTATGGAAAGCTTTTGGGCTAATCTAAACAATCGTAATTAGACTCATGCCCTTGACATAGGCATGGATAGTATGCAGAATGGTAAATATTCAGACAGCTAATCTACTACTTGTTGTCTGGTGGCAATGCAGGCATTATGTTGCTGGCACTGATGAAGCGTGTATTTAGCACTACTAGTCATGGAGTGCCACTAATATAAAAGGTACAATATTGGCACAAGACGGCTGAGGCAACACCGTAGTTTAGGATTCCAGCATGCTTCCAAGATAGATTTTAATTTGATCCACTATGGGAAATATATTTGCTCCCATATAAGACCAGTTCGATAATTCGAACACTAGTTTTATGTATAACAGTTATAAATCCTTTAATATTAGGAGTGATAGAGTATTGGCAGTGTGGTACTACACATAAGTCCCTTATGTACCCAGTCCAGTGGTTACTGGAGATGGTTCATTCACATACACTAGGGCTTTTTGTTACATACTCCATCATTGTAAGGTCTTGATCATAGGGAAAAATATAGTAAGGCCATATATCATTATATTCATTTAGAATTTTTATGTTTCTAGGTTAGGCATTTCACTTTATATCTACGAGCTCAAAGGAGCCTTTATAAAGAAACTATGGGTTTTATCTAGACTGTTATTTATAATGAACACGGGCAGTTGTATTCATAGGTACCAATATGTTCTAAAAGTTTTTATATGAAATGGTGTGTTGCTAGTAATAATGTTTTTATAAATTTATACTATGTTTTATAAGATGGTGAAAGCATTGTTCACAATTGATAGATAACAATGTAATACCTTTAAGCCTTAACTGGCACGATTAATGTAATACATCACGTGTAGGTGCACTATAAAGGCTTAATTGCTAAGGCTTCTGAAAAATAACGGTCTGAAGAAGCATTTGTGAAAGTTTTATTTTTATTTTTATTAACTAAGATTTTTGTCGTTTTGAGTGGATCAGCTAGTATGCTCATCTCTGCTACGAGTATATGTTATCGTGGTCACCTTTCAGCCTAAACTACATTACTTGTGCTTTGTATACTCTTATTGGCCGAAAGGTGTTTACTCTGCCGGGAACTTTTTATTATACATATTCATAAAATGAGATGCTGTTTATGGAAAAAGGAGTGGGGATCTAACAGGGATGACAATTTAGTATGATTGTGTAAATAGATTTGTGTGTGTGTATGTGTGTATATGTGTGTGTGTGTGTGTGTGTGTGTGTGTGTGTGTGTGTGTATCATCATCATCTTCTTTTGGCTGTTCCCGTTAGGGGTCACCACAGCGGATCACCAGTTTCCATTTCTTCTGTCCTCTGCATCTTGCTCTGTCACACCAACCACCTGCATGCCCTCTCTCACCACATCCATAAAACTTATCTTAGGCCTTCCTCTTTTCCTGTTACCTGGTAGCTTCATCCTTAGCATCTTTTTCCCAATATACTCAGAATCCCTCCTCAGCATATGTCCAAACCAACGTAATCTTGCCTCTCTGGCTTTGTCTCCAAACCTTCCAACCTGGGCTGACCCTCTAATATACTTATTCCTAATCCTGTCAACCCTCGTCACACCCAGTGCAAATCTTAACATTTTTAACTCTGCCACATCCAGCTCAAACTCCTGCCTTTTTGTCAATGCCACTGTCTCCATCCCATATAACATAGCTGGTCTCAGTACCCTCTTGTAGACCTTCCCTTTCACTCTTACAGGTACTCATCTGTCACAAATCACTCCTGACACTCTTCTCCACCCACTCCATCTTGCCCGTACTCTCTTCTTCACCTCTCTTCTACACTCACCGTTACTCTGAACTATTGACCCCAAGTATTTAAACTCATCCACCTTCACCACCTCTACTCCTTGCATCCTCACCATTCTTCTATCCTCCCTCTCATTCACACACATATACTCTGTCTTAGTCCTGCTGACTTTCATTCCTCTTCTCTCTAGAGCATATCTCCATCTCTCCAGGGTCTCCTACACCTGTTCCCTACTCTCACTACAGATCACAATGTTATCTGCAAACATCATAGTCCATGGGGACTCCTGTCTGATCTTGTCTGTCAACCTGTCCATCAACATTGCAAATAAGAAAGGGCTCAGAGCTCATCCTTGATGTAACCCCACCTCCACCTTAAAAGCATCCGTCACTCCCACTGCAGACTTCACCGCTGTCACACTACCCTCGTACATATCCTGTACCACTCTTACATACTTCTCTGACACTCCTGACTTCCTCATACAATAGCACAACTCCTCTCTAGGCACCCAGTCATATGCTTTCTCTAAGTCTACAAAAACACAATGCAACTCCTTCTGACATTCTCTGTACTTCTCCATCAACACAAAAGCAAACATCACATCTGTAGTACTCTTTCCCAGCATGAAACCATACTGCTGTTCATTAATCATCATGTCCCTTCTTAACCTAGCTTCCACTACTCTTTCCCATAACTTCATGGTGTGACTGATCAGTTTAATCCATCTGTAGTTACTACAGCTCTGCACATCACCCTTAATCTTAAAAATCAGTACCAAAACACTTTTTCTCCATTACTCAGGCATCCTCTCACTTTCTAAGATTTTATTAAACAATCTGGTTAAAAACTCCACTGCCATTTCACCTAAACACCTCCATGCTTCCACAGGTATGTCATCTGGGCCAACAGCCTTTCCATTCTTCATTCTCTTCATAGCTATCCTTACTTCCTCCTTGCTAATCCATTGTACTTTATGATTCACTATCCCTACATCATCCAACCTTCTCTCCCTCTCATTCTCTTCATTCATCAACCCCTCAAAGTACTCTTTCCATCTCCTCAACACACTCTCCTCGCTTGTGAGTATGTTTCCCTCATTATCCTTTATCACCTTTACCCGCTGCACATCTTTCCTAGCTCGGTCCCTCTGTCTAGCCAATCAGTACAGGTCCTTTTCTCCCTGCTTAGTGTCCAACCTTTCATACAACTCTTCATATGCCTTATCCTTAACCTTCGCCACCTCTCTCTTTGCCATGCACCTCATCTCCTTATATTCCTGTCTAGTGTGTGTGTGTGTGTGTGTGTGTGTGTGTGTGTGTGTGTAGATATATATCTATATATATATATATATATATATTTATTTGTACACTTGTAAATATTTGTAAATATGTAAATATTTTGTAAATAACATCCATCCATTTTTGCATATAAATAAAGGACCCCTACTATTTGATTTTTTACATTCACCCGAGCTACCACCAACTCAAACAGATGGGGCTTTGGTTTAACATCTCATTTGAAGAACAATACAGTGAGTAGAACACATGAGTGTAGCATCTCTTATGCTTCATTTTAATGTCAGTAATCAATGTATCTGATTTTACTTAATGTTGTTGCTAAAATCCGTTCACCTGTTATATCACTGATGCTGTTTTGATTACAGAAAATATTTTTTTACCATCTAAAAGAAACATCAACACCTTATTATAAAATGTATACTTGTAAAAATGCAATAGTGCTTGGTTTCAGTACATTTGTTTAGTAAACAGAAATGAAAGGTACAGTATACTCAGATTATCTTTTGTTAGGCTGTGAATTTCAACACTGCATCTTGAGGAAGCTGTTCTTGTATCTTTTAAAGTGTATACACTTTTCGTAGGCAAGTAAAAGAGAGAAGCAATATTCTGCCATAATACTTGATGCACAAAGTAGACTAAGATTTTGTTATGAGACTGATATGAAGGAGATAGGGAGGAGACAGAGGACCGATCGCCTTACCATTGCATGCTAAACATTGTGTGACCATATGTACTAAAATACCTTTTATCTATGCCCAAAGTATGTTAAGGTAATATAGCTGTAAAAAATGAGTAAGTGAATCAGAAGCAGAATTAGATCCTCTTTATACAACCCTCCTCCCTTCATTTTGAACATAGTACAGGCAAGACCAGTCAGGAGGGGAAGGTTACCACACACACTATAGACCCAGTCTCACATAGTACCATTACAACCTCAAATCATACACATAAACACACAAAGACATACTCGGAGGCTCTGATCAAAAATCTACCAAAACAGCAGAGGCCACCAAAGCAGACACCCAAAAAACCACCACCTCAGAACACAACACCTGCAACACATAGACCTCACAGTCAGAGTGTCAAACAGTCACAGCCCTTAAGGCCAAACACAATGCCACACACACTAGTCATTGGTGCCTCCATTGCCAGACACACTGATGCCCCGCCCACTAGCCTGAGTAAGGACAAGCTCACACTAAGCTGTCTGTCGGGCTAGAATCCACCACATAACGCAAGCACTCAGGTCTCTCAACAGCAGGTACAAATATGACTCAGTCATTGTCCACGCTGGTGTAAATGACCTGAGACGTACCTCCTTGGACTACATGAAAAGAGACATTGAGGAGCTCTCTGATAATGTAGCCCAGGCAGGTATGACCCTGACCTTGAGCAGTATCCTACCTTCACCAAGAATGATGCCACAATACAGAGATAAGATGATCAGCTTTAACAATTGGCTTAAACACTGGTGTCATTCAAAGGGATCCAGTATCTGTCTGCCTGGGATGACATGCTGGACAAGCCACGCTGCTTCGCAAGGGACGGCTTGCACCTGTCACCCTGGGATTCGGATATTGGCAAAGGCTCTTGCCACCCCATAGTGCCTTTTTAGGCAAGGCTCAAATTCTAAACCTACCACCCTAGAACACAAAAAGGAAATAAACTAAGGGTAATGCTGCTCAATGCCAGAAGTCTAAATCTCAAAATGCACGACTCGAGGCCCTTCTCAGTATGGAGAACATCGATGTCTGTGCTGTGACAGAAACCTGGTTCAAGGCTCCTGAGAGCACCCCAGCGCTATCAGGTTTTACCTCATATCATGCCCGCCCCAAAATCAGGAAAATACCAAGAAAGGAGGGGGTATCCATATTCATCAAGGACACCCACACCTCAAGACTGGTGGCAACGCATGATGCATCGGAGACCATCCAGGTGCAATTAACCGTAGGCAAGACTGCTCTGCAAATAGTAGCATGTTACAGGCCACCCTCACAAACTCAGGAACCTCACATGGCCTTCCTGAAAACACTAGAGGGGATAAATGTATCACCAAACACCATCATACTAGGTGACTTCAATTACCCAAATATAGACTGGGAACACTACTCAAGCCCAAACACCCTAGCCCAAAAGTTCCTGGAATTCATAAACTCAAATGCCATGGAACAACTAGTCACCATTCCCACAAGAGGAGATAACATACTTGATCTCATCATCACGAACATGGGAGCACAATGTTCAACACCGCAAGTATACCCCTCACTGGTGAGATCAGATCACAAACTAATCTCGCTGGAGGTCCTCATCCCACCCCCACCTGAAATAAAAAAGACCACAGTAAAGAACTTCCCAAAAGCCGACTTCACACTTCTAAAGACTAGTGTGGTCTCCTTTAAGGCCCCCGAGCCGGCGGAAAACAGTACTCAAGCCGCTGAATCACTTACAAATGCCTTCTACCAGCACCTGCAGGACTGCATGGATAAGGCAATCCCAAGCAAAACAAAGACTCTTTGTACCAAAGGCAAGCGCCCAGTCTGGTGGACCCCAGCCATAAACAAACTCTACAACAAAAGGAGGAAGCTACTACAAGATAGAGCAAAATCCTTAAAAGGTAAGACACCCTTGATCACTATAAGTAAAAAACTAAGAGCTCTCATAAAATCATCCAAAGCAAATTTCGAGAGAAAAATAGCTAAAGACTCAAAGGACAATCATAAGGCCTTCTTTAGCTATGTTAGAAACCTAGGAGGAAACTCCCAGATATGCTCAGAACTAGTTCAAAATGATGTGAAGATTACTGATCCTACAGACATTGCCAACATACTGGCTGACAGGTTCAGTGCAAACTTCTCACCCCTCCGCCCCAAAAGGAGAGATATCTATACCAAATGATTGCAGCCCCCTAAACATCTCCAGCCCAAGTGAGAACTGCTCTCCCACAGCATCCATGGGACCTGATGGTGTCCCGGCTGTGTGCTCCACGAACTCAATGAGGAATTAAACCCACAGCTAGGACAGCTGTTTAATCAAAGTCTTACCTCTGGATACGCACCCAGGAGTGGCGCACTGCAACTGTGGTCCCACTTCACAAAGGCGGTGCCTCCACCGACCCTGGTAATTACCGCCCATTAGCTTGACAAGCCTTATCTGCAAAGCCATGGAGAGGATCATAATGGACCTCATAAATAAAGACATTGGGAATTTGCAGACTTTGGATCCAACCCAGTTTGGCTTTGTCAAAGGCAGATCATGCCTTTTAAACTTGGTTGACTTTTTTCAAACAGTCACCAAAGCCATTGATGAGGGAAAGGCAGTCCATACAGCCTACCTCGATCTGGCTAAGGCCTTCGATACAATACCCCACTCGGGTATCATTGAAAAACTCATCAGCTTAAATGTTAACCCATACATCACAAGATGGGTTGCAAACTGGCTGAGTGACAGAACCCACAGGGTCAGAGTTGCTGGCGCCATGTCAGACTCAAAGCCTGTCACAAGTGGTGTCCCACAGGGCTCAGTCCTGGGCCCACTCTTGTTTGGCATTTACTTTTCTGAAGTACAAGCAAACACAGGAGGGTTATAGCTGACAAAGTTTGCAGATGACTGCAAACTGGGCGCCATAGTAGAAAACACATCTGACACAGATATCCTTCAGAAGGGTCTCACAGAAACGGATAACTGGTGCCAGAGCCACGGCCTAAAGTTAAATGCCAAAAATGCATAGTCATACCTTCGGGAAAACAAGGTTACCCCTAGCTACCAAATAGGAGGCAATCCACTGAGCACAGAAGAAGTTATCAGGGACCTGGGGACCCAGGTTGATAGTAGTCTGTCATTCGACACCCATGTAGCTAAAGTAGTTAGGAAGACCTTCTACATTGCCCACCTTATCATGAAGGGATTCTCATCTAGATCAAGGGAGTATATAGTCTCCCTTTACTCATCACTCATCAGACCAATGATTGAGTACAATGCCCCATTTGGAATGTATCTGACCCGACACTTGCAGCAGCTGGAGAGGCCACAAAAGTTCCTCACCAAAAGGATAAAGGGTCTCAAAAATCTATCCTATGCTGCCCGACTGAAAGAACTCCAGCTCTATTCAGTCGCCACCTGCTCAGAGGTGACCTTTGCCTAACATACAAGGCCATGTCAAACCCAGATTTGATGAATATGCTTCACCTCAAAAAATCTAGATCCATCAGAGCCACACGGGGCGGAGACTTAAACCTCGACACGGCTATTAATAGGACGTGCTGGAGGGATAGATTCATCACCCAAAGACTCCTATGCCGTGGAACAGAATCCCGGTACATGTGAGGCAGAGCACCTCGCTGGCCTTGTTCAAGAGAAATCTTGACCAATGGATGGGAGATCGCAGATATACCCCAGGGATTACCTCAGTGTCACTGCTCGACAGAGGCACAGCAAAATAATGGGTATAGTTCCCCATACTAAAGGGGTGGCGTAAGCCACAAAACGATGGGCTAGGCTTGTAAATGCCCTCGGGCAGATAGCCTAGTATGAACCTATGAACCTATAAAAAAAGCACTACATTCAGCTGCAGACATCCAGCATGTTTTAAACAAATATTGAGTACTCATGTTCTAACTATTTTATGAAAGCAGACTGCAGTGAGCAGTGTATCCTTTTAACCCCCCAACATCATCACAGCATACCCAAACAATATTACATATAGAAGAATTAAACAACCAAACACTCATTCATCAATCTTTAACACATTTGTCCAGCTTTCTGTGTCCCTAGAAGGACTAGCATTGTTCACAAGTTGGATCCAAGGATCCAGAGAAAATTTACTACAAGGGTTTTCCAATATTAAAGCTTTATTTCTAAGATGAAGGATCTGCATCTGTGTCTTGAACCTTGTAGATTCCATTGTTGATGTTTTTGGTCATGTTCCTTGTGGGCTTTTACATGTAGAATTCACTTGGGCTCTCTGGTTTTGGTTGCAGATGTCCCTCACATTCCACCCAGCAATACTCTTGCCCTTGCCAAAGAAAGTGAGAGTTTATTACACCTAGTGCATGTACAGCCACTACATTTCCATTCTGCTTTATTATTACCTCTAATGGATTTCTTCTCTTGTGAGCCCAGGACTATAGTGGGGGGTGGGGCATACATCATTGGCATTTTGTATGTGCCATTTCTCTGTCCATTTCCTGGTCACCATCATCTGATTCTTCCTCCATCTCCAAGAGTCATGCTTTCACACTCTGTACAAAATTAAGCACTTTCCTTGCATTCTTCAGCATGACTCTCTTGCCACTCTTTTCTGCTAGAAATAAAGCTGGATAGACTATGGCAGCTGAGTATCCAGACTCTCCTAATACTTTTTGGTAGGAATTAAGTGACCCGCATTTTTTAAAAAGCTGCTTTGAATAGTTTACCATGAAGTAGATAAAGGTTATACCCCATGATATTTCCCTGCTTTTCTTTCCATTGAGCACTAGCTAGTCTCTTGTTCACACTGACTGCAGTGTACAATGACATGGCATTGAACTGGCTGCCCCCTGATCAGCTTACCCACTCTGTGAACACTCTCTCTAGGGATTTAATAGTTGGGTAAGCTGTTTACCTCTGCTAATAAATGATTGAAAAAGGCTGTTAGGTCTCTGTCTGTAACTGAGCTGGGGACTCCTTTCACTTACATATTAACCCTTCTTGATCTGTTCTCAAGATTGTTGATTTTGTGTTGTGGGCTCCCAGTCAGTCCTGATGTCACCCATGTCTTTATCCATTGTGCCGTCCATTTCATGCAAAACCTCTACTGACTTTTAAAGTTTGTCTGCGTCCCACTCCAGAGTCGATTCTTGTTCATGGGCTTTGCAGCCAGGGAATGATAAACCTCCATTTTGTTTACAACAGCAGACAGTCATTCAAAGAGAATGGGTATTTGCTCATTTAATGATGTTTTATTTCGTGTTTATTATCTGTGTTTTATTAAATGGACTTTGTTTTACATCTCTCTGCCTACCAGTTTTCTTCTTTTTTTGATATATTTTTGCCTTTTCACTGTTTGCTCTTTTTGTTTTGGATTACTCATTTAATGATGTATTTTTAAGGTAGATCCATAATAAGAACTCTACAATTGTCATGGAGGCTAAATATTTTATTACTTTTGTGCCTAGGACTGAGGGAAAATCGGATTAGTCATCCATCTTCTTTTGAGCCAGCCATGCCCCTCCCCCAATGTATTCTTTTAACTAAGATTTAAATGTCTGGTAAACAGCTGTACTCATGAACATGACTGTTATAACACTAACTTCATTATCACATTGATGTTTTCAGCACTACTTGTACAAAGCATGGAACTCTTGGTGTGTAGGCACTTTTTACCATACAGCAGACATGTATTAAGTGAAGACAAAGTGAGTTTGCATCCTTCTGGCTCGTATATTCAAGATATAACATAGCAATAACCATAGTAATACTCCATGGAATTTTTCTTTGTGACCTTTTGCTTTGACACTAGAGCATCTGATAGCATAAATTCAATTATTATGAGATCAGAGTGTGCCTGTATTTCTTCTGATTACTACTTTTAATTATATCATGCTTTGATATTGTATATTAGAGTATGCATGCAATTAAAGGCTATGCTACATGCGTGCCTTATTACAGTGCAAAGTACACTTCATGCCATTCATTATATCGTGGTATCTGCTTGCCTAGTGTTGAACAGTAACCACACAGCATGATTTTATTAAAGTTCCAGTAATAGACATTGATACTTTTCCAAAAAAAAAAAAAAATGGAAAGAACTATTGTATTTTCAGTCCAAGCTATAATCCTGTCTACTGCAATGTTTACTTTTTCCATTCACAAGCAATAATGAAATACATCTTTAAATTACATAGCGATAGGTGTAATTTATAAGGAGATACTGGCCAAACAGTTGTCAAAACTACATTTAAACCACTAATGAAGATTATTTAATTCTAAGCTGGCAGTGTAATTATTTACTTATTTAGGCTTTTAGTGAGAAAGAAATGAAATAGTATGTACCAGTATTGTTATTTACAAAATGGAGTACAATGTCTAGAAACCCAAGTGATGCATTTATGTCACTATTTTGTAAATTTCCATTTTATTTTAACAATGCTCTATACATGCAGTGTGTAATACAGAATAGTCACCATGGCTTCATAGCAGCAGCCAGCCCTTCTTTCACTTGTTAAGTTCTCAGTCTGCCTACTCGAGTTTCTATCACAGTTAGCTATGTAGTAGAAGCTGACTGATGGAAAAAACACTGCTGCAAAAGCTAAGCTAAATACTGTCTATTATTTTATTTTATACTATATTTTTATTTTTGTTGTTTAAACTCTGCAATTTACATTGGAGCCTTTGGAGCAATTAAATCCCACACCATTAGTCCAGTGTCATCAACTTCTACACTACTAGTTCTAGTCATTAAATGATATTGCAGAATGCACGATCACTAATTATACAATGACTGCCTATTAGTATTCTGAAAAGTGCATGCTGATTGGCCTGCCCAACAAGTGTGCCCATTGTAAATCTGACTTATACTAATGGAAAAAGGTCTGGTCACCCGGACTTTCTCTAGTAGTATTAGTCTTGATTTTTTTTTTGTGTGTTAGGTAGCAATGGAGAACAAAGAGCTTCATTGCTGTAATCTCGCTATGTTAAACTGCCAATCAGCATGCACGTTTCGGAATATTAATAGGCAGTCATTGTATAATTAAGCAATAACCCACGCCTGGGTGTGGTTAATGCTGGATTTACCCACGGTTGTCTGTGTTTGGTCACTTGGGCTTCGCCCTCATAACCAAACCAAACCAACCGTGGGTAAATCCAGCATTACCCACACCCAGGTGTGGGTTATTGCTTAAGTAATTTTCCTTACACCAAAATAAAAAAAAAATCAGATTATCAGGTCATTGACACTTTCAGCAGACTTGGGAGCTTGGGGGTTAATGTGACCTCTCCTATTCAGGGACAATGATTTTCATTTTCTGCAGGAAAAATACTAGTAAATCCCATTTTTTGACTGTTTGGGAATTGAAAAATTGTGGAATTTTCATGAAATTTGGCAACTAGACTAGAGAATCAATTCACTACTAGATGTATTTTTGCTTATATTTATTATTTATAATATTGCCAGCTTGCATTATTGAGTGTTCTATGTCTAGAATCTGTTTTAGTTTTCAATATAATGAAATCATTGCATGACTGTAAATTACATTTCAAAATATTAGATATAATTCATGGATTTCATCTCGTGAAAATGGAATTTCATTTTTTATTTTTTGAAAATGGAAAATTAGTGTCCCTGGTCTATTTCAGCTTGACTGTTTTTTCATGCACTCTATAAACCTAGTATACATATTTATAATGACAGGACTATGCAAAGATTACCAGGATCTAATCATACACTGTACGTGCATGACCTGATATTATTATACTCAGTTACCACATGGGTGCATGCACTGCAACACTTGCTCCATTAACTTTTTCTAAGAAAACAAAGCTGGGTTTTGTCTCTAGCTTCTTTTTCCTTCACACTGACCATATGGTACCCAGGGCACAATCACAGTGTTGTAAGCAGACATATTGCTCCTGTGCAACTGGGATGGTCTTTTACATTATATTAAATTATATTGTTGTGTCATTTTATGTTATATTATCCCATGCTACAGCATATTATGTTATGCTCTACAAAAGTCTATTGTATTGTGTGACATTACATTGCTTTATGCAATATTACATTATATTCTATTTACATCACATAATGTTAAAGCAATTAATGTTATATTACATTATGTTATGTTAATTAATGTTATGCTGTATTAAGCTTGTATTATGTTGCATTACATTATATTATATGTTATGTTATGTTATATAGTGTCAATTCCTTGTCATTTCAGTGTTGTTCCTATAGCTCTCATCCTCTGATATCCAGAGCCAGAGACAAAGGCAGAAATAAACAAGGACAAAGGTCTCAAGTCAATGATACTTTTTAAATACTGACACTGTTGACCAGGAAAGTGAAAAGGCAAAGAAAACTTAAATTAACATATCATTTCTGAAATAAAAGTAGTCTGGAATTGAAATAATTACAATTATTTCTTCACTACAAGTCACCATCTTTCTTGAAACTGCCATGTAATTTAAGAGGGACAAAGCAAGATTTTGAGCAAAAAATCAGGACAGACATTCCTCAGAATTAGGGATAGTTAAGAGGTATGGTTGTTTCATGACTTGTGTTATGATATCTGCACAAAAGAAAAAAAACAAAGATTTATGCAGAAATGGCCAGTTCTGTAGTATAGTGCTAATTAAATGTATGATGGTGTTTGTAACTCTTGCCATAACTTAAGGTAATTTAACAAAAATAAAATGGTGAGGGACATTACAGCTTACATATATGTGTCTTTTAGTTCTTGGAGTTGCAACCAAAATTATTGCTCTTGTGAACAGTTTTCAGACTCTTTACCAGGAAACAGGACACATGTTTATGAAGTATAGAAACACTGCTGTTAATGTATTTACTTAATAGTCTCATATATAGATATGCAGATAGCTAGGTATAACTATATATATATATATATATATATATATATATATACATCTATCTCTAGATAGACGTAGTAACTGATATAGTTATTAAATAAATAAATATACCACAACACCCTCTTCAAAGGAACCATGATTGCAACACCCTATGAAAGATGTCCTATAATAGTCAGCTTGGGACTATTCTTCTCCACCTAACCCACGAACTTGGCAGTGATTCAGAGATCCTCAAATGCTCTGTGATTTATTACTTAAACCATGGATGGCAAGGAACAGAAACCCTACAAATTTTAAACACTAAAGGGGATATAATGGCCAGTTGTGGAAACAATGGCAGAAATCCATAATTATCAGTTCCATGATGTAAAGGGTCTTCAAGGAAAGGTTATAGTTATGGTGCAGCTGACAGTCTGGATTCTAGCAGGGCATCAAATATTATGAAACAGCAGTGGAGAGCTTTGCAGGGCTAATGACTTTTTTCTGTAAATTGAGTAGGAGTACTTCACTGTCACTGATAAGCTACAGTGTATTTGTGTGAAAGAGAACTGAAATAAATTATCATACCCACTATTTTATTATTTATTACAATCATATGTCTGAGATACACAGTGCATAGGTTCATAGTTCATAGCTGAATGCTAGACTGACTGTCCTGAAAAGCTATTTTAAGCCTAGCCAATAATCCAAGGTTAGAATCAAACCCTGTCCTATGTGTCTATGAGGTGAAGATCTTAAACATTATGCTAAACCCGCCCCCTACAGTAAACAAATGGCTATAATTGCTTGACATGGGAGCTTTATACGGAATAAAATAACTGATCTTGAGGTCTAATATTCCCAATCAATAATCAGAATTCTGTTTTTGCAGGAATGGCATTCTTTTTGTATAAAGCAAATTAGAATACTTTGTTTGGACTACTGTTAATGTGAAAAAAATTTGAAATACATTACCATGACCATATTTTTAAATCAAAATCAGACATCAGAAACATACACAGTTAATAGAGTAGGTGTAATTTTTGGGTTCAGGGGCTGTCTGTGGGTGAAATTGCCTAGTTCTGCTGTCAAGATCTAACTAAGCAGTCATTAGTGTGGTTTTATAGGTCTAGTATACATTTGTGTAACGTGTTGCAATACTTTGTAAAAAGTCAATAATGTTTCTCTAATTAATGGGTATAAAAGGTGTCTGTAGCTACCAATGTGCCTTGATAGTGGCAATGTCATACAATGTAGTGTCCTTGGTGAGATCAGTATAAGAACAATCAATACTATGATTTATGCATGAATGTCAGGTGTTACAGTGTGTTTAACAGTAAGAGCTTGGCTTTACTTTCTTTCACTTTGCATCACAGTTAGGCATCAGCTTGTATGCAATAAGTGACTATCTTTGGTGGTCTGGGCAGAAAACTGATGAAAGCAACTGCTCTCTGGCACAATGGTATAACACTTAGACTGCATATCACAGAGCTTGACACTGGTTGAGTTCTTGGATGATATTCTTTCTATGTGGAGTCTGCATATTCTTCCTCTCTCTATGTACACTTATGCTGTATGTGAACTGGCATTCCTTACATTCATCTGTAGGCCCCTGTATAGGGAGACACAGTGGTTTAGTGGGTAGCATTGTTGCCTTACATCAAAATGTTCCCTGAATTCGTTGTCAGCTGGTATGCCTTCTTTGCAGAGTCTGCATGTCTTTTACGTATCTGCATGTGTTTCCAACAGGTACTCCAGTTTCCTTCTACATTCCAAAGACAAGTGGTTTATTGACTGGCAATTCTAAATTGTCCATATGTGTGGTTAATTACAGATTATATGGAAGCAAAAGAATCACTATGTAAAATTAACTGGAGTGACATGTTCAGTGAAAAACTGCAGATGGAATGTGGAAAGTTTTGAAAGAGAAATTGTTTGAGTGCAAAAAAAAAAAATTAAAAAAATGTTTAACATCAGGATCTAGGCATACGACATCAGAGGGGTATATTTCTATAAGAACAATATATCTGATTAAGGTGAGAGACAAAAAAATTAAGAAATGGAAGAGAGGTCGAACTACAACTTTGAAAACTGAAATAAACAAGATGGACAAACAGGTTAAGGACAGTGTGAGACAAGATCAAGAAAAATTTGAAGAAAATTTATATAAAGATATTGAGCATAATAGGAACCCTTTTTATAGATACATAAGATGTGGAAGGAGTAAAGACATACAAATTGATGAACTGTGTGTAGATTCTAAAATTTATTCTCAGACATAACAGATTACAGATGTATTACAAAATCTTATACAAAACAGTTTGGCTCCACAAAAGGGGTGGTGAGTTGTCCTAGTAACATCAAGGTAACCCCAGATACTGCAATCAAATTAGATTATATTGAAAAAGAACTGTGCAAACTGGATCCAAACAAAGCACAGGGAGGAGACGGAATTAGTAACAATGACACTTCAGCAAGAACTTACAGTACCATTATATCTATTATTCACTAGGTCATAAATATGGGGAGATTCCTCAAAGATTGGAGACATGCTTATTAAACCCGTTTTTAAGGGAAAGGGGAATAAGACAAACCCAGAGTCATATAAACCCTTACGTTTACTTTCATGTTGTGGAAAAATAATGGAGAAGGTAATATTGGATAATTATTGTCAGAACTGGATAGGTTGTGACCTGAAGCCATATATCAGCATGTATATGTTGAAAACAGATCTATTACTACCTGTAACATGATGTTCTATAACAATATAATAACAGCTATGAATGAAAAATTGTGGTGTGATGTAATTTATATAGATTTAACTTCAGCATCTGACAGGGTCATACACATAACACTGATCAATAAATTAGTACAACTAGGTATTGCTGTACTCTTGATAAGATGGATAGCTGCATGGCTTACAAATAGGACATGGCAAGTATCATACAGAAACTGAACAGGTGAAATGATTGGTTACAGTCAGGGTGCTCTACATGGCTCTGTCCTAGGACCTTACTTGTTTAGATTGTATCTTTCAGATGTAACTTTTTCATCTGAGGTGTTCTACAGTCTATATGCAGATGACCTGAAATTGGGTAAACTGATTACATGTGTTACAGATTAGGCATGTCTACAAAATAACTTGACTAAATTGACCATTTGGGCACAGGAGAATAATATGCTGATAAATACATCAAAAACTAAGCATATGAGATTTGGTAGGCATAAATTAAAAGGTGAATATTTAATACAGCACACAGTGATTTAAACTGTAATCTCATTTTACGTTATGTTATGTTACAAAGACATACGTCGGAAGCATTTTTCCCCGGGCCTCCACTGAAAATTGGCGTAGTTCCAAGTCAGACTTTCTTGGTTAACAAATGTTAAATAAATAAATAATAAATAAAAATAAAATTTAAGGACCTGGGTATATGGGTAGATTCAACTATGAGTTTTTCTAATTATATCAATCAATTGCTTAATGATAGTTATAGAACTATAGGTTGTATAAAAGATTTATAAAGTCTAGGAAATCAAAAATAATGAAGTCATTGTTTGTAGTTACATTAGACCTAAACATGAGTATGGAATAACAATATAGAACCCTATAAGAAAACAAGCATGAGTAAACTGGAAAGCATACAATGGAAATATACCAAGGGTATCCATGGATGTGAACATTTAAGTTATTATGGAAGAGTAAAATATCTGAACTTGTACAGTATCTCTTTCAGTTATCTAAGAGGAGATCTTATTCAGGTATATAGGGCATTCAGTGATAACTACCTCTGGGAATATTTGGGGTTAAAAAAAAGTACTTGAGCATCACCAGACAATCTATGTAGAAGATTCTGTAGGCATGAGAAGTGTACTAATTGGTTCTCTGACAGAGTAGCCGATGCATGGAACAGACTACCAAATTACATTAAAGCAAGTACTAGTTTAGATATTTTTAAGAACAGCCTGGATACTTATTATGGGAACAAGTGGTTTGGTATATTGGCAAGCTAGAAGGCCATTAATGCCCATGCTTGAAATATTTGTATGTATGTATGTATGTATGTATGTATGTATGTATGTATGTATTTAAGATACAGAAGAATGGTCTGCCAGTCTTCTTCCATCTCCTACTCACATAGTAAATTCTGTAATCTTGTCAACTGTTAATGGGCTACCATAGGAGTTAGATAGTACTCAACATCTTTGGGTGGACAGATGGAAGCATGTGGTCTGAGATTATTGTAAATCTGTGTTTATCTTGTGCTAGACCTGAGTTGTTAGGGCAGTGTTAGTGTGGAGTGGATTTGTGAAAAAAATAATTATTTTCCCAGCTTGAATATGGCCTCCTTCTCAAAGCATTAACAGCTAAAATCAAAACAACACATATATGAGCAATAATAAATACATTTTGCAGATTCATTACCCTATCACCTAAATATGAGCACCACTACAAGACACTGAAAATGAAAAAATGTCTCCCTGTTCAACAAAGGGTTGACCTTCTTTTTTGATCCTATCTATTCAAGTTACAATGCATATTGACCTTCCCAGCTTCAGCTACCTGATTATAGAGCCCTTCTCCTACCATCTACAACCATTCTGTTACCACAATACATCCACAGATGAAACTCCACTGTGCAGATCACTTGTTTTCTAAATTAGGATAAAAATCTCTGACAAAGTATTTCCAAACAAATCAAAAACATTTTAAGTTACCATAATCTTGAACTCAACTAAACACACACATTCTCTCACTACCCAGATGCCATAGCTTCTTATCAAATCAGATCCACTAGCCTGAATCTCTTCACTTTGTCTTCTAACAGTTAAATTCTGATACATGTCATATGATTAATTTGGGTGTATATCACAGTATCGAAAGCTGACAATATCGAAGTTCAAAACTTTGAACTTGCAACCTTGAAAATGGAAAACATCGAAACGTAAAGCGGAGATCGCCATAGAGTATGGGAAGGGAAGATTTCCCTTTACTGCACTGTAGTGCTATCTCAGATTTGGTATATTTAAGTAGCAGGGGGGAGGGGGGTGCAGGGGGGCTTGTCCCCCTGCATAGAGCATTTTTTGTGTTGTTTTGGGTGATTAGTATTTGTTTTTTTTTCATGTTTGATGTTTTCCGTTTTCGAGGTTGCAAGTTCGAAGTTTTGAGCTTCGATATTGTCAGCTTTCGATCATCTGATATAAACCTGATTCATCCAACTGCCACAGTCTATCTTCCTCACGCACTCATATAAACTTCTGATCATCATAAATGTAAACTGACTTGCTTTACTCTAACGTATATTAAAAGTGCACTTATTCATTGCATTCTTCTTCTGTGGATACCTGTATATTTCTGTTGTATATATTTCTTTTATTCACTTGCTATGTCTCACAAAATGTAATGCTGAATTTCTCTGGAAGTCCCAGACTGAATCTATACTTAGTCATTTGTCATCAGTGCTCTACCCTGGTTAAAAAGTTTTTGATCGAATAAAATAAATTAACTCTTGTGATAGACTTGGCTTGTCAGGTTTAGTGTCAGAGTGTGTGTATATGTGTTTGTGTGTGTGTATGTATATGTATTTGTGATTATGAGTGTGTGTGTGTGTGTGTGTGTGTGTGTGTGTGTGTGTGTGTGTGTGTGTGTGTGTGTGTGTGTGTGTGTGTGTGCGTGTATCTATGAAAAATATTGTCAACAATGTTATTGCCAAAGACACAAACAGCAGTAAAACATAATAGTTAACACATTGTTGTCTTTCAAAAATAAGGTATAAAATGCATGACAAGTCATCTAGACCCTTGAAGCTTCTAGAAGCCAGGCAGCTCCCATACCCTGTCTATATAAATAACAGTATATTGGGGGCTCCATTCTCAACCTAATTACCTGCCTAGTCTAAAGTTGATGTTTATACAGAATGTTAATCTAGTTTGTGTTGGGGCTGGAGACATTGTGGTTATTAGTTCTTTAGCTTTCCTCCTAGTCAGAAATTAGAGGTATACACTGAAGGTCATTATGGCTTATGTTGTGGCTAAGGACTGTGTGGAATCAGACACCAGAGGTTTGCACAGAAGGTTGCTATACATGTCTGGCAGCATCATACTGTCTTGGAGAAATAATCTGGAATGCCATAACAAGGTCATTATTTTTTTTCAGTTTCCACAGAAACAAAAGTCAAATGATATACCTGTGTCTATCTTTTGGGAAGAGAGGTAAGAATGCATGATGGGTATACATGTCTGAGAGCAACATGTCAAAAAGTTGAGGACATTTATTATTTCAATTTCATTTCAGTCTGATACAAGAGTGGTACACAGATGGTGTTATCTCTTGAAGGTAGGGATATAGAGGCATGCTTTGTAAATGCATGAGAACAAGAAACTTGAAATATTGACTGTGGCCATTTGTTTTTACTTTTATCACAGTGCAACACTGGAGCAGTTAGAGAAGTAGACACTATTCTTAGATATGATTTATGTATCCTTACACACATCTGTTTTCACAGTTTATTGTAAAATGCTACTTTGGCAGCTTTTGACATTAAGTGTCAGACTGAATTTATTTCTTTCTTAAAATAAGACAGTTCATTTTCTTAATCATGATATTTGTTGTTTAGGCCATCACTGGATCAGAAGGTTAGAACAAAATTCTAAAATGCACCCCAGAACATCTAGAACACCATGGTTTCCATGGGATGCTTTCCCAAATTTCCAGCTGATTTAAATGTCCCTAAATATACAGTAATATCTGTATTGTTCATACCCCCTCACACTTTATTGGCATTGTTTATGTGACAGAGAGGGTATGAGTTTCATGGCTGCCACTACCTATGCAACAAATAGGATTACCTGTTTTAAATCCTAGCCCCACTTTTACCACAGAATATCACAGATAGATGGGGTTTTAATCCTACCAGTGCCAGAAAATAATGTGAGGTGTATGGGTTAAACAGCCCAAATCTATACCATATTACTTATTATGTATGAAGGGACTGATTGGTCTTAAGAAATTGTGGCAAATACACACTACTGCCTTGAGTTACAATGCCCTACAAAGATTGTGCCTGTTTACATTACTGCCTTGGGTTAGCACTAACAGTTGTCACACACAAATATGTTTAACACCACCAGCTACAGATCAGGGTTATAATCACTGACTTTCCAGGATTTCACCCGCCTCAAAGTGAGTTTCATGTCTCATAGTGTAATCATACCAACAGTAACTGAGCTGTAACCAAACTATTTTCTAATATGCATACTTTCACAACTTTCCCAGGAGGGGATCCTGATACCTCTCCAATGACAATAACCCTTTACTGTATTCATAGTAAATGCTGTTATTGATTATTTCTCCAATGAGCCAGCCAACATTAACTTATAACAACTGTTATATAAAGAGTCTTATTCTTCAATAGTGGATATTATAACAGTCATACAAAGTCAAGAGAATACTCTTCATTAATTAAATATATCAGCCACACGCTTTTACAAATTAAATTCAAGCTCTCTACTTATAAAAAGATTGGTTTATATATGCAGTGCAGTATTGGAGCTGCACGGGGTAAGCAATATATAATGTTTCATTTAGGTAGACTGATAGAAAAATCTTACGTCTTTTGTTGTTTCTAATTCATTGCTGTAGCTGACTGAAGTCTCACAATGAAAATATGCTTCTGGAATGCGCAGAAAATTGAATTCTATGATGAGATAATGCAACCTGTATGTGACACCATGTTCTTATCCACTGATGAAAGACCATATATGGGTGCTATAAAGGTGATGGCAGGGGTTCATTAGTCATTTTCCAATGCTTGTTGCTATTACATTCAGTAATCATACCACAACATGTAGTACTGTTTGTCCAATAGGGAAGATTTTTAAAATTTTTTTCCAGTGTGAACAATGGTCATATTACATTTACCTTTATAATCTAATGGAGATGTCCCACATTTTAACCCCAAATAGAAAGTAAAAGGTCACATTGTCTTAAAAAGTTCTGTGAGGTACATGTCTGATTTACTTGCAATGAAGTCACCAATAATAGAGTCATAGATTTGTGGATATTCAAAAGGCCACTAATTTTCAGCAGCACCTTCTTTTCCCAGGAGGGCCATGCTGATCAATCCTGGAGTAAATTTGTTGATACTCATCCAGTCTCCTAGTTTATGTTTAAAGAATGGTAATTAGATGTACTGCTTAACATTCATGGGAAGTTTATTCCAGAGGTTTGGGAGATTCTGGGTTATAAATCTATTCCTTCAGTGTGTTTGATTTACCTGTTGGTGAAGATTTAGGTCCCTGGTTCTAGTATCAGTAGAGATACTGGACTTGTTGAGAAACAGGATGTCCAGGGCAATTGTGTTTCTAATGCAGCAATAAGCAAGACAGGGATCTCCCCTTAAAAGTCTGTAAGACTTGGTAGTTCAGGGATTTTAGACCTGTAATATTTTTGGTGTTTTACTAATTGTATGATATGTTTAGTGAGATATATCCCAAAGTGGACATTGGACAGGATAACTGGCCTACTCAATGCTGAGTATAAAAAATGATTTCTGTTTAGATCTTAGTGATATTCATTTGGCAATTAGCTGGGATGGTCAAAAGAAAGAGAGCTATTAACCCAAGTACCTAGGTCCTTAACTACATTTTCATTTTGTAGAGGAGTGTTGGCTAGACAGTATGATGAGAGAAGGGTTTTTCCTCCCAAAGTGGCAATACTATACATTTCAGCATTTAGTTTGAGCCCATTTTTAGTTCACCAAGTGTTTATAGGGCAAGCTCATTCTGGAGTGTTTGAGTGACATAATTAAGGTGTCTTGGAGAATATCAGGTCACAATGTCTACTTATTGGCATTTAAGTAATCCCTCCTGCCATAGTTATGGTGACTGTATGTTTGTTTTACTGTGGTCAGTCTGTAGGAGGTCTGTGTAATATGTTATATCCGTATCTTTCTACCTCTTAGTGTTAAGGCTGTGGTTGAATATCTGTAGGCCTTCATGTGTCACCCAACTGCTGCAGTGCTTTATGTTTATTCCAGAAGTGTTTCTAGATCAGTACCTTGCATACACTGGCATTGATGTTGGAATACTTGTTTGTAACGCTACCACTTTCTATTTTAAGCAGTTTATGCTAAGCAAGCAATAATGCCCAGCATGATAGCTACAGCTTAGGCCTTACAACCCCATAAGGGCATCCACTGGTGGAGTCAAAAAGCCCCACAGATACAGGCCAGGTACTGCTGACTTGAGAAAAATCAGAAAGTACCAAAAGTCTACTGAATCACTGATCAGAAATCTTTCATTTCAGCGACTGGTGAGGGAGATTGCCCAAGACTTCAAAACTGATCTGAGATTTCAGAGTGCTGCCACTGGGGCTCTGCAGGAAGCCAGAGAAGCTTGTCTTGTTGGCCTGTTTGAGGAAACAACTCTTTGTGACATCCATGCCAAAAGAGTAAATTTCCCAGATAATGTCCCCAGTCTAAGGCATTATTGGACTTAGGGAATGAGCTATCTGTTAAATTGTTTCATATTCATTTTTCTAATATTATATACTTTTTTATATATTTTTGTTGTAAGACAGTTCTTCCTCTGCTATATGTTTGAAACTTGTTGTGTAAAGATGCAATTTTGTTCAAAAAAGTATTTTACATCCAAAATATAAGATATGCAGGCATTTTATATACACACACACACACACACACACACACACACACACACACACACACACACACACACACACACACACACAGACACACACACATGCATGTGTACACACCTACACACAAAGTCATAAACACACAGACACACATAAATGTATTCAAAAGCACAGATAGACAGACTTATACACATATACACATACGAGTGTACACACACATGCCCAGCAGTTATAGCCACATTGTTGACATTAAATGAATGAAGACAAAAAAATCATACAGTGTTATTGGTCTGTTTTGTGCTTTGACTTTACTAAAATTTCATACTTTTTTTTGATACAATGATGGACAGCATCTTGCCATGAAAAATTAAAAGACAAGCCTTCTCTCTGCCCCTCTCACTCTCTGTCACTTGCTCTCTCTCTCACACACACACACACACACACACACACACACACACACACACACACACACACACACACACAATTGCCATACTTTTTTCTTATTTTGTTTTCTTCCTCAGTTAATGCAAACTGTGCTTAACTAGGGAAAGTTAAAATGGCGAACTATTGCAACTGCAACTACATTTAGTTTTCCTAAGGTCATACTTAGTGTTAGATTTATAACATGCATGGAGTTGGCTTTTCTCACAAAAAATAATGTGGACATTGATATACAATCGTTTCAATTGTGAATTAGCCATCAGTCTGTGGATAAGCAAAAACATTTCTTGAATTTTTAGATTTTCACCTGCTCTTGCTTTATTATGGCATTCTTATTTTTTTTAACCAGATGTGCAGATGCTTCCACTGATATGTAAATATAATAACTTGGAGAGACTTTTTCTCATTTCATCATCTATCTGGACAATTCATATAAGTAAGTTAGTCAGTAAGTTCATAGGTTTGTAGGATCAAGAAGCTCAGACACGTCACCCTGGACCGAAGGAAAATTAACAGTGCCCCCCATTAAGTAGACTTTCAACACATATTCCTAATTGAACATCTGCAGTCACCAATCCTTTCATCTAGACAGGTTTTAAAAGTTGTTAATGAAGTACTCGGTTTGATAGGTAATTGTAGCCCCTGCCAGAAAATGAGTATACATTGGGTTAAGTATCTGTCATACCACCTGGTCTGCTGATGTGGTAGTGTAGGTTTAGTCCTCTAGAACTGGAGTTTGCTTTACCACCTGTTCTATTTAGATTAAGTAAAATTAAGAAAGCAAGTTAGTAAATGAAAGAGTCAGTCAATCAATCAGTACATACATACATACATAAATAAATAGAAATATGTTTTTTTCCTGAAACATAGACAAGTGAGGCATGTTCTCTGAAGCAGAGTTTACAGTGGCTATTAATGTGATGTTTTATAACAGAATGAATAGTAGAAGAATGTTTGTAGCAGACGCAATGGGGGAAAAGGAAAACTTGCATTATGTAATGGTGGACTAAGGAGAAAGGAAGGGAAAAACACTTATTTTATGCATACATATCCATGCGTGTGTGTGTGTGTGTGTGTGTGTGTGTGTGTGTGTGTGTGTGTGTGACTATATACAGAGGTATATATATATATATATATATATATATATATATATATATATATATATATATATATATATATATATATATAGCTAGAGAGAGAGAGAGGAAAAGAAAGAGAAATAATAAAAGTATTTATAAAGATACATTCCCATATACATGTGTGCTCAGGCTAAGAAGAAGTATATTTCCCTATTAAATATGCTTTTAATGGACATGAGGGTAAAAGGTACAGTGGTGAAGATATAGCTAAAACTATTTGCAATGGGACATTTTTGCTGTCTTTTGAAAACATGGCACTAATTGCTGGTTAGTATAAAGAATCTTGATAGGAAAGTGATTGCACTGAACAAGAATAAGGTCGAAGTAATCAAACCTGGTAGTAAAAAAGAAGCTGCTATCTCTAAATAGATCGATTTCTCTTTCCTACTAGGCATTTTAAGGCTACTATCAGAGACTGTGCAAAGTCTGTGCTAAAAGCATGTGAAAAGATACTAATAAATCTTTGAATGAAAACTTTGGATGAGTGGATTGAGCAATGCAGTGGGAAATTTATGATAAGACTGCAAGTGTCTCACAGACATACATAAAGATACAAAACAGAATCATATTTTTAGAAGATACAGAATCATGCATTAGTTGGTGATTTAAAATGCTTTTATATATATCTAGCATGTCCCATGCCAAGTTTTACCTGGGTGTGAGACACTGCATACTGTGTATTGCAGAATGTTATTTGCATATATGCAGTTAAATTGACAGCAGCTTGGTAGATTCCTTCTGTAGACTGTCATTTGTGCACATCCTGCACAGTAAGGAAAACAAACTTGTATGAGCACTGCTAGGGCCAGCCTTAGGACGACTGGACCTAATTGACCTAATAGGGTCCTGCTCCCTCAGATGGGCTCCACACTAAAGATGACCTAGTCTTTATACCTTATGCTGTCCAGAGATTTGTCTGTAAGGCATTACAGTAAAGTGCAAGGCATTTCTACCTGGAAGTCTTGCTTCTTAGTAGAGTGGACATTTCCTGTCATACACTGCAATAGTGGCTAGTCCAATGTTGCTAATAACTGAAGCTTCATACCTCTTGTTGGAGTAACTATCATTTTTTTTCTCAGAATCATTTCATTATTATACCATTCAGTACATACCATTGCATAAGATACACTGTAACATTTTTCATCATTCTGGATACAATATAAAACAGAATTTCATATTCATTGTTATCATTCAAAATTCAAACAATTCCGCTTCCTTTCCTTCTCCTCCTTTTTTCTCCCTCCAGAGTTGCCATCCATAGCTGCACCTTCCAGTTAGCCCTGCAGTGTTCCAAACTTTTACATTATAATAAAACCTCACTTTTTACTACTGTCTCGTAACTCTCTGTTTACTTGCTTTGTCTTCCTGCACACAAACCAACTGATTTTTACAGTCTGATTTTGTGTATTACTCTAGTAAGTGTCTAAGAAGATTAAAAACAAGGCTTACTTTGAAGACCGATGAAGAATTACTGTATTTTCTTTTGCTTTGGTTGCTAACATGGGGTTTTTGATCGGTAGCTAATTAATACAATTACAGGAAACAGTTGAAGACTGATGAAGAATTACTGTGTTTTCTTTTGCTTTGGTTGCTAACATGGAGTTTATGATCGGTTGCTAATTAATACAATTACAATTACAGGAAACAACTGCAGACCCGTGGTAGTGGTGCTGCGGTAGCGTTGTCACCTCACAGCAAGATGTCCCGTTCGATTCTCAGCTAGAGCATCTTCTGTGTGGAGGCATTCGTGAATGGGCATGCCTTCATTGAAGGTTGTGCATTAGGGCTGATAACTTGGCATGTAAAAATCCACTACCAAACATTAGCGGACCGGAGTTCCGCTGTGGCGACCCCTAACCGGGATAAGCCAAAAGACACAATAACAACAACAACAGGAAACAACTGCAGAATAGTCGGTATCAGACAGTAAGAAAATACTAGTAAGCAGAAAACAAACAAACAAACAAAAAGATAGTAACAGATACTGTCATGCATGATAGTGTCTGATCACAAAGACAAGTAACAAAATGTTCCCAGTTCAAAAATATGACAGAGAAATCCTTGCTGCTGCTGTTCCTAGAGATAAGAAAATATAATTTCAGAGAAATGAAACATGAGGTGGGTGCTGAGTGGTGGGAGGCATAGATGGAAATAAAATGATTCACTTGGCTGAAAGTGGGACCACAGTAAGATCAGCAGTTTGATTCGTGCATGTACTGTATGGATATCACAGTTTCACAGTCACATACAAAATAGGAGAGCAAGCAGAAGCTTAAAGCTGGAAAATAGTTGGACTGTATTGTTGAGGAGTTTTTGTGGGAAGTGTGTTCTAGAAAGTTAAACAAACTATGTGGGTTATTC
This sequence comes from Protopterus annectens, assembly GCF_019279795.1. Lineage (NCBI taxonomy): Eukaryota > Metazoa > Chordata > Ceratodontiformes > Protopteridae > Protopterus > Protopterus annectens. Next base: position 386,603,235 of record NC_056735.1, on the reverse strand, counting down.
ATGTTAGTCCTGTATCTATTTCTGTTTGCTTAAGTCATTCTGATTTCCTCTCACCTATCTTAACATGTAATATGTCTAAAAAGATATGCACGCATTTATTCACTTATCCAATTTAACAAATAATAAAATAAAATAATAATAGTCTTTCAGAAATAGTTGTAAGTGGGATGGTGTGTGAGCAATGATGTTTCTAAGCAGGTGGCTGAGATTATTACTGTCATTATTGCTAAACCACTAGTTTTATGTGGTTTTATGGAAATACATTGACCAGAGCTAGGTAAGACAATTAACTAAGTAAAGATGTCGAATCATTTACAGCAAGTGCAGAAGATGACTAGAAGTCCGAGAAGGAAGAAAGGGATAATATGAGCTCAGATTATTAAGAAGAGCCCACTGTCTCATTTGCCCAGTATTTCCAGGTATCTCAGGACATAGGATTTGGGAGGTAAGTACTGGGACTGTAATGAGTCACAGGATTTTATCAGGTTTCATTCTTGCTTCTTAATAGCATGGTCACTTGGTGTTGTCTGCAGCACCTCCTAAAGACACTGGAGCGTGTGGCGTACTTAACTTGCAAAGATGTATTATTATTATTATTTATTTTATTTTTTATTAAAAATTTGTTAACAGGGTAAAGCACTGATCTACCTAAACAGTTTTGAGGCTTAGCTTTGCAGAAATAAAACCAAGAAAATACCAACTTTGATCAATAAACTGCGGTGGTGGTGCTGCGGGAGCGTTGTCTCCTCACAGTTAGATGTTGCACGTTCGATTCTCAGTTAGAGCGTCTTCTGTGTGTCAACATACGTGAATGGGCGTTCCTTCGCTGAAGGTTGTGCATTAGGCCTGGCAAGCCAGCACATAAAAATCTACTGCCAATCATTAGCGGACTGGAGTTCCGCTGTGGCGACCCCTAACCGGGAAAAGCCGAAAGACTTATAGTGCAGCATTGATAATGTACGATCAAACATGTAGAGAGGTTTCAGTTAGGATAAACTGTGGCACAAATGTACACAATCATAAGTAGATGTGATGCAACAATTACAAAGAACAATGTATTTATAAATCATTGGGCATGGGCTGAGACAGAGAGCAAAGTATGAGTCAAATGAGATGAAGAAGGAAAAGGAGGGGAAACAGTAAAGACAGAAAAAAATAGAAAAAGAAGTATGGAGAGAAAAGGACAAGAGTAAGTATGCTGCTATTTCCTACAAAAATTAAGGAGGTCCGTGCAGCACTTCAGGACTTTGGGGACATGTTTCCTGGTAAGCCAGGCTGCCCCCACCTGATGAAGCACCATGTAGTCACATGACCTCGGTGACCCATCAAAAGAGACCTCTACAGTGTACCTGAGCGAGATAAATAGAGCATAAGAGAGGAACTACAGGAGATGATGGATCTGGTGGTAATAAGGGAGTCTAGTAATTTACTTCCATCTTAACATGTGTTATGAATAAATATAAGCTAATAAATTTATTCTTTCACCTTTAATATACAGGAATAGTAGACATTCCTGATACTTAATCTGAAATAGACTTAAGTCCAGTAAACCACCATGGAGGGAGGATTAAGGTAGTGGGGGGGGGTCATGCAAAGGGCTACACAAAATGGTCCTGTTTGGGCTCCACTGTTACTAACCCTGGCCCTGAACACTGCATTGAATGAAATGCCCTTTGACTGACCTATGTTGATAAAGTAGTTGTAGGAAAAGATATAAGAGAATGGCAGGGACAGAAATAGAAGTAACATGAATTAATATTTCCTTATGAAAGATTAGTATAATAGTATAATAGTAACATACCACAACATACATAGTAGGAGTAAACACAGCCCTGGCACAGAAGTCCTGCAGGGTAAACAAGTGTTTTTCTGACAAAACAAAGAATAGGAACCAAGGAGTTTGTAATAAACAGGGAAATGAGTTAACTAGTCACTTTAACTCTTTGCTGTTGGTAAAATGCATTTCTTCTGTTGTGATTTAAGATTTGTAGGCATTTTAATTACTTTATCTGTGCTACACAGGATGAGAGCAAATGTTACATAAATTAAACTGAGGTCCCATGATGCAGTCATTTTATGTTTTCATTGCTATGTACTGATGCTGTACTTCCTGGCACCCTGCTAAGCAGCCATATCATCCCAATATTCTACCTGACCACCCAATGCGAAAAGTAAATGGAGACAAGATTAAAGTGTTCTTATTGGAGGAGATTTCCCCTGTCCCTCCATATGGAGGCTTTGCCTGCCCTGATCTCTAAATATGATAAGTCAAATTCACACCCAGTCAAGGAAAGGGGAATACATGTATTTTTTTTTTTTTTTGTCCAAGTTGGTGGACTCTCAAACTCTATACATTTAGAGATCATGTGCATATTGAGACCACAAAATCAATATATTTAGAGATTATGGGCATGGGGGACCTGCAAAAAAAATTGTTTTCAGTCAGTACGTACTGTCTTATATCACTGCAGTCTACAAGTTGGTGAGTGATCAGCTAGGCATGCTATAGCAGTTGTCAGTATACCAAAATAAATCCTCATTTCTAGTTTATTCCTCTGACTTGAAAACTTTGCTGTCATTTCACAGCAATATATATTTTTCTAGATGTCTCTTTCTATCTTAAATGAGATGCTCATACCGTAGATCAGTGATAACAATTGCTTCATGCCAAAAAGTAGTGCGGGTGAATACCTGAATAAATGAATATCCCCTTTGCGAGTTATAGAGTACAAATTAGACATAAAGTACAGGATTTCACTCACATTCCAGACCCCCTCCCTACTTTGCATTTTGTAGTAGAAATTAATAAATGTTGTTGTTGTCTTTCAGCTTTTCCCGGTTAGGGGTTGCCACAGCGGAACTCCGGTCTGCTAATGATTGGCAGTAGATTTTCACAAACGCCGAGGCGCCAGCTCGACATCCAACCTTCAACAAAGGCATGCCCATTTATGCATGTCTTTTGAATGCCCACCCAACCGTGGGAAGGACATGCAGACTCAACACAGAAGGCACTCCCTGCACTCCAGCCGAGAATCGAACAGGAGAACCTCTTGCGGTGAGGCAACAAAGCTCCAATAGAAATTAATAAATGCTGGTATAAAATGTACGTAAAAACCTAAAGGGCTGATAATTGAAGAGGGTGTACTAATGTTACAGGTTTGTTTGATGTTGCCTACAGGGCATCCAAGTAATGATTATCCCACAGGAGAAGAAATGGACTAATTCCACATTCTTAATGCCTTGCAGCTGTTTTGTTAGAAAGGCATGTGGCTTGTAATCTCGGCAATGTCCTGTTATAGTGCACTCTTATTTTAATGTAACCTGCACTGCAGTTGCCAGGACTATGGTTGAACAACATAATAAGTAATTGTAGTGCACTGATATTTCATATCAAAAGAGGAAAAGTGAGACTGAAATCTTGCTGTGTGAATCTTGAAAGAGTCTGTGCCACATGTCATAGTGCACCTATGGCTTACTCTGTTCTAGCAAGGACTTATCGCCTGCTGATAATCATAATGATTTCTAAGGAAACTACTTCCTTCTTAGGATACAGAGCTCAGTGTTAAGTGCTAAACTTTGCCCTATACAGCAGAAAGAAAAGGTAATAATATCTAGTAACTCAATTGCTGTATAAGGCAAAACCCTTCATCTTATGCAAGGATTTACTGTTCAGGGTTATTACTACTGACTTAACAAAAAGTCAGTGGTCTTTCTGTCAAGGAGATTTAGATATCTTATCTGACAATGCTCACGTGTTTTTGAGTACACAGAGAAAAACATTTCTGTTTGCGCAAGAATCAGCCATTTCTAAGGTGATAATTCTTGCTGTGAGTCATTTTGGAAGTTAGATGACTACAGTAATTGGTTTACACTTTCACTTTTAGTGAGCTAGTCTAGCCTGGTAAAAATTCATTGCCATTTGCAATAGTTTTCATTTACAGTGATCCTTAATCAGAGTTAAAACTTGATGAGAATGCAAATGCATGTAGCAAGCACAAGCATGCAGGACCCAATATTTTAAATGTTTACCTCTTTGCATTTTTTCTTCATTTGGTGCCCATTTGTTCTCATTTTGATAATAACTGATCATAGCATGGCCATCATATAGACAGCCATTAGAGAAATTTATGCTATGAACTGTACATTTCTTCTTGCCTCAGTGGGTATTCATGATGGGGGCTTGCTGTCAGACAGCATGCTGACAAGACTTTCTTAAATGGATTATACATCTCACAACAGTGCCCTTCCCCCTCATAAAACAGTGACTTCCTATAAAATCACCTATTTATATGTGGGACATACTGATTGGAAATGCAGCCCTTAGACATGCTCCATTCTTACCATCCAGGGAGAGCTGAACATGAAAAACATCATCAGCCATCTCTGTTCTTGGGTGACTTCACAACCTGGAATTTTAACTAAATCTAGATCATCTTTGTCATTCAAGCCTCATTCTTTTTGTAGCATGGTGCTGGCTAATTATAGTTCATTTCTTTACTCTACTGTGCATCCTTCAATTTCGCACTAAGGATGTACCAGTTTTTACTTATGATTCCTGAGTGAGACATTTCAAACATTACTGAATTAACACATTTAACGATCAGATATAAGACATTCCGTTTTCTGAAATGCACATTAAAGAAAATGATGATCAGTTGGATAAAATGACATGGATTAGGAATCAGTTTATTAGACTAGAAATGTTCACTTTTATTTACACGGAAGGCTTTCTGATTACACAGATGAGCAGTTTGCTAAACCTGGCACTCCTCAGCTCCAGGCAACATGTATCTGAAGATTAATTTTTCACATTAGGTGAAATCATACTTTACAATGGTGCTGTTTCCCACCCTTTATATTAAAATAGACAATCCTATAGTCAATGTGTCTTCTATTTTTCAAGCTTGTTAACTTGCCTTACGGCTGTTCATACTGACTTACATTATCCAATGTATTTATCTTTCTACAGACATGCAGAATCAGTTTCTCCTCACATTCTCTGCAAAGCATGCACTGTTCCTGCTCCTTTTGTATCTGTTGGTTTAATACAAGATTATCTCAGTGGAGTACCTTTGCACAGTTCTAATGTTATCTAGTCATCAGCATTACTAATGCAGTTGTTGGGTAAGGATGTCTAAGCTTTGAAATGTCATAATCATAAAATGATATTCCTTTACTCTCTAGTACAGCATGCATTTGTAAATATCATGACTACCTTTATCAGACAAAGGCTCTGTCCTGTCTTGCCTTTGGCCTGGGCTATGAATGAAATGGTTCCATTTTGGATAAATCCACTAGCTTGTTTAACAAATGGTCACTAAATTATACCGGATGCTTATTCAAACCTCAATAAGTAACCTATAGGGCAGATACTTAGATTTCCTTAGAAGACTGTTTTTTCCTTTATCAGCAATGATTACAGCTCAGCTATTAGTTTTTTATTTCTACACACCTACTTCATTTTTTAACAGATGAAGTGGCCCAGTCTCTGAATCCTTCTAGCCACTAACCGTTTATTGTCAGACTCATTACGTCAGCCTCAAGGTAATTTTTTCACATAATGTGCCTGCAGCCGTACCAAGCAATTTGATCTTCTGCACTGTAACACCTCAGAGGTAGAATAACTCATCTTTTGGTGATAAGACTTTTATACAGAGTGTCTGCTGCCTTCAAAAACTTCATTGCTCCTATCCCATCGGTAAAAACCTCCCTTTCTTCAAGACTGAAATTAGAAACTAATACAAATCTCCAACTTACTTCATACCGTTACCTTTACAGAGACACATTCTGTTCACTCATAACTGAACAAATATGTCAACACTAAAAGAGCTTTCACATCTCAGCTGGACCTTTTAGTGTCCTCTGACTCATTAAGCTTATACCAGAGCATGCCTCCTTTGTTTTCTTGCACTAAAGCAGTCACTAACTCCATCTGTCAACTTGAATTTTGTAGTTTTTTTTTTTTAACTGATGGTTTTGTGATACAAGTGAATGTATTTTCTTTTAAGTACCTTTTGGTAACAGGAACCACTGACATGATTGGGCACCAGCCTACCTCATTATATTCTCCATTTCCCATGAACTGTTTCAGTACAGACCTCAGAAATTATTACATTTACTTAGGAGATGTAGGATGCAAAACTCTATCAGGGGGTTATAGATGGCTTGGCACCTGCTTTATTTTTTTTTTCCACATTCATGGTGGTGCATTGTCAACAAAGTAGTTATCAGTCTGATAACCCATGTCCAGTGTGAAGGTTCTGAATGTGTGTTTATTGGTGTTATATCACTTTATACATTTTCTCTCATAATGGTCATTGTTGTGTTTTCGATTACCCAGAATTGTAACATGCATAGTCATATATTCACAATGAGCTAGTCCTCCTTGCTGGAACAAGTAAAGGCTCTTGTCTGTATACACTGCATACTGTTGGACCCCTATATCCCCTATCAGAATCAATTGCATTCAGTATACAGGTATGGAATAGCTTTCCTTTGAAGGGTGTCATTATTTGCTTGGACTTTCTCCTCTTGGTCACTGTTACATATCCTCAGTGATACAAGATTATTACTTTACTCAAGTCTTGCATAGAACTGAAATAAAACCACTCACAGAATGCAATGGAACCTGAATTTCTGTGGTTAAATATTAATCGCAGGGAATGGAGGACAAGTAAAGGTGCATGATTACATTCGGATCTAATCCCCAGGTTTTAGTAAGATCCTGCTAACTGTAGCTTCTTACAATCACATTTTCAGAATTAAATATCTTAGCAGGAACTTAGATGCCAGAAGCTATGCTGTTACGTCATAATTGGCCATGACCAGACCATACTGTTTCAGCACTCTAGCCTGGATTCTAAATAAAATGTGAGGAATATTTGTTAACAAATTCCAAATGATAAGACAATTGCTCAGGTTTTGTAGATGTTTACTCTTTGTTGTTTTGTTTAAATATTTCATGTCCAAATAAATATTCATGATGATAATTAACTGTTTGTAACTAGGGCACTCCCCACCCCATGTGAAATAGAATAGCCATGGGTAAACCAGTATGTAACTAGGGCATCCTCCTAAATAGAATAGACGCAGATAAATGTAATGAGTAAAATAACACTTTGTATCTTTCTGCTTTGAAAGAGTATCAGTTACATCTACCAGGGCCCCTAATCTATTATGTGTTTACTAGGACAAGTACCAATTAGAAAGTAATTTAACTTGATGGATGCTAGATGCACATGGAAATATACATTTGTTCTGAAATAACATTTACAATTTTCATATTTCTACACATCCATTCTCCACATCCTTCTGGTGCTCTGGTTTTCTTCCACATTCCAAAGACATGTGTCTGGAGTATTTCTCCGTGGGTCTCCGCTGAAAATGGGTGCTGTCCCAGTTGGACTTTCGCACTAAACAAATGTTAAATAAAATAAAAAATAATGTATATTTGTTCCCAGGCTGTACTAAGCAGTAAAAAGTACCAGTGAAACAAGTTGGTATATATCTCTAACTGTAGAAGTTGAACTTTTTCTGTACTGTTCTGTGATATACTTCCCACTCCCCCACTGCACTGTCAGCAGTTCTGACATTCTCATATCTGATTATCTGGTGCCTTAAAAGTGTCAAGGCAGACTCACAACACATATCATTAACCTTTGTCATGTTACCCAGACACCATTGACACAGTTCTTAATTAGTGGAGTGGAGTAGTAGTAAAAAACTGTACTATTCAGAAATATCCACATGCCTCTCAACCTCTTAGTGGAAAAAATCTGGACAAAGCTAAAAGCCAAGGGAGGACAAAGGCTCTTATAAACTTAGAAAGTTGCTTGAATAACAGCTTATGCATAGTTTGAAACTCAGATGTCTGTCATTATTTAATGACGTCACTCATTAATGATTTGCCAGAAAACCACACATTTTTTGATGAACAGATCAAAAATATACTCAAAACCACTCCAATTTCAAATCACTCCTCCACTCCTACTTATTTTCAAAGTGGGAATGCTCATGTTCTTCTCCTACATAAGTCTCTCAAACACCTTTCATCCAACCTTTTTAAGTTTTTCTGATTATATTATACAGTGCTCATGTACTCCTGCATCTTTTCTACACTCAATGCCTTTCTCTCTGTAACTCCACTTTGAACCTACTCCAAACTTCATTAACAATCAACTTCTAGTAATCCTTTTCTTTAAATTCTATATTCTGTAAAAGATTCTAATGACTGTATAATTGCAAGATGTCATTATGCAAATGATTTTAATATTGTATATATACCCTGTAAAATGTCCAAGACTGTACAATTTGCATGATTTTCCTTTTGCAAGTGGCTTTAATATTATCTATATGATACCAATGATTTCATTGTTTTGTATAATTGTCAAAGACTGTGGAGCTTCCCTCTCCAGGCCTCCACTGAAAATGGGCTTTTCTAGGCCCAGTGGACTACCCTGGTCATCAAACTGAAATAAATAAATAAATATGAGAAAAAAATCTAGACATTCAGCAAAAAGCTGGACAGTTGAGAGGTATGAGTCATGCACATTATGCGGTGCTGTGCCAGTTACACTTGCTGGCTCGGGTTACATTCAGGGAGTTGGCATACAATTCCAAAAGCCTAGCTACACCCCTGTAGTGGAAAATTCAAAATGTATCAGCTTACTTGTTTTTTTCATGACTATAAAGAAAAGGTGAGTGATTAGACATATATCACTAAACCAAAAGTAGGAAATTCCCTTAAACCGTTCTTTTGCTTATGTAATGAATATGATTTTGTAGTAGGTAGAACATTTGTTTATCTGAACTTCAGTAGCTCTCTGTTACTAGACACAATAGTGTAAGGATGCATTTTTATAAATGTTTATTTAGGATTGTTGTTTCACTAGTTACATACTAAAGCTGTATGAATACTATTGAGCATATTTCAACAAAAGTCTTGCTGTTCCAGGAATGTGCATTCAGAGGCTCTGCTTAGAAACTAGTTTAAAACAAGGTGCTACACGGGCACAGGTTTGCACTATATACTTTATTTCATTATTGACTTTGAGCTTGCAGTCCTTAATATTTTTTCAGTTTTACCTGTAATTTCATCCTGTTAATATGCAGTAGACTACAACTACTCTAAAGTGTTGCTGCTGCTGCTAGAAAATATTTTAGCAAAGAGTCAGCTGCCGCTCTTTTAATTAATTATCCATGTCTACATTTTTAATCACTCGCCTTCACTAGCGCTGTATTACAAAGTGATGGTTTCTGACTATATCCATAAAACATATAATATTCCAGATGCAATACCAAGAAGGTAATGGCTATAGTCCTACTGATACCAGCAGAAATGACTACAATAATAATATGTTTATATGTGACCCACACCACATAATTTGGTAAGAAGCCTAGCTAGTCTGTATTGTCCATTTGCTGCAAACTACCTTATATCACTGTTAACTCCTGCCCCCCTACAAAACATGGGACACTTCCATTTTTACCTATCCCTTTCTCTTACACCAGTCACCACTTATACTCACTTCTACTGGTCTTTTGTCTTGGGACCACATTTATTTTCTGAGTGCTAGTGTGGAGTTGAAATTTTAGGGGCTGGGTAGCTTATCTCATATGGCCTTATCTGCTGCAGCCACTTCTCTGTTTACGTGAGATGACTTTATAGAGCCACTTAAGCCACTTTTAGTCTGATTCTACCCAGTCTTGTATAAAGTCATGTCATATAAGAAAAGGTTGTGTCAAGGCAGAGTGCTTGGCTTCTCTTAGCTCATTTGTCAATAACCTATGTAGGGTGCTGTTATCATGACAATGGCTTCTCAGACTGTATCTGTTACAGCAACCCTATGGGAGGTACTTTGCTCTGTCGACACAAAATGTGCCTACCTAACACATTTATGTGCTTTACTATTAAAAAAATGAATCTAAAAAATATGATTTAAAGTGACCCTATCTTCTAGTTTGTATCTGGTTTCTAATATAAGAAGAGAAATAATTAAAAAAATTTAAAACAAAGGCTTGTGTTTCTGCTTCTGATTTCCCCTGCCTTAGTTCATCCTTATTCTTTGGTGAACTGCATCCTAACCAAACTCCATTGTGAGATAGTATAACAGTTGAGCCTATGATTTGCAAGTAGGCTAAAACAAATGGGCTAAAGCTAGCCCATATTAGTGCCAGAAGCATGGAAACAAAATACATCTAAACCAAAACATGCTTAAAATAATCAAAGGCCTCAAATGTGATGGTTGGGTAACAATTCTTTATAGGAAGCATTTTGTTTTCCTCCTTTTTGATACAGAAATTCCATAAAATCTCAGGGGAAAGCAGTGCTAACATATGTAAAACTTAATAAAGCCAAAGTGCTATCTCTGCATGTCTTTATATCCTTCCAAGAAAAAGAGAATCTAAGGCAGTGAGTCTCTACACATGTTAAGTGTAAACCCATCATCAAGAATGATTTTAACATTGATAGAAACCAATCCACTGATGCATCAAGTTAACTTGCTTTGCATCTTGGTGGATTGACCTAAGTCATTCAACTCATTGCCTGTATCAGCAAAACATCAGATTGGGCAGCATACTTAACTGGATTCTAATATTCTCTCTAGAAAACATTGCACTGGCTGGTGTTATTGCTGATGTTATCAGTAAGTTACCAACATTTGTGGTGTGAAGCCATAGCAAAGTCTTAAAAATTTGGATACTGTTTTTATAGAAATGTGATACAGCTTGAATGAAAGGCTTTGTCCTTCACTCCAGTCACTGGTTGGCCCTATATAGTCTCCCTTTGGATGATGCCATAACCTGTTTAAATTTATTCTTTATCAGTACATCAGACAAGATAGTCTCTTTGATGAAAAGACATGCCAAATGTTTAAATCTGCTTTGAGTCTTGATTAGAATCAAAGCAATGAAATCCAACTATGATCACTTATGGTCAATTTACAACAGAACTAGATTAAAGACCACATCAAATTCAATAAAGCACAAACCCAACCTAAATATGCTGTTCAGAATAGTAAAATACATTATTTCTTGATCAGCATTGTCAATTGGTCCACAATCCAAAAATGTGCTAATGCAATGATCAACTCCTTTACCCAGGTCACTGCCACATATTATCCTGCTTACTATATCCGAAGGACAGTGATACTGTTAAAAATTCTGGGTGGGTTTCCACAACTCTGTACATAATATTGTATCAAGTGATCTTAAGGCCAATATTAGCTCACCAAGCATCCTAGATGTTCATACTTTACCTTGCATATATTTTCTATTAACCTGCTACATAAATTCTTAAAATAGCTTAACCCTGTCAGTAGCTTTGAACAATGTACTCCAAGTATCTAAAAATGTTGACATGCTTCAATCTCCTATCCCATTTACATACGTAGAAGGGATTGTCTTTTCCAGTTGGAAGAGGACACTGTTAGCCCTCCTGTGTACAGATGACTCTTCTGTCTTAATAAATAACCTCTGAAGGTTTGCCTTTCTTTAACTACTTTCAAAAATCCTTAAGAAGCATGTGCACCAGCTTCTAGTATGCTCCAAGTAGAGGTCAGCCTTGTTCCTTATAGCCACCATAATTTCAGACATTGCCGCTGGAATTATATAATAAAATGTACTTTAACATTTACCAATGCTTTGAATCTTTATTAAAATCAAAACAATAAAATCCAACTATGATCACTTATGGTCAATTTACAACAGAACTAGATTAAAAACCACATCAGATTCAATAAAGCACAAATTTGTTAAATGCTGATCGAGTCTTTTCAGCAGAGTCAATTTCTTTGACAATGTGACATAAGCTTTAGACAAAGGTTAGATTATTGAGATGTTATACTGTCCATACTATCTAGCCTGACTTTATAAAGGCCATTGACACCATTCCACACATGAATATCATAGGCAAACACCATTCTAAACAGTATCTTTTATACTGTCCAATGGATAGCAAGTTGGCATACCAAAAATACTTAATTTGCAAAGGTAGGTTATATCTCCTGTAGTCACTGAGATGTCATTACTAGTATTTTTCACAGGGTTCAGTTCTGAGTCCTATCTAATTCAATATTTACCATTCAGAAGCAAAACTGGACATTCACATTCTCTAGAGATTGGACATCACTTTAAATAAGGTGAAGTTGTTAAGTTCCCCCGTGATAGCCATATTTCCCAGAAGGGACTGGATTAGACTATTGTTTAGTGCCATCCAGGGATTCACAATAAATGACAAGAGGTGCAGTATAGTTAATGACAGAAAAGTACTGACCACATTGTCTTATCACATTACTGTCACCTCATCAAAACCGACTTTATTATTAGACCTGTGTAGACAACGAGCTCTTGTGTGAGTACCATGTCTCCATTGTGTTAGAAAGTCGTTCTGCCTCACATAGCTTGTTGTTCATTGTATCTCATCTAAGTCAAAGGACATCTTTCTCCATCTATACATCTCCGTTCTTTAACCCATCATTGAATGCAATGACCTCTTTGAAATGTACCTGTCTAAGCACCTTGCACAACTTGTGAAGTCCCAAAGATTCCTAACTAGCAAGTTTTCTTTTTTAGGACGCTTATGTTAACAACAGATTAACACCCATTTCCCTTTTCTTCATTTTATAGAAAATATTGAGAGGTGATGTCTGTTTAGAGTATCACACAGCAATCATTAGAAGTTAGGACCAATGACATGTGATCATGTAATCAGGCAAATAAGATGCAAGTATTACAATTAATAAATATCTTTCTACTGAAGTAATTAAACAAAACTACATGTTTTAGAAATAGACATTTGTTTTACTAGATGAAAGCACAATTACATTATACAGAAATGGTAAAAAAATGTTTTATATTTATGGGTAGGAGAAATATGAGAGAGGAGATTGGGAGATATGAATATAAAACAGAAATGAGGTGAAGAAGCATGAGGAGTGTGAATATTTGTATAGTAGCATTGAAGGAGATGTAGACTGCCGTGAGTATTAAGTGGAATTTTGCTGGAGAAAAAAAACTCTCGGGGTAAGTAGAGACAGCAGAATTGAAAATAAGGGCAAAGAGATAGAAGACAGTAGGAAATTTGCATTATGAATTTGCTTTGTTGAGGTACACAGTGGTAATGTAGGTTGATAACTGCCAAGGTAGTCTAGCCTGGGAAGGTACAGAAGCAGAGCCAAGTGATTTTAATGTTTTCTTAGCAGGTTTTTGAATCTAGATAATATGGGTTAGTTTTTTAATGGTGGCAGGAATAGAATTCCAGATTTTGGATTCATAATTTGAGTACAGAGATAGCCTATCAGAATTGTCAGGTTTTCTTATGGATAGTAGGAACTTGTCTGATGAGCATAGTGGTTGTGTAGGGGTACAAGGTTCCCCTAATGCTTGCAGTGCAGATCAGTTTTGTGGTTTGTAGGATATGTACTGGAAAATTGCTAATTGGGTGATAAAGAGATAGTGCAGAAGTTCTAGTCAACCTAACTACTTTAAAGCTAGACAGAGGTGGAATTTAACGGATTGGTTAGTGGTGAATGTAGCTATATTGTTATAAAATAAGATTGCAGAAGGTTGGTGTGGTTGGAGGCCATGTATTGTAGTGAAGGTAGAAGATATATAGAGGCTATTTTGTTTTTGGCATTGGTAGTTAAACAGTATTTGCTGTAATATAGCAGTACAAATTTGTTGTGGATTTTTGTGATAGCTTGTTGTATTTGAATATCAATCTTTAGTTATTTATTTATAATGGCAAAAAAAACTGTGTGAGACACTAGTTCATAAGGAAAGTTATATGATGAAGTGATGTAGGATTTACTTTTTTGTACAGGTTGCTTTGAGAATAGTTGTGGTGCAGTAAGTATCTGTGTGTGTGCGTGTGTGCGTGTGTGTGTGTGTGTGTGTGTGTGTGTGTGTGTGTGTATGTGCGCGCGCGTCAGAATGGATATAAATGTAGCTGAATGAACTGTTTGTATATGTGCCTATATGTTCTTCTGGTTGGTTGCACTATGGAAGTTGAGTAGGGATATCAACTATAGGCCTGTGTTTGTCTGGGTTTGATTTTGAGTATGTGTATAGGCATGTGGGTGTGTGAGTGAATGTTTCTGTGAGTGTGGCCAAGTATGTGAGGCTTGTTTGTCAATATTTCAAGGCATGTGTGTGTGTTTGTGTGTGGACATGTATGTTTGTGTATGTGTAGACATATCTGTGTGTTTGTGTCTGTAGGGTCAAGTATATTGCTGACTGCATTGTGCATGTGTGTGTTAATGTGTGTGTTTGTGTGTGTGTGTGTGTGTGTGTGTGTGTGTGTGTGTGTGTGTGTGTGTGTGTGTGTGTGTGTGTGTATAATGCATGTGTTTGGTACATATATGAGTATGTGTGTTTTTGTGTAGTTGCATTAGGGAAGTTGAGTAGGGATGTCAACTCTTAAGTATGTGGAGAGTGTGTGTGTGTGTGTGTGTGTGTGTGTGTGTGTGTGTGTGGTTTTGTGTGTGTGTGTGTGTGTGTGTGTGTGGGTATATGCTTCTGCAATGTGTGGGCTGGCAGGGATGGGGCAGTGTATTGTTTGATCCAGAGAGATGGTAATAAGCAACAAGTGAAGAGTTTCTTTGTATGGCCTTACCATGTCTCTGAACTGGAGAGTGTCCATCATGGTAATTGCCCAACCCACAATGACCAATCAGCACTGGTTGAAATAAGCTTGCTGAATCATAGCTAATTTCATTATAATGAAAAGCAAACCTTGCAAAGAGAAAAATCTCCAAACCAAGTTATGATAGGTTTAAAAGTTTAAAAGTTATAATTCCAAAGGCTATTCATGAATTTAAAAAAAATAAACAAAAACTTAACATAACTGAATACATGTTTTTTGTTTTGATTTTTCAGGGTTTTAATGCAATGGCCCTAAATATAAACATCATCACTAATTAAAAATATAGGAAAGAAGTTGTTAGTTTACAAGATGTCAGATATGTGAAATAGAAAGTAAATGATATATTCAGAAAAAGTGGTTTTGGTAATGATATATGGACTTCAGAGGTCGGAGAGTTGTTGAAATAACAGTGCTAACATAAAAAGTCATATAAGATGGTTAAATATTATGATGAGCATCACTGTAGGATCCTGCAGCTTGGGCTTGGTGCCAGAAAGGACATTCAAGTCTAGATGCTCCTCTAGACACAGGATGTAATAGAACTAGATAAACAGGACCTGTATGTTGCATGCACATGGCATGACCCTCCCTGAGTGGACCTGCACTATGGCTTACCCTGCCATTACCTTGAAGATAGGGCTATCTCAGTGGCGGCAGGTGTGAAATACTTACATTGGGATAGTTATGCTATGCATCCACCTTGATTACACAAACAGATTCATGGCTATAGGCAAAACTGGCAGGCAGGCACTAATATCATGGCACTGGCTATGATTACCAGACAAGTGGCCATTATAGCAATGTGGCACATGATGGAGCACACTAGGCCAATTACAGCATCATGTTAAGACACCATTGTCTCCAAGGGCATGCATGTGCAGTTGTGGGTTGTGCTTGGGTTACAGCCTTTCACATCTGTTGGTTGAGGATGAATATTGCATACAAGTTGGAGGCTAGGTGAGATGACTGATGCCATATTGCATTGCTTCCTCACCTTACAATGGGTATGTGAATGGTAGATCCCCCCCCCCAACTGGCCAGCACTAGCAGTGAACGAGACATTAATGAAGGTGGGGGCCCCAGAGTGGACAATCTATATACCACACTGTGCGGTTTGGTGTGTGTGTGTGTGTGTGTGTGTGTGTGTGTGTGTGTGTGTGTGTGTGTGTGTGTGTGTGTGTGTGTTTGTGTGTATGTGATGTTCACCTAGCCAGTAGATGCGTGTCAACCTATTGAGTGTTGTGGAACTGTGACTTAACATGTATGTCATAATCTGGCAAGAGACTGGCCTCTGTCTTTTTTTTTTTGCCCAGCCCGCATAGGTGTCACTGTCAGGATGGTGTTCCTGGTGGATACAATCCTATAATAAACCATGTGATTATTGTAATCTTTAAACCCCATGAATTAAAGTGGAAGCTACAGACATCTCAATTCCAATAGTCTAAATGAACACTTCCTATGGCAGTGATTCCCCTGTATCTGAATGGAGCTGATTATTGGAACTAGTGTTTTGTGGGTACATATGCAATATGCCCTTTAGTATGGATATGTACTTTGTTGGTCTCCATGAGATACATAAGGCACCTTGCTATGCTAACCCTATGTTAATACATATACAACCAGCTTTACCATGCAAGAATTCTAGAAAATAGTCTTATTTTATGTCAGTGGAATTTGGTGGAAGTACACCCCTTTGTGCAGTGCATTCTGCTGTTATTTTGCATCTTGCTGGTCCTTCATGACATGTAGTTTTACATGTTTCTAACCCTGATGGCAATATGCAGTTCCTCCCACTCACAGCACTGACACACACAGTCACATAAAGGCTGATGGGTGCTCCCTCCCCTGAGCAACCACCACCTATATGCCTTAAATACCTGTAGCAAGAGTTTGTTCTCAGAAGGGATGAACTTGTCATTGGTAGGGAAACAAGACATCATAGACTGAAAAGGCTTACGTAAGTGCACAGAGATATCTATGTCACATTGAAGGTAAGATGGTATACATGCACATTCCTGTGTCTCTCTTCAATGTTGTCCAGACTGCTTAGGGCTACATGAATCAGGAGACGGTGGCTGTACTTTTTCAGCGGGCTGCAATCTCCTGATAGATTTGATATGAACAGTTGCATGAGGCTATGTGCACATATATCTGTTACCACAGTACAATAGACTTTTGTGTATCTTCTGTGGGCTAAGTGCTAGCTCTGTGCTGCTGAATGTGATTCAAGCTGTTGACTGAAGTATCTGTAAATATCACTAACAATGACCTAGTTAGCACCTTACTTACCTAAAGAAACTTGCATCCACCCCTCACCATGAATTGCTATGTTTCACATGTGCGCACCAGTGATATGGGGCATAGGTGCCAGCTTATGCATGCACGCTGTCTATCTACGTACACGTGTTGCACATCGGTGATGCACTAGGGTGCACTACCTATGATTTATTGCCCCATGAAGGCCATAATTCTCACACTGCTGTTTTATTTTATATTACATTCATAGAGATTGCTGCCAGGGATAGCACTCCATGAAGAGTACCTGCCAGGTGTGTAAAATAGAGCAGAATTATGTTCTCTCTCATACACATTCAGTACAGGGTCTGGTTATTGGGGCACTATACAGATTTGGTCAGGAACATTGATGCCTGGTGTAAACCTGCAGGTCTGCTGTCCATGGCAACTGGCATCTATCATTCTGGTAAATAGTACAGGCATCAGAACAATTACATGTTGCTATCATTGTGACAATCTCTGGATGTGGGCAACAGAAATTAGACAAGTATTCCCTCAATGGTACAGCAAGAATTTCCATGTACTGTGTAAATTCTTACAATTAATAAAGGCTGTTTCTCTCTTTTTGTTTTTTCTTACAGATTCCAGGATTTCCTGGGTTGCCTGCTGTGGGTGATTGTTTTGTTTGCTGTTGCTGAGAACAGTTCTATTGTGTCTTTCAATTATGTAATACTGAGCAAGGAAATTTGACTCTGGGATGTAGCAGGCATTATTTTGTGCTTCTGCACCATTACACATAGGTGCACTAGTGTATTTGTGTCTGCTCCCTTCCATCAAAAAGCTTTGTGTTGTAGCCTCCATTCATTTGTAAATGACTGCAGTAGCACATACTGCTGTCCAGCACAAGGGGAAACTGACTGCATCTTAGTTGCCACTTGGTAACCTGGACCACCACCTAGTAGATACCAATAAAATTCCCCTGAGCCTGTCAGTGGCTGGCAGGTTGCCTATATCTCATCCTATTCCCCAGCTGTCTGTCTACCCCTTGTTTGTCTATGTATCTCCATGTCTCCTCCTCCTTTCATGCCCATATCTACCCCTTTTCGTCTTTGTATCTTACATGCATGCTTTTTTGCCCCACTGCTTGTTCTCCCTTCCATTCCTCCCCATTGTTCCTTTTGCCCTCCCTTCTCATACTTTCTTTGTGTCTAGAAAAATGGGTCATTTTCCACAAAAAAGAAACTCTACGCCTGCTTTATCTTACAGTGCTCCTGCTATGCATTCCTCTGCTTGCTACATCTATTTTTTTGTTTTTCCGCACTCCCCTTTTCCACACCTTTGAATGAACCAGTCTGGTTTGCTCTTTATCACCATGCATACTGTTTTTCCTTCAATGAATATAGAGGTACCTTGCCAGTTGGAGTGATAACTTACACTTCCTGTTGTTTCTCTCATTTATGTTCTTTCAAGTTTAGCCTAAATAGGCAAATTACAGCAGGTTACCCAAATTACCCCTTCTTTATAGGGCTTCATCTAGATTTTTTTGATTTATTTTCAGTGGGTCCATACCAACCTCCGCCACGTAGTACAGCTATGTGCATATTCACACTATTTGTACCAAGTTTTATTTTCATGACTATTTAGCCTATATGACTTCAGCTTTGCACCACATTAATGCATTGGTCTATTAATCCAATTTTGTGTGTGTGTGTGTGTGTGTGTGTGTGTGTGTGTGTGTGTGTGTGTGTGTGTGTGTGTGTGTGTGTGTGTGTGTGTATGCACTGCATATACAAGGTTTGTAAGATTGCACAAATGAACCTTTGCATAAGGAAATGCAATAACAGCATTCCTTGAATTCATGGTTAAGGTGTTGTTTCATTAGTTTCAACTCCCCTCACAGCAACATTGATAAAGTTTGATTTAAGTAAAGAAAGAAATAAACTATCTACTAGAGTGTGGATAACTTCATTTCTATAGAAATTTACAATGAGGCTCATTTATCATGTCATTTTATATTGTTAATTGGTTTTATTGGGATGTGTGTGTTATGTTGTGTCAAGAGCTGGGGACTTCAATAAACTACATTTGTTTAAAAAGAAAGAAGAAAGGGTAGACTATTATTCACTATTTTTTCAGTCCTTGATTGTGTAAACCCTGCTGTATAGCTCATACAGTACAAATCCAAGGTTTACCTTGCATTTCTAGATTCTTCTCCTACTATGCTGCTTCACACTTTAATATGTGCTTGGAGACATTCCACACTAAGATCATGTCCATGTCTGACTGTACAGTTCACAATCCATTATGTGTTACTACTTGCTACTTAAGTTAAATAATAACTTTTGGGACTGTCTGCAAGCCATCTTTTCATACAGCAGTTAAATTCTAATGTGGTGTGCATAGATTACTAGCAACTGTACATTCACAAAATGTTCTCAGCTGGAATCATCTATTGTCCATACTTCATAGGGGTATTACAGAATTTTCATGAGATATGGTTATTCATGAGAAGAGACAGAACTCAATGGCAAATAACTTGCAAGGAAAGCAACAAATGAAACCAATGTTCAGTTCTGAAGAGACTGCTTGCACTACAAATCATCTCAGAACCAAAAATGGATAGAAGTGGACTTCATTGCTTTTAAGCAGGGTCAGAGCTGTTGAGTCTTAAAAGGTCTGTAAATGTCTGCTCTACAATGCATATGTTGGCTCCAGTCTGACACTGTGCCGTAGAACTAGACACACTTAGATGAGCCCTGGTTTTGTCTAGCTTTTTCTTGTTGCTACTGTACAGCTCAAAACAAAGTGTATTATTCTAGCTCCCTGTAGCAACATTTTAAAGCACTGAAAGAGTTTTCTAAGCTTCTATAAACTAGGTAGTAATGTTTTTCACATGCTCTGTCTCACTGAAGTTAATATGTAACCTGATGGGAAAATCATTACAGCCTGATTTTCGTAGCTAGCATTCACGTGTGAACTGCGTGTTTGCAGAGGCATTTTTTCTCAAAGAATGTCCTTGCTCAGCTGATACTAGGGGTTATAAGGCTATGCTTGCAGCACTGTATCAGTAACATAGTTAATGAACTGTACTTAGCCAGCACAAAAATCATTCCTGGCCTTTCCTGTCATCTATGAGACTGAAGAAAAAGAAGGTGTTACAAACAGCAGTTCAAAGAAATACAGCTTACTGGCTGTACCAGTCTGAACTTGTACAAAGCACATGAACACGATCAGACACTTTTCATTTAGTTTTGCAATGATTTGTGCCAAATATTAATTATGAATTTTTCCTATTAATTTATTCTGAGAATGCCTTACACTAAGAAAGGAAAAGTAAAAATGCAGCTGCCTTAATTGATAAAATTCAAGTTAATATGGAATATTTCCTCGATATTTCACAGAAAGGAGTAGTTCCAAAACTCTGAAACCACCAACTTTGTTCTGTGTAACACTGACAGATTCATTTAGCAGCACACATACTTGAGTAAATGCACACTCAAGCAGCACTCTGAACACATACTATATTTTCTATGCATTACAAAACATGCGGAAGAAGAATACAAAAGAAAGAACAGTTAGTTATAATCACAAGTTCTTGGACATAATGTTCTCACACATTTGTAGACCATGAACTCTGTCCTCAACACTTTTTGCAGTGCACACTTTTATTCAACTCCCTATACAGTCAAACAGGTATACATATGTGGTAACATCATCACTTCCCCAACACTGTATGTTCAGAATAGACACACACACATACGTGTGTGTGTGTGTGTGTGTGTGTGTGTGTGTGTGTGTGTGTGTGTGTGTGTGTGTGTGTGTGTGTTTGTGATGTGTATGCATGTGTGTCTGTGCATATGATGCAACTGATAGTATGAAGTATAAACTGGAAGGTATTGTTGACATTTCTGGATAGCTATATCCTGCAATTTGGACAGCCTTAGTTAAAAAGACAACCTAGGTGAAGTATTTAACATTGCTTCTCTGCTGCCCACTGCTCCCCCACACATATTCTCCAGTGCCCCCTTAGTTCCCTCCTCCATCCTGACCTTCCTACATCATCCAGGTTACTCTTTTCTTCCTTTTGTCATATTTTGTCCTACTGCTCTTGTATTCAGCTTTTCCCTAGATTGTTTCAACAGTCTAACTGGCCAATGCTGTATTCTAATAACGGTGAAGGAAATGATTGAATTAGGTAGGGGGTGTGAAAGCTGCCAGCTCCCTAAAAGCTTCTGATTTCTAGATGCATTGAGGTATATTTTATCCCCCCCCAACCTTTTTGAGCCAATGATAGCTTTGACAAACATCATGACTAAAGAATGACATTCAGTCTTACTTTTTTTTTCCTTCAAAGAAAAAAAATGCTGTGCCCAAGGCTTAATGCCTCCTTAACTCTACCCCAAAAGACAGTCACCACCTTTGTCGCCCTCTGATGTCAGACTGTGATGAAACTGGAAGAACAAAAAGAACACAGTGACAGATTTTAACCTGTTGTTGTCAGGCATATATAAATAGCATGCCTCATTATCCCTACCCAGAAAAGATAGCCACGTATATTTAGACACATCTAGTGTTTAACTGAGAGGAGAGTGAAAAAATCAGAGCAATGTATTCTAGTTCCAACTTGCTGTTGCTAGACAGTACACTGCCACTAATCAACTTACACTAACCTTCTGTGCACATCTTTAAAGGTTGTAAATAAAGTTAAATTAATAATAAACAGATTGTCCCCAGCCTCGACCCAAGCTAAATGTCTGTGTACACCTCTGAGATTTGATTGCAAGCTCTGCATGAGGCAGTTCAGCTTCTGTGGGCTTTATTCATTCAGAAACTGCTTGAAGTGCTCCTTCCATCTGCCTTTAAAATCCTCTGGACTGGTAATGAAATTGTTGCGAGTATTTCTTACAAATGGCATCTGATGACAATTTTCTTTATCTTTCTGCCATTACCTTGCAGCTTGATATTGTTTAATAATCAACACTTCATGCCACTGAGTTCTTTAACCAAAATATTGATTACCATAAATTCAGAAGTGTTGAAGATATCAACTCCTGTGTATACCGTCTGTGAATCGAATGAGCTTTAACCAAACATTGTCCATTTTGGCAATTTACTTACTTTGTTGTTAACTTTGATCATACTATGTGTTGTTACTCATTCTCAGCCATAGACATATCTGATAGGGTAGATCTTTAATTTATTTTGGTATACCAGGCCACAATTTAGATATGAATGAAACTCTTACTTGTACTCCTGTCTTTGACTGAAAGAAGCTCCCATCTTCCTGAAATTCAAGGTGTTCCCATGAGTTCATAGAGTTTATTGGAAACCTGTCATTTGTGAAAATGGAAAGGTATCACAGAAATGAGTATTTTTGGTCATCTTTTTGGTTCATAGGTTCATAGGTAACTACTAGGTAAGGTGCGCCTGTGGACAGTTTTAAGTCAAGCCAATTGCTCTTCCAAAGGAGAAAAATAAACCCACTTTAACAATTGTACCAAACAATCCCATGGCTCCTCCTTATTCACTGGGTCTGAGAAACCTGTCTTAGCCTCCCTCAGACCAATTCTGGCATCGATACTTTTTAATACTTTCATAAATAAACTTCATATGGCTACAACACTTGCTACTCTCCTATAATACAAAAATGACTAAGCACTTATCTGCTCTGCCCCATCCAAAATGATAGGAAACCACGCAAAAATCTTTCACTAACATTAAAATATGGCAAAAAAATTCTAACACTGCTTAATGACCGAAAAAAAACTTATGCTATTTATTCCAATAAAATACCTTAACCAGAAACACACGTTTCAGGCTTCCTCAAGCATTAAAACAAAAAATAGAAACCATAAGCCAGACTAAACTGCTTGGAGTTATAATAGATGACAACCTTAAATTTGATCACCACATACTTCATTCCATCAAGAAAACTCACCAAAAACTTGGCTCCATCTATAGGGTCAAATACTACCTTACAGATTAAGCAAGCATTACCTTAGTGACAGCATTTTTTTAAATTTTATTTACATTTGTTTATTGGGAAAATCTGACTGGGCAAATGTCCTTTTTCAGTGGATGCCTGGGGAGAAAAGCTCCACACAAATAATACATCAAGTACAGAATTAATAATAAAACTGATATAAATGTAAGTAAATGATGCCAGCAAAAGCCACAAACATTAAATATGAGTAACATAGTTACATGAAGGACAGTGGATACACATGGGGTATACATTCATATATACATAGGAGAACTGGTTACGTCTCTGATGGCACATATTGAAACATTAATATAATAGTAACAGTCACAACAATGATGTAGTTATAAAGCTTATTGGACATAACAGTTATGGCTGTAGACTGAGCCCCATATAAAGCCATGTTTGGTGAGATGGAGGAAGCAGGTACAGAAACTAGGAGGAAATAGTAGGGGAAGATTAAAGAGTGACACAGTATACAGAGTAGGTAGCATAGATGGAATATATGGTGGGTAGATGCCTTAGGTGATTGAGATGATGTGAGGTCTTAAGGAAGTTAAATAAACAGGACTGCCAGTTCCAGCAGATAAAAGATAGGGATGAAACATGCAGGGTGTCTAAGTGGCTGGGCAGGAGGGGAGGTAGAGAAAGAGGGCCTCTAGTCTGGATACCTTTTCTTTTCTTTCCTTATTTATTTCCTTTTCATTTATATGCTTCCCCTATTCTTGCAAATATCAGCACTATATATAATACCAAACTATCTTCCTGCTACTACAAAATATCTACATTTGCAACCAACCAACCTTGTAAAGCACATTACTGCCTTGCATTAAAACAATTAAAGTGGTTTAAACTACCAAACCAGTTGACGTGCTCACAGCTAATCACTGCCACAACCTATTGTACTCTCCAGACAAATGCCCAGCATTACAAAATACTCCACAGTACTATTCACCCATTGGCGACCTTCACTCTAGCAATAAACTCTTACTATGTATCAGTAAGACATTCAGTATTGCTGGAGACTGTCTCTACTCCTGTTACGTGTCAAAATTCTGGAATGAAAACCCCACACAGCTACTTTTCTCCAACTCTTACAGCCACTTTGCTTCAAAATCTTGTACCTTATTCTTCCTCCTTTTACTGCAATAATTTCCTAAACTCTCCCTCTTCCTCCTTCTCTTTCACCCCAACACTAATTACAATTTCCTCCTCTGTACATTTATCCTCCTTTCTATAATGTCTCCTTTCAATAACTCTGGTATCATCAATTTTTAAGCTACATTACAACTTGTCTGTCTGTAAATTATTACTAACCTCAAAAACACCCCAGTGTGATCTTTTCCCTGCAGCCATCATGCTATAAATACATTAGCAATTATTATATTTTATTTTTCTATTCAATAATTAGCTAATAAATATTAATTTCTCTCTTGTTTTGTGTTAAAATGATATGTTCACGTAAAAAATATTTAAAAATCATGTAAATAAATTAATGTACAGCTGTTCTACCCTGCAATTACAAATGTGCATCATCAGGGCCAGTGTAAGCATTTTGGGGACCCCCAGCAGATGTCAGGTTGAGGGCCCCCTGGGCACTTCAGGTATACATATCACCTTGTCACTGTTACCATTCCTAGGCAGCATTTTAGTTCATACTGCAAACTTTCAGGAGCAGTGCTCACATACTGACCTGTAGCTGCAAAACTCCTCAATTACACCAGGCCTGTGTAACACGCTATGTTGGACCATCTCACAAAGTGACATTTACAGTTGCTGGCATTTAGTTGCAACAATGATACATTGCAGCAACTTTATGTACAGGTCTGGATTTAGGTGAAATGGCACCCTTGGCCTACTGTTTCAGCACCCCCCACACACACACACACATACTATCCAGTCTTCCCCTGTTTTTCCTCCATCTTGACCTCCCCATACCATACTTTTCAACTTTTTCCAGAAGCCATAACTCCCTATATGCTCTGAAGTGCATTTCAAAGATGTTTTTTTTTCTTTTTACGCAATCTTTTCAACCAATGATGACTTGAACAGAAATTATGATTGAGAAAAGAAACTGTGTTGCTGTACAGCTTTAGTTTTCCTTGCATCCTTTTAACACATCTTTCCTGACCAAAACAGCATAGTAATAACCATTTAAGAAATAATTCAAATAAGCCAGGGCCCAAGAAGCCATAGTGTTATAGATGTTCTGGGATGTATTTTAAAGCAATTCCCAGCCTTTTAATCCACTGGTGACCTAAATAAAAAAAAACATGATTAAGAAAAGAATTTCAGGCTTATTTTATTTTTCTTTCAAGAAAGAAATAAGTTGTATACAACAGTTAACGTTCAAAGATGACAAAATTGTAGCAACAATAAAGTAACAAGGTAGTTGTTGTCTGGATACACAAGTCTTATCTGGGAATTGTCTGCCTCCCTACCCCCCCCCCCCAAAAAAAAAAAAAAAAGAAAAGACTGCCTAAGCATTGCTCTGGTGTTAGCCTGGGATGAAAGCAGAGGTTCAAACTGCCACAGTCATGTATTTCAAGTCACTGCAGACAAACATATACATAGCATGCCTCCACACTGCTCAATCCAAACTGTCAAACCTGTATTCATTTCTGAAGTGTGATTGTGAGAAAAGTGAAACAAATAATGGCTGAAGTAATGTATTCTACTTTGTTGTTCCTAGACAGTACCCTGCCCCTACACAAGTCATAGTAACCTTCTTTGTACACCTCTGAGGTCTGTGAGAAAAGTAAAAGAAAATAATGACCACACTGTCCTGAGCCCAAACACAAGCTATAATGACCTCATGTGCACACCTCTAAGGTTTGACTATGATGGAAATTAAAGAAGTAATAACTACACAACTCTCTCCCTCCTCCCACACACATAACCTACAGCAGCTTCCTGTATACATATATCCAAGCAGGGCTGGTGTTAGCATGGCTTCAACTGAGAGCAGAGGCCATTATCAACTTTATTCTAACAGGATCATATCACAGCCTGTTCAGGTTAAAGCGCATAATCAGAAAATGAATACATTTTTTTCTCCTCACTTTTCTCCAATCAGCAACAGCTTTTGTTGAACCCCTACAAAGTCAAGTATGATTAAGTGAGCCCCCGGTATCCATTTATATAATCTGGGGAGTGGGGGCCCCCAGATTCTTAGAAGATGTAAATGTCTAAATGTTCTGTGACATATTTTATGTCTCTCTTTTGAAATATAATTAGTTGTTAGCTACATGTTTTACTGATACCCAGAAGAATAATGTATGTGTCCAGGCATTACTGGGTGCATGCACACAGATAATCACCAACAACGACAACTGCCTTTCTCAGAACAATTTTGTAAATACTATTTTTTTATATGTAAACATTAGTAATTGTATTTCTTATCTACTGTATATTTTCTGTCCCATTTTTTGCTGTATTTTCTATATTATATTGTACGCTATTGTTGGAGATTTTCTCCCCGGGCCTCCACTGAAAATGGGCTCTCTGGGCCCAGTGGACTTTTTCAGTCATCAAACTGGGAATAAATAAAAAAAATAATAAATAATAATAACTTTTTACACACACACATGCACGCACACATACACACACGCACAGACGTATAAGCCACAGCAATACTAGTTTTATACCACTGGTACTGGCACACTAGATCAGTGACTGCTATTTAGCAGTCAACACACAGTAGCAGGTGTTAGTTACTTTTATTTACCTCAATGAGGTGTAAGGCAAACCTGTTATTGTCCCTGATTTCACAGACCTTCCCTGATTTTGCTCATAATTTTTCTCTGTCCTTCATAAAAAAGTTTGATTTACTTGTGAATCATTCAGGACTACCGACAGTCAATACATCCAGACATCAGAGTTTTATAGTTATTGAGCAAAAAATGCATGTTGGTGCAAAATTTGCTATTCTATTAACTTTTTATTTAAATTAGAGTAATATTTAAAACTCCTTTCTGATTTTGAGCCTTTATTCTGGTATTGTTGGTATTGTGATGAACTCTTCAGCAAAGAAGTTGGGAGTTATAGTATCTGCTCTTCTGCCAGTATTTATAAAACTCCCTGTAGGAGAAAAGCATCCCTGAAGATCAGAAGCATCAGCTGTTCTTAAACTCCAAGGTGTGCGTCAAGATCGGTCACTATGGACTGACAATCCCTCTAGTGCTTACCTTGCCTATGTTCATTACCAGCTTTATTCTAATGGAGTCATATCACAGCCCTGTTCAGGTTAAACAGCCTAATCAGGAAATTAATACATTTTTCCTCCTCATTTTTCCCCAATCTGCTGCAGCTTTTGTGGGGCCCCCATGCAGTCAAGGATTATTGGGGAGCCCCTTGCAGCTATGGGTATTGCAGGTACCTAAACTGGATATGTTGTTAGTTTTAGTGGAGAGAATGTCCACCAGCAGGGCTTAACTAAGCCAAGGGCACTATGTCAGCAGTAAAATATTTAATGGAATTGTGAAAGCTGTTGCTTGATAAACACTGTTACTATAACCAGCGATATCTTTGAATTATAAAGGAGATATAAATAAGAGTTATTACCCACCTGGTTTATTAAATATGCAAGATTCCTGTACTGGCTTTTGTGGTTTTGACAGACATCTTACAAAATATCAAGATAAGATAACTTGCAGTGGTTGGGGGCCCCCTAGGAACAGGAGGCCCCCAGTGACCACAGGGTTCGCTGGTGCCTAAAGCTGGCTATGTGCATCATCTGTAATTTAAATGTGGAGCTTTTCATCCTGGGCCTCTGCTGAAAATGGGTATTACCCAGTCAGACTTTTCCTGATCAACAAAAACAAATAAATAAAATAAATTCTTATACATGACCATAGATGATCAGGAGACTTATGTTTTTGACTGTCTCTGAGGAATATTCTTCCTTCAATGGTCCTTCCCTAGCCAACACAGCAATATCTTGTAGGTGGGCAATGCAATGAGTGTTAGAACTATTCCACTCCACATCTCTACAAGGACTTACTGCCAGCAGGACTGATCCACCCACCTTCAGGTCACACATGCACTTGCCTCCCAGATCTCCATCAGAAAAATCAATAATGAAAGCTGTAAGTGTGCCCCTCGTGGGCCCCTCCCAGAATGAGTATACCCATCCTCCCTGTCTGCATCATGAAACACTTGAGCCAGTAATCAGAGCTGGGTATCCTGGGTTGTAGTCAGGGCTTTATTCTTCTATGCCATCAGCACAGGCTTTTGAGGTGGAAATATGATCTATAAAAACTTCTACTGGTTCTTTCTCTAAATGAATGTTAATGAATCCACTGCAAGTTATCTTATCTTGATATTTTGTAGGATGTCTATCAAAACCATAAAAGCTAGTACAGGAATCTTGCACAGCATCAGTGGGACCAGATGGTGTCCCAGGCTGCGTCTTGCACAAACTACAGAATGAACTAACCCCCCACCTAAACACGCTGTTCAACCTCAGCCTCTCCACAGGCTATGTGCCCATAGAATGGCACACAGCAACAGTTATTCCTCTCCACAAAGGAGGGGCCACAACTGACCCTGGTAACTATCACCCCATAAGCTTGACTAGCCTGGTCTGCAAGGCTATGGAGTGCATTATCATGGAACTCATTAACAAAGACATTGGGAACCTCCAAACACTTGACCCGACCCAGTTCGGCTTTGTTAAGGGCAGATCATGCCTACTAAACCTGGTTGACTTCTTCGAGACCATCACCAAGGCCATAGACAAGGGAAAGGTGGTTCACACAACCTACCTTGACCTCGCCATGAGATGGGCTGTCAACTGGCTTACAGACAGAACTCACACTGTAAGAATAGTGGGCTCCAGGTCCAACTCTAAACCAGTCACAAGTGGTGTCCTGCAAGGCTCGGTCCTGGGACCCCTACTATTCGGCATATACTTCTCAGAAGTACAGGCAAACACAGGAGGACTATGGCTAACCAAGTTCGCCAATGACTGCAAACTGGGAGCCATAATTGACTCTCCGGCTGACATGGACATCCTCCAAAAGGGCCTTACTGAAATGGACACCTAGTGTCAAAGTCATGGCCTCAAGCTAAATGCAAAAAAAATGCATAGTCATCCCGTTTGGGAAAAACAAAACGCCCACAAATTACCACATAGGTGGCAGCCCCCTTAATGCAGAAGAGGTAATAAGAGATCTGGGGACCCAGGTAGATAGTAATCTCTCCTTTGACAATCATATTACCAAAGTAGTTAGGAAATCCTTCTATGTGGCCCATCTAATTACTAAAGGGTTTGCATCTAGAAATAAAGAGGTTATAGTGCCCCTCTACTCGTCACTCATTAGACCCATTATAGAGTACAATGCCCCATTTGGGATGTACCTCACAAGACACTTCCAACAGCTGGAAAGACCACAAAAGTACCTCAACAAGAGGATTACTGGCCTCAAACATATGTCCTATGCAGCCCGACTGAAAAAACTCTGGCTGTACTCAGTAGCAAATCACTTACTCAGAGCTGATCTCTGCCTGACTTACAAAGCCATGTCCAACTCAGAACTGATAGACATGCTCCACCTAAAGAAATCCAAGTCACTGTGAGCCATGGGCTCTAGTGAGCTAAACCTCACCACAACAATAAATAGAACATGCTGGAGGGATAGATTCCTGTCACAGAGACTCCCCATGCTTTGGAACAAAATTCCAAATGACATCAGGCAGAGCCTCTCACTAACATTCTTCAAGAGAAACCTTGACGAGTGGATGGGTAACAGAAAATACACCCTGGGATCACTTCATTGGCTCTGCTTGACAGAGGACCGGTTAATTAATCAATGGGGCGGTGAAAGCTGACACTCTGGCTAGGCTTATAAATACCCTCAGGTAGATAGGCTAGTACCTACCTATGAACCTATGAACCTATCTATAGTGGTTACAAATTGCATAGGTTTATCCTTGAAAATGTATTTATTTTATTTTATTTTATTTATTTTGGGGGGGAGCAGTGATCCATATGAATCAATTTCAAGCTCAGCCTGGAGGCAAATCATAGTACATACAAACAGAGACAGACAGAAAGAGAGACAAAGAAACAAACAATTGAAAACAAAGGCTGTAAACTTACAAAATACTAGCAACACAGTTATTACTGGGAAAAAATACACATGTCCAGAAAGAATAAAATTAACTTGTTCAGACATTATTAGAAATGAAAGTAATAAACAAAGAATATAGCGACACAAAGGTACAAAAGATGCATGCAACAAAGCAAAGTAGGAAGGGGACCAAAGCAGAAAAGGGAAATGAAGGGGGAGGTAGATAGCATAAAAAAGGGATGTAGAGAGGCAACAGTACAGATTTAAGGAATATAAAATATAATAGTCATATAACTAATATGACTTAAATCAAGATGCTGCAAGGCCATCCAGGTGCTATGTAATGTGTCCCAGCAGAATCAGGTGCATCAGATTTCTTTGTGCAGCTGGACTGCAAGATGACATATGAATTTAGAGTAGATGAGATCTTTGAGGCTGGAAAACCTTTGTCTTATATAGTGAATATTAGTTCCATAAATAAATTAATGAATGAAGATATCATACATTGTATTATTTTCATAATCTTTCCTAACACTGATGAAATTCCTCCATATAATAACATTTAGACTTGGTTTTGGCATCTGTATTAGGTATAATCCATAGGTGAGTTACCAAAGTCTCAGCTTCAGCTTTTAAAAGAATCATAATCATTTTATTCTGTTTTACTCTAAGTTCAATGATTTCAACCAAATTGAATTAAACAATTCTACTAATTATTTATACTATACATATGACAGTGTAACCCCTTAGGAAATGTTGAATGTCTGAAGTCTCTCGGAATATATTTCTTAATTAAACACCTATCAATAAGTAAATAAATTGCCCTGTAATAACATTTTGTATTTAAATTTTTTTTTCTTTACATCAGAAAGTAGAGCATTAGCATCAACTGGTGTTCATATTCTAAATGAAGGGAGTGATGAGTTTAGGTAAAAAGAAAGCTGAATTGCACTCATCCATCTCTGGGGTACCATTGTTCCTATGTAAAATGCTTACTATGAGTTGGAATGTTGTGAAGTTGACAAATATGTTGTCATGGAATGATCCAATGGACTTATGTGTAATTATCCTGACAGAAAGTAACTAGTGGTTTGGATTTAATGACAGACCCAGCAGTTCTATGTCAGAAATCTTAACCTTGAACTGTCATGCTCTTTATCTTTATCTAAGTTCTGTACTGAGTACCACACATATGCCAAATCAAAAATCTGCCAACATATGGCGTCATTGAAAGCTACTATAGCAAAACAATGACCTTATACTGTTGGCAAACTGCTTCTACTCTCTTCTCGCTTCTTCTCTCCAGATGAAAATAGAGATTTTCTTTCATAAAGGACTGTGAAACCATTTTCTGTTCCTCCCCTAAACTCTTTCCTACGTACTAACAAGGCTTTTCCCTACCTTGGCCCGTTCAGCCTGCACCCTTCATTTTCTCTCAGCCCTTGCTTCCTTCCCTAAACAGTTGAGACTCAACTTTCTACAGAAGTCTGTATGCACATGCTTTAGATACATGAACTAATTTAATTCCCTAGATCTTCATGTACCACACCTAGGAACACGTCTAAAAATAATTACTCTGGCCTGCACTTGACATTTATAAAAAGCTATATTAATTTATGGCATTGTACTGTCTGTTGTACAAAAATCTGTTTTACCATTCCTCTATTTTTCCTGTTCCTTCATCTCTACCTTCTAATCATCTACCTTTTATAAATATTGCAATGGCGACAGGCAGTATTGCAAATATCTACCCAGTGAATATTATTTGTTTTTTATTCTCTCCTCATCAGATTTGAACTACCTCATATATTTTGCATTACCATATCTAAATAGTGCAAATAATCATACCTAGCTCCATGATATGTGTGTACTCTATTTCTTTTATGTTGTGTGATACTTTGCAGTCACACTGGTAGGAGCATTTTGTGGTTTTAGTTAGACATCACTGCACACTCTGCATCTTGTTAGGGACAGTTAAAGACAGTTCTTTCACCTTTCATGTTGATCATATAGCATTAAAGAAAAAATCCTATCCCCAGTCACAATAATGATGTCTCCTTTCCAAATTCCATGAATGTCATTTGGGGAAAGGACTTGTGATCAGTGGTGCTAGAGCATAGATCTCAATCACTTAGCACAAAAAATCCAGATGAAGCTAAAAATAATGGGGGACAAAGCCTCAGAAACAAGGACTCGTTTTAAATATTTCTCTTATAAACTTAAAAAGTTGCTAGACTAAAAAATATTTTGCTACCATGCATTTTCTGAAGGATATGACATAGAAACTCAAAAGCCTGTCATTATATAATGAATTCAATCTTCACTGATTTGTCACAAAAATCTACAAATTTTATGAGGAACAGACCAAAAATATGAGTCAAAAATCTGAACACTACGAAATATGGACAGTTGGGAGGTATGTGGTAGAGGAAGGCTGAAAAGAAGACCGCCTTATTTGTAAGTATGTGTTACTCTATTATGCTTGCCCACTGATGCCAAGTAATAAAGTTCAATAGCTAAAATTAGCCTTAAAAGTAACAACCTATCCAAGTTTTATGTTTTCTTTGAGTACAGACAAAATGCTATAGAATAAGAGCCATCTAGTAGCAGGTCACCAATGACATACCATATAATGCATGTTAAGTGAAATGTTTAACCTGCAAGCAAATGCCATGGATGGCATGTATGTCCAGCATTGCAGTGCTGTTTCATATTTCATGTTTTTTTTAATCTGTCACCATCACCAAGGAATGATCTGCTGCTGTGAACTTTAAAGCAGCATCATAACCCAGAATGTTCACTTAGGCCACATGCTACCACATTGTTACATTTTTATTCCTGCCTATGCACCCAGAATGTTCACTTAGGCCACATGCTGCCACATTGTTATATTTTTATGACAGCCTATGCAGACACATGCTATGAAGGTAAAGGTGTCATTTTGTATCTTTAAGTGACTCACAGAAGGTTTTGGAACAACTGAGCTAATGTGGCATACTGGTACCAGTTGTATTTATTTCTGTATGCTATGTCCCACCATTTGGTGAACACATATGGTGTAAATATGCAGCTGACCACTGAGATAACTTTCAATAGCTTCATCCATTTCATCCATCTAGTTATGTGAGATGCATATCATTTATATGGGGAAGAACTGCATGGCACAGACCATTGTATTACATCAGGGAATGTAAACTGGAGGTAGATCAGTAGTATCCTACAGTGTGGCTAGCAGTGGTGTATTGTGCAATGACATAGCATAATGTTGGTCCCAACACCTCATAGTGTTGAGGGACTTCTCCAGGACAGACACCCACATCTTTATGTTTAGCAGCTATTTTACACATAAGTGCTGTATTTTTCTACCTGGGGTTTCTTCTGAGTGATGTTAAAGAAAAGATTATAACAGACTACTAAGTTTACATGGTGACTACTGCTTTGAGCTACTATACTGCACTTCTTTGTTTCTGCTCCATTCACATACTAGAGCACTATGTCATGTTGTTGGTAACCATTGAAATGTTGGAACAATCTAGAGCTAGTCCTGAAATGTAGAGACCGAATGGCCAAAGGAATGGACTTACATATACTAGGTCAAAGATGCCATTTCTCAGAATGTTCACTTTTCTCCAAGGTACGGTGATCTCAGAGTTGGTATATGTAAGTTCCAGGGGTACAGTGGGGCTTGCTGCCCCTTCCTCACAAAAAGAAGTTTAAATAAGAAAAGTGATTATCAAATTTACTCTTCTCTTGTGCTTTCTCTCTTTTTTCTGGGTTGATGGCACTTGACATTTCGAGTGCTGACATTTCAATAGGGAAACCCATATTGTTAAGTGCTCATGTACCTGCACTAGCTTTGCTGGCTGCTTTGGGACGTGTCACTTTGTGACATGCTTCTCCAACATTAGTATATTACTGCATGTTTTCAGTGTGTGCTGTCCTTCCTGGGCTGTACCTTATGTAGTAGTTGAGATTAGTGTGAACATAAGTAATAGCCGTTCTCATACAAAGTACCATGGGGTTGTCTGCACTATAGTCCATACACCATGTATAATGACAGTACTAAGATAATATTCCATTTACACCATGGATGGTGGCAGTACAATGGTAATATTCAATTACTAATTATGTAACATTTTTGCCATGCAGCTGTGGAGTTGTAGTTCAGTACTACAGTGTCAGTCTTTGTTACGTAGACATTTTCACCTGATTAGGACCTGATATAGGCAGCACATAGGATGTGTATCTTTCAGGGTATATTTGTCCAATGATGTACATCACCAGGCAACAGATGTTTTATTTCAGTCAGCCTGGTGTTTATTTTGCACTTATGGTTAATTGACATCAATTGCTATGTACACTGAGAGCATACATGCACTGCAGTGGACAACTTGCTTTTCACACCTGTGCATTCTTACTGATTCCACACAGAGGCACAATTCAGAAACAACTGTGCAGCATGAAGAGCATCTACTAGGGCTAGAAGGTATGCAGTGCTACTAATGAACCATGAGTGGTTCCCAGTTCTTTTGAAAATTATTTTATATTGTGTGTTCCAGATGTATCACTATCCCTTTATGCAGCCAACCTTTGGGGATTGACATGTCTCAGGATGGGGTCAGACTATTCACTATACCCATTGGTTATGATGAACTAGCAGTTAATAGAATACAGCCACCAGCTGCAGTGTCAGTGTCAGTGAGATTTCCTCTCAAATGGAAGATAATGTCAGGAACTCGTGAAAAACACTATGGACAGTGTCACAGCCAAAATTTACTATGACTCTCATGTCTTTTGTGTGATACCAATGAAATTGTTCCAATACACACACACACACACACACACACACACACACACACACACACACACACACACACACACACACACACACACACACACACACACACACACAAAATTCACTCCTTTCCATACTGCTTGAGAGCCTGGTGGGATGCAGCAGTGGCCACTGGAATGGGACACAAATTCATGTGGAGTTAGGGCTTTCCCTCATCCATGCCCTTCTTGCATACCTCTCATCTTTTACTTTCAAAGTTACAGATAAAGCAAAACTAATTGAGAAAAGACCCTGAATTAAAGACACTTTTTAAAAATGCTACTACTATTAACTTAGAACTTCTCAAAACAATTCCCATTTTTAGGAGAGATGGAGCAGATGTTTAAAAACTAACTGGAGGCATCCTTCTAAAATCTCCACTATTGAAAAGTGTGCCCTCTTGAACTACAGCTATAGCTGACCATCAGGTGTGTGCCCACTATTTGTGTGCTTTCTATTAAGACTTTTGAGTTAATCATCCACAGGTGGTGATCATAAAGGGTAATTGGTGGTTTTAATAGCAGAATAAATATTTAAAGTTTCTGAATGGTCTGAGTCTTTCTCAATAAGTTATATGGCACGGTATACATGGATTTGAGTGAATGGCAGATGGACAATAGGAGAATGTTCGACAGCATTTCTGTGAATGTGCATAATTGCAAACACAATGTAGCCAAAACACAAAATACCCCCCCTTTTTTACCCATGGTAGCTCATGTTTGGGTGGTAGAATGGTCGGAATTGTCGAATTCGGTGTTTTGTTCGACATTCCAACTGTTCGGCTGTGGGAGATTTGACATTTCCAGTCGATGTTATACCAGATCGAAGAGAGGTCGTTCACTCAAATGCATGTATTCAATATGGCACATCTAAAAGCTAACAGATGGGTATCATTCTGCCATTAAAATTATGAATGATAGCTTGATCCCTCTTTAAAAAGTCATAGAGGCTCATTTTTTTTAAAATATTGTTATGAAACCTGAGTCTTATTAAAGAAAGTTGAATTTAAATTACAAAATGATTCAAGGCCTGAGATATTAAAAAAGAAGTTAGAGTTCATAGAAATGCATTAGACAAATGTAGTTAGCGATAGCTTTTATCCAGCATGACTCTAAATCCTCTTCATTGACCTTTATTTTCACATGCATAAAAGAAAGGACTTGAGTAATAACATTGAAAGTTTTAAATATTTTGATGTAAATTCTTCCTCTGTTTTTAAGATTTTTAGGAGAAATTCTACATCATTAGAATATAATACTTGACTTCAGTCCAAGTGCTGTTTAGAATTTTTCCTAAAATATCATTAGAGGGAACGAAAAGGTTCTATCAAAATATTTAAAACTTTAAGTGTTACTACTCAAGTCTTTTTAAGGATGTGAGAGTGCCAAAGTCAGAAAGGTCATTATAGTGCCTCAATTAAGTTAAATTTATAGCTTACAATTAAACTACATTTATTTTATTTAATAAAGAGTGTATAATAAGCAGTGACCATCTGCAGTACTGGACTAATCAAATATGTTCGTTTCATAGGTAGATAGTAGGAAATTGGTCATCAGACCATTTACAGCCCACCACAGAAGCCTGATGTCAAGAGTTACCTTCTGCCTCAAGGAGGGACACACCCGATAGGCCTGGGGAGAATTTTTGAGTGCCTCTCCATTTGTCTAGCTTTGTCTAGAATGTAGCTAGGATAGTACTTTGTTTTGTATGGAGATGCAGTTCATTGCATAGGTGAGGAATATAGTGTCATAAGAATTTATTGCGCCAACATGCCCTATTAATTTGTTGATAGACGTTAAGGTCCCCTATATGTGTTTTCTAGGAATTATTAGCTACTATCTACTACAAAGACTTAGCAGGTTAAGGAGGATGGGGCCTTTTGTGACCTGAAAGGCCAAACATAGATAACTGCAGAAGAGTTTATCAGAGACAGAATACAGAAAGAAAAAAGTCAATTACAACAAATATTTATATTTTGATAGCTCCACTACCAACCTTTGTGACGAGGAAAAATGAAATAAAACAAAATAAAATAAAATAAAAAACATGATTAAAAGTGTTTAAAGTGGATGAATTTGTTTGAATTATCTACTAAATCAGAGTTTATTTAATTCTAAGACAAAAAAGTGATTTTAATGCTGTATGGAACCAGTACAGTTTTGTCTATCCACTTATGATAAAGTATAACATTGAACCAGTGCAGTTTTGTCTATCCACTTATGATAAAGTATAACATTCTACTCATCAGTTAAAATAATATATTGTGAATGAAAGTGCTCAAAAATATGGCATATTTTAGCAAAAAAGAAAACTTTGTTACTGCATGGTATGTAAATGGAGGTCAAATGTAAGAATGGTAGTACACATCCTCAAACAATTTTATAACTGAAATTCATTTTACTGAATTAGGGATTTTCTCAGCAAAAGTGAATTGTAGGATGCAGTGAAAATGGTCACTCTCTAATTGTTGCTTTATTCTCAGAGTGATATGATCTTAGCAATGCAGCTTTTTTTACTATGAAAGGAATTATCTGACCATAGGTATTTTCATTGGTTATATGTCTTTCTGTCTTGTGATTTCTAAAGGAAATATCAGGAAAAAATCATTTTTCTGATATCTTAGGAACCCTTAACATTATATGTAAATATTTATATTTTATCCAAATTGATCAAAGACGTTTAGTCTATGGCATATAACAGAATTTCAATTAAAAAAAATAAATCATAGTTAATTTTGCAATGACTTGAGATAAGAGTAGACCAGCAGAACATACACATGGGACATGAACATTCTCAATTATGGTAGAAAAATGCAACAATACAAAGACAGATTGACTAAAAATTGCAACACTATCGTACTAACACCATTTAGAAAATGGCTGGACCTAATTTTCCCTCAACTGTGCATTTGTACAGTTCTGATACTTCTTTTATTTATAAGTTAAAAACTATGGAAGTCCACTCCCCACCCAGGTCTAAGCTTATCACTCCATTAGAAGAAGACTGTAGCCTAAACATTAAAGGATACCTATACCTGCACACAGCACATCTGTTTTGCAGTAGGTAGTTGCCTCACTTCAAAAGTATCCTTATATTGCCATGCATAAAGAAACGTGATTAGCTGTGTCCTCCACTCTTTGGCATTCATGATCTTTATCATTTTCTCAGTATATACCATGTTGTATATGAATGAAATCTCATGATACTTTCTTTTGGACTTTTCCCACTCTTACTCTTACATAATCTGATACATCAGCTTTTAAGACTTTTGGCCAAAGAAAACCCCACATAACAAAGCATCTGTAGCTCTTGTTCTTTTTCAACCAATGGTGTCATAAAACTAGAGTCTGCTGGAATTTATAGCACTTTTACTGTGTGTGATGATATGAGGTATTGCCAGCTATGCCAGGAGAAGTAGGGTAGTGGATGTGTAACACATGCCAGCACAGTTAGCTGGAAGTTACTAAAGATGTATTATGTGTTATTCAAATATCAAACTGATTTGCTCAGATGATTGTGTTAGAAATTAATTTGTAAAGTTGCTTGTGTTAAAAATGTATCAACAGTGGTTCCTGACTGTATTGCAACTGAATTAAATATATATATATATATATATATATATATATATATATATATATATATATATATACAGAAGCAGCTATGGCAGAGGTTCTGTGCAGTTCTAAACAGTATTCAAAGTAATCCACAAGTATTTCTTCTAGCACAAACTCAATTTATTACAGATAAAAGAAGAACAGGTGAGCGCTTTCACAAACATCCGTCTGCTTCATCAGACCCTAAAGTTAATCCATTCAACAGGTCTTTTCAGGCTTGTTGGCTGTTGGTGATACACCCACCAAGAGGAGAAAATGCTGAGAGAAGAAAGGAGCCACTTTTGAGATTTTAAGTATTTTTCCTCTGTTTATTTGCTAAGTTTTTCTGCATAGCTGCCTATTTTGAGCATTTTCTGGCTTGTTAAATTTGATTTCTGCATTAGTAACTGTATTTAGAGCACAGCCTAGAGCTGTTTACTGAATTTCCTGTTTGCACTTATTTTTAAAATCGTTTTTTTCTCAAAACTTGCATTTTATCTGTCTTTGGCCTAGCACTCTTGTGTGGGGTCATTTACTGCACTGTTATAACTTGTTGATACTTGTAAACCTTTGCTATCTCCGAAAAAACAAAAAAACAAAAAAAATCTTTCTTTTTTCCCACTTTTCTGAGATTTAAAAAAGTTCAGTTACAGGCTTGCTGTTCTTGAACTGTTTGCAAGTTTCTGTGAGGCCATTTTTTTCTTGGGCTAAAGGGAAGTCTCTCTGTTGATCAGTGGCAGTGAAAAACATTGAGCAGCCTGCCTGCCCCTGTGGGAGTGGTTACTGACTTGAAACTGTAGTTTTATTGGCCATTTTGGGTCAATTCCAAAACTCCTTCATCTTCCTCTCTTAAAACCTGGTTGCCTCATGGTTTTGGCATCTTTTCAGGCTTGTTGGCTGTTGGTGAAGCAGCCACCAAGAGGAGAAAATGCTGAGAGAAGAAAGGAGCCACTTTTGAGATTTTAAGTATTTTTCCTCTGTTTATTTGCTAAGTTTTTCTGCGTAGCCACCTATTTTGAGCATTTTCTGGCTTGTTAAATTTGATTTCTGCATTAGTAACTGTATTTAGAGCACAACCTAGAGCTGTTTACTGAATTTCCTGTTTGTATTTATTTTTAAAATAGTTTTTTTCTCAAAACTTGCATTTTATCTGTCTTTGGCCTAGCACTCTTGTGTGGGGTCATTTACTGCACTGTTATAACTTGTTGATACTTGTGAACCTCTGCTATCTCTGAAAAACAAAAAAAAAAACAAAAAAATCTTGCTTTTTTCCCACTTTTCTGAGATTTAAAAACGTTCAGTTACAGGCTTGCTGTTCTTGAACTGTTTGTAAGTTTCTGTGAGGCCATTTTTTGCTTGGGCTAAAGGGAAGTCTCTCTGTTGATCAGTGGCAGTGAAAAACATTGAGCAGCCTGCCTGCCCCTGTGGGAGTGGTTACTGACTTGAAACTGTAGTTTTATTGGCCATTTTGGGTCAATTCCAAAACTCCTTCATCTTCCTCTCTTAAAACCTGGTTGCCTCATGGTTTTGGCATGTTTTCAGGCTTGTTGGCTGTTGGTGAAGCACCCACCAAGAGGAGAAAATGCTGAGAGAAGAAAGGAGCCACTTTTGAGATTTTAAGTATTTTTCCTCTGTTTATTTGCTAAGTTTTTCTGCATAGCCGCCTATTTTGAGCATTTTCTGGCTAGTTAAATTTGATTTCTGCATTAGTAACTGTATTTAGAGCACAACCTAGAGCTGTTTACTGAATTTCCTGTTTGCACTTATTTTTAAAATTGTTTTTTTTTCTCAAAACTTGCATTTTATCTGCCTTTGGCCTAGCACTCTTGTGTGGGGTCATTTACTGCACTGTTATAACTTGTTGACACTTGTGAACCTCTGCTATCTTTGAAAAAATAGAAAGAAAGTCACCTGTGCTGGGTAAAGTACCCTGGAACAACGAAGGCAGCAAACGGCAAATAACACAATAGCAAGAAAGTTCCAAGGTTACACCAATGGCACAAACTCCAGATATCCTTAGCGAAAAAAACCTTTATTGTGGCAGACCTGCATCAAATAGTGAGCGCTTTCACGTCCAAATGACGCTTCTTCAGACTTCAATATTTGATAAGTGAATTAAAGCACTTATATACAATTTCCAAAGCTCAATTAGTTAAACAATTAATCAATTAATATAATAAAAGCTTAAAGTGCTAGTGCTTGAACAAATCAATTATTCAATATATATTTAAAAACAAACAGTCCAAAAATCTACAAGAGGTATGTACTATAATATATATGAAAAATGACATTGCATAAAACGATAAACCACATTAAAAACTCATTTAAAAACATATGAAATAACAACAATTAATAATCTAATGTTTAAAAGCCTTGGCTGCTAGGAAAGGTCTTAGTGTGATTCTATCATTCAGACCATGTATGTGTGCCTGAAGTCTAAGAATCCACCTATTCTCTACCTCCTCTGTGCGATTCTTAACATTCCCTAGTCTACTATCTACTTTGATTAATTCCAAGACCTTAAACTTAAAATGATGAGTAGACCCTTCATCCATCACATGTTTTGCTAAGGCGTTGGTGGGGTCTTCTTTGTTTATGGCGTATATGTGCTCTCTTATGCGCTCACGTAAAGTGCGGTTAGTTTAGCCTACATAATATTTTAGACACAGCTGACATTGGGCTAGATAAATTAAATTCTTGGACCTACAATCAGTATAGCTTTTAAAGGTATAAGTTCTATTGGTAACAGGATGAATAAATGTGTTTTCTGTATTAATGAACCTACACTGGTTGCATGTACAACAAGGGAAGGTACCTTCCCTTTGTGACTGTGAATGTTCTACTTTTGTTCTTTCATAGCAGAGAAGTCTTTTAAGAGACTTCAAGTTCTTATATGCTATATTAGGTCTTCGTTCAACTAATGTCCTAATTTTCTCATCCATTATAAGAATCTTCCAATTATTCTCTATAATCTTTTTTATTTGACTATTCCTATTAGTATAAGGTATAACAAGTCTATTTTTAGAGATGCTTAACTCTTTCTTATTCATATTAATAGTATTTGATTTGTTATAATAAAATGGACGACCTCTATTTTTTCTTAGTTCACTTGCCATAATAATAGTATTATGCACTGCTTGTTTACTGTATCCTCTGTGTGTGAAGTTATTCTCTATGGTGACCTTTTGTTCATTGAATGCTACTTCATCTGTGGTCAACTTAGAGGCTCTTAAAGTTTGATTCATTACCACATTTTGGTGCACATGTCGAGGGTGCATGCTAGTGCGATGAAGTAAATTATTCCTCCAACAAGGCTTCCTGTATATACCCGTATTTACACCATTAGGTCCTTTTGTTAGCAAGACATCAAGGAACTGTATCATCTCATGGGAATAAGTACTCTCAAATTCTAAAAAATTGGTAGTCCCATTAATATATTGTATGAATTCATTTAGCTTATTTACTGTTCCTCTCCATAATAAAAAAACATCATCAACAAAACGACAGTAGTGTATTAAATGTTCATTAAAGACTAGATTATTCACTACATATGCTTCTTCCCAGTATGCCAACACTAGGTTGGCATATGAGTTTGCACACGGTGTTCCCATTGCTACACCCTTTTGTTGTAAATAATAGTTGTTGTTATATACCATAACATTATTTTCTAGCACTATTTCAAGTAACGACGTCCACATAATGATTTTGCTGTTATTTACACCATGATTTAAGAGAAATAATCTCAAAAATTCAATCCCAGTACTGTTTGGGATTGAAGTAAATAAAGATTTTACATCTAGGGTGACAAAAAGATCATCATTTGCGATGTGATGTTGTTCATTGCATCTAGCAAAATCTTCTATAAATTGTTGTGTGTCTCTTAAAATATGTTTAGTGCTATTCACTATAGGTTTAAACTGTTTATCTAAATAAATTGAAAGGGACTCAGTCAGCCACCCTTTACTGGAAACAATGGGTCTTAATGGTGGATTATCCAATTCTTTATGTATTTTTGGGAGGCCTCTGAACATTGGTACAAGTGGGTTTTCAACAAGAAAATATCTATACAGATTCATATCAATGACATTAGTGAGTAGTAAATCATATAACTGCGCATGCACATTTTTAATCAAATTGTTCAATAGAATTGCATTTAATGGTATATAGGTGTCAATTTCTGCAAGCATGAAAGAGACCTTCATATCATACATTTCCTTGTCCATTACAACTATTGCTCCCCCCTTGTCAGCTTGTCTAATCACTATATTTTTATTACATTGCAAGCTTGAAATAGCTGCCTTCTCTTTAGTAGTTGTGTTAAAAAAATCAGGTTTCCCTAAGTTCTTACTGTATAACTCCATTAAATCAGATTCACAAGCACGTTCAAATACTTCCAGTAACGGATGTTGTACAGGAATAAACGTAGAAGGTTTCCTGAAAGTATTGATATTACTAACATTGTTCAAATTTATATTGTCATCATTATATAACATTTTTAACGCTATATTTCTAGTGAACATTTTAATGTCCACTATAAACTCTGTGACATCAGTAAAACCCGATGGAATAAAGCTGAGTCCTTTATTAAGGACGGATAATTCATTGTCATTGAGTTTATATTTAGAAATGTTGACAACTAAGTCCTGTGTACTGACCTCAGAGCTTTTCTCTGGTTTTCGTATATCTCCTCTGTTCCCTTCCTTTTTTTGTAAGTGTTGTTTAATGTCCATGTTCTTGTTTCCACAGGCTTGAACGGAAGGGGGAAGGATGGAAAGTCTGTGCGAGATAAAAAAACGTCGTTTTCTTCTTCTCTGGTAATAACATCAACTGCTGAACTCACGGCCGGCGACTTCCTCTTAATTCCTGATTTAGGACTGATGTACTCCTGGTCGGTGGTTACAGGTGCAGGAATATCACCCATGTTATCCAAATGGACCATCGCTTCGATCGTAACCTGCCGCTTGTTGTTGACTCCAGAGACCGTCATCAAGGGAGCGCCCATATTCCGTTCGGTCTCATCAGGAATGGACCTAGTGCTAACAGTGGGAGGTTGCACAGTAGTTGTCGTCAGTGAAGGGGCGTGGCCATGTGAATCACCTCCATTGATGTTCTGCTTGGCAGGAACACTATTTCTCCTTGAAGTAACGAACTTATTAACCTTTTCTCTTGGCCACGAGAATACTTGGCTTTTTTGAAAGTCCACATAATCCCTCTCAAGTTTCCTCTTTTTATCTTGAACCAATTTCTGGTCAATTGAGCGAATCATAATGTTAAGGTCATCATATAACATGCCCAACTCTCGTTCGTCTAGTAAGCCCAATAATTCTTTCTCTAATTCGGAGATTTCTTTAGATAAAGTTACTAGTAACATGTTGTAATGCTCAATTAGTATATT
The DNA here is from genome assembly GCF_019279795.1 of Protopterus annectens. Lineage (NCBI taxonomy): Eukaryota > Metazoa > Chordata > Ceratodontiformes > Protopteridae > Protopterus > Protopterus annectens. The sequence continues at coordinate 386,559,481 of NC_056735.1, read as the reverse complement.
TATGTACCCAAAACTTGTTTCTAAGTTTAATTTTTGCCATTTGGAAAGCAAACTTGGGTTAGAGTCCCCAAAAGTGGGCATCTTTAGGACCCTGAGCCCTCTTGGTATCAATCGGAAGCTTTTGCAAGCTTCCATGTGTGACTTCTGCCACTGAATACTCTTTAGTTTCTGCAATTTGCTTTCCAAACGTCTGGTGATGAGAATAATGTCAATATCGTGCTTGCGATTAGTATTCACAGCATCTGGAGTATTTAAATCCGTAGCCGTTAGCTTAAGTAACGGATTCACATTCAGTTCAAGTAAACTTTGTAGATCAAACTTTTTGTTACTTGTTAATAGATTTGAATCGAAATCAATATTTCCTTCAGTAGCCATGTCCCAGCAGGAGACCAAAATGAACCAAATTTCAAAATAGAAAGAAAGTCACCTGTGCTGGGTAAAGTACCCTGGAACAACGAAGGCAGCAAACGGCAAATAACACAATAGCAAGAAAGTTCCAAGGTTACACCAATGGCACAAACTCCAGATATCCTTAGCGAAAAAAACCTTTATTGTGGCAGACCTGCATCAAATAGTGAGCGCTTTCACGTCCAAATGACGCTTCTTCAGACTTCAATATTTGATAAGTGAATTAAAGCACTTATATACAATTTCCAAAGCTCAATTAGTTAAACAATTAATCAATTAATATAATAAAAGCTTAAAGTGCTAGTGCTTGAACAAATCAATTATTCAATATATATTTAAAAACGAACAGTCCAAAAATCTACAAGAGGTATGTACTATAATATATGAAAAATAACATTGCATAAAACGATAAACCACATTAAAAACTCATTTAAAAACATATGAAATAACAACAATTAATAATCTAATGTTTAAAAGCCTTGGCTGCTAGGAAAGGTCTTAGTGTGATTCTATCATTCAGACCATGTATGTGTGCCTGAAGTCTAAGAATCCACCTATTCTCTACCTCCTCTGTGCGATTCTTAACATTCCCTAGTCTACTATCTACTTTGATTAATTCCAAGACCTTAAACTTAAAATGATGAGTAGACCCTTCATCCATCACATGTTTTGCTAAGGCGTTGGTGGGGTCTTCTTTGTTTATGGCGTATATGTGCTCTCTTATGCGCTCACGTAAAGTGCGGTTAGTTTTGCCTACATAATATTTTAGACACAGCTGACATTGGGCTAGATAAATTAAATTCTTGGACCTACAATCAGTATAGCTTTTAAAGGTATAAGTTCTATTGGTAACAGGATGAATAAATGTGTTTTCTGTATTAATGAACCTACACTGGTTGCATGTACTACAAGGGAAGGTACCTTCCCTTTGTGACTGTGAATGTTCTACTTTTGTTCTTTCATAGCAGAGAAGTCTTTTAAGAGACTTCAAGTTCTTATATGCTATATTAGGTCTTCGTTCAACTAATGTCCTAATTTTCTCATCCATTATAAGAATCTTCCAATTATTCTCTATAATCTTTTTTATTTGACTATTCCTATTAGTATAAGGTATAACAAGTCTATTTTTAGAGATGCTTAACTCTTTCTTATTCATATTAATAGTATTTGATTTGTTATAATAAAATGGACGACCTCTATTTTTTCTTAGTTCACTTGCCATAATAATAGTATTATGCACTGCTTGTTTACTGTATCCTCTGTGTGTGAAGTTATTCTCTATGGTGACCTTTTGTTCATTGAATGCTACTTCATCTGTGGTCAACTTAGAGGCTCTTAAAGTTTGATTCATTACCACATTTTGGTGCACATGTCGAGGGTGCATGCTAGTGCGATGAAGTAAATTATTCCTCCAACAAGGCTTCCTGTATATACCCGTATTTACACCATTAGGTCCTTTTGTTAGCAAGACATCAAGGAACTGTATCATCTCATGGGAATAAGTACTCTCAAATTCTAAAAAATTGGTAGTCCCATTAATATATTGTATGAATTCATTTAGCTTATTTACTGTTCCTCTCCATAATAAAAACATCATCAACAAAACGACAGTAGTGTATTAAATGTTCATTAAAGACTAGATTATTCACTACATATGCTTCTTCCCAGTATGCCAACACTAGGTTGGCATATGAGTTTGCACACGGTGTTCCCATTGCTACACCCTTTTGTTGTAAATAATAGTTGTTGTTATATACCATAACATTATTTTCTAGCACTATTTCAAGTAACGACGTCCACATAATGATTTTGCTGTTATTTACACCATGATTTAAGAGAAATAATCTCAAAAATTCAATCCCAGTACTGTTTGGGATTGAAGTAAATAAAGATTTTACATCTAGGGTGACAAAAAGATCATCATTTGCGATGTGATGTTGTTCATTGCATCTAGCAAAATCTTCTATAAATTGTTGTGTGTCTCTTAAAATATGTTTAGTGCTATTCACTATAGGTTTAAACTGTTTATCTAAATAAATTGAAAGGGACTCAGTCAGCCACCCTTTACTGGAAACAATGGGTCTTAATGGTGGATTATCCAATTCTTTATGTATTTTTGGGAGGCCTCTGAACATTGGTACAAGTGGGTTTTCAACAAGAAAATATCTATACAGATTCATATCAATGACATTAGTGAGTAGTAAATCATATAACTGCGCATGCACATTTTTAATCAAATTGTTCAATAGAATTGCATTTAATGGTATATAGGTGTCAATTTCTGCAAGCATGAAAGAGACCTTCATATCATACATTTCCTTGTCCATTACAACTATTGCTCCCCCCTTGTCAGCTTGTCTAATCACTATATTTTTATTACATTGCAAGCTTAAAATAGCTGCCTTCTCTTTAGTAGTTGTGTTAAAAAAATCAGGTTTCCCTAAGTTCTTACTGTATAACTCCATTAAATCAGATTCACAAGCACGTTCAAATACTTCCAGTAACGGATGTTGTACAGGAATAAACGTAGAAGGTTTCCTGAAAGTATTGATATTACTAACATTGTTCAAATTTATATTGTCATCATTATATAACATTTTTAACGCTATATTTCTAGTGAACATTTTAATGTCCACTATAAACTCTGTGACATCAGTAAAACCCGATGGAATAAAGCTGAGTCCTTTATTAAGGACGGATAATTCATTGTCATTGAGTTTATATTTAGAAATGTTAACAACTAAGTCCTGTGTACTGACCTCAGAGCTTTTCTCTGGTTTTCGTATATCTCCTCTGTTCCCTTCCTTTTTTTGTAAGTGTTGTTTAATGTCCATGTTCTTGTTTCCACAGGCTTGAACGGAAGGGGGAAGGATGGAAAGTCTGTGCGAGGTAAAAAAACGTCGTTTTCTTCTTCTCTGGTAATAACATCAACTGCTGAACTCACGGCGACTTCCTCTTAATTCCTGATTTAGGACTGATGTACTCCTGGTCGGTGGTTACAGGTGCAGGAATATCACCCATGTTATCCAAATGGACCATCGCTTCGATCGTAACCTGCCGCTTGTTGTTGACTCCAGAGACCGTCATCAAGGGAGCGCCCATATTCCGTTCGGTCTCATCAGGAATGGACCTAGTGCTAACAGTGGGAGGTTGCACAGTAGTTGTCGTCAGTGAAGGGGCGTGGCCATGTGAATCACCTCCATTGATGTTCTGCTTGGCAGGAACACTATTTCTCCTTGAAGTAACAAACTTATTAACCTTTTCTCTTGGCCACTCCCTGTGGGAGTGGTTACTGACTTGAAACTATAGTTTTATTGGCCATTTTGGGTCAGTTCCAAAACTCCTTCATCTTCCTATCTTAAAACCCTCTTTTACACGGTTTTGCGCATTTTTGTGCATAGCGCAACAGCGGGCAGCGCTGCCTAATTGGGTTTAAACTATTCCTGGCTCCACAAAGTCTGCTCGTCACTTTTTCCCTTAGAACTGCTCTATCTCTCAATTTAAACACCATATTCTCATTCTAAGGCCCTTCACTGGTCCAATTAAGTAATCCTACAAGTTAGCACTATTAAACCAGAAGCACTACTTACTCTTATACTCTCTACGATTACCCTGTCCTCTATTGGTCTGTCTTAAATTTAGTTTCCCTATTACTCTAGCATGTCCAAAGGTCAGTCAATGGTTTCCTCTCCAGTCCAGCTGGTGAATCTGGGAATTTTGAGGCAATGTTACAACTGTCTCATGTACATGGACAACCCTCTCCTCCTCCAAACAGGTTCAAATATATGTGAGAGATGCAACTATTTAGCCAAACTGGAGGCTGAGCTCTCTCATCTCAAAACTGGTGTAACCAGTCAGGAGGAGAAGGTAACCTCACACAACACAATTCCAGTATCACATAGTCCCACCACATCAGCGAACCAAACACATAAATACACAAAAACATACTCGGAGGCTCTAAATAAAAATCTACCTAAGCAACAGAGACCTCCAAAGCAGACATCCAAGCAAACGCTACCTCAAAACAAAACACACACAACACATAACCCACAAAGTCAGTGTGCCAAGCAGCCACAGCCCTTAAGGCTGAATAACACACCTGATACTCTTGTTATAGGTGACTCTATTGTCAGACACACTGACTTCCCACTCACCAGGCTGAATAAAGAGAAGGTCATGGTGAGCTGCCTGTCGGGTGCTAGGATCCGACACATAATGCATGCACTCAGGTCACTCCAAAGCAAATACAAATATGACTCAGTCATTGTACATGCTGATGTGAATGACCTGAGACGTACCTCCCTGGACTACATGAAAAGAGACATAGAGGAGCTCTCTGATCATGTAGCCCAGGCTGGTATGACCCTGACCTTGAGCAGCATCTTACCCTCACCTAGAATGATGCCACAGTACAAAGACAAAATGATCGATTTTAACAATTGGCTAAAATGTTGGTGTCATTCAAAGGGGATCCAGTGTCTGTCAGCCTGGGATGACATGCTCGACAAGCCATGTTGCTTCGCTAGGGACGGCTTGCACCTGTCACCACTGGGCTTTCGGATATTGGCAAAGGCTCTTGCCACCCCCATAGTGCCTTTTTTAGGCAAGGCTCAAAAGTCAAAACCACCCCCATAGACAGCACAAGGAACAAGAAACTAAGGGTAATGCTGCTAAATGCCAGAAGTCTTAACCACAAGATGCACACACTCGAAGCTCTCCACAGTATGGAGAACATCGATATCTGTGCAGTGACAGAAACCTGGTTCAAGGCTCCAGAGAGCACCCCAGCACTAGCAGGCTATACCTCATATCATGCTTTCCGGCCCCAAAACCCGGACCGAACCATAAAAGGAGGGGGAGTTTCCATATTTATCAAGGATATCCATACCTCCAGGTTAGTGGCATTGCACGAAGTATCGGAGACCATCCATGTGCAACTAACAGTGGGCAAGACTGCTTTTCAGTTTATAGCATCCTACAGACCACCCTCTCAAAGTCAGGAATCCCACTCAGCTTTCCTGAAAACATTGGAGAACATGAAGATCTCTCCGAACACCATTATATTGGGTGACTTCAACTACCCAAACATTGACTGGGAGCACTACTCAAGCCCCAGCACCTTAGCCCAAAGATTCCTAGAAATTATAAACTCAAATGCTATGGAACAACTAGTCACCACTCCCACAAGAGGGGACAATGTACTAGACCTGATCATTACCAACATGGGGACTCTATGCTCCACACCAGAAGTATATCCCTCATTGGTAAGATCAGACCATAAATTAATTTCACTGGATGTCCACATCCCGACCCCACCCCCAGCCCAGAAAACCACAGTGAAAAACTTCTCAAAAGCGAACTTCTCACTTCTCAAAACTGAAGTGGAATCCTTCAAGGCCCCAGGGCCAGTGGAAACTATGGCCCAAACTGCAGAATCCTATATAAATGCATTCTACGGACATCTCCAGTAATGCATGGATCATGCTATCCCAAACAAAACCAAGACCCAATCATCCAAAGGCAGGCGTCCGGTCTGGTGGACCCCTGACATAAATAAACTGTACAACAGAAGGAGGAAGCTACTACATGATAGAGCAAAATCCCTAATAGGGAAGGCATCTCTGATCAGTACTAGCAAAAAATTACGATCCCTCATAAAATCCTCCAAGGCCAGCTTCGAGAGAAAAATTGCACAGGACACCAAAGACAATTATAAGGCTTTTTTCAGTTATGTTAGAAACCTGGGATGCAACTCCCAGACTTGTTCTGAGTTGATTCTAAACGACAAAAAATACACTGAACCCACAGACATCGCCAGTATCCTGGCAGACAGGTTCAGTGCAAACTTCTCCCCCAAAAGAGCAAGTATCTATCCCAGCAGAGGGCTGCCTCCCAAACATCTCAGATGCTCAGGTGAAGGCTGCCCTCTCCAAAGCAAAAAACACTGCTTCCATGGGACCAGATGGCATCCCAGGTTGCGTCCTACATGAACTCCAAGAGGAACTAATCCCTCAAATAAAACAGCTATACAATCTCAGCCTCACTACAGGATATGTGCCCACAGAATGGCGTACAGCAACAGTGGTCCCACTCCACAAAGGTGGAGCCTCTACGGACCCTGGAAACTATCGCCCCATAAGCCTGACTAGCTTAGTCTGCAAGGCTATGAAGTGGATCATCATGGAGCTCATAAACAAAGACATTGGGGACCTACAGACACTAGATCCTACCCAGTTCAGCTTTGTCAAGGGCAGATCCTGCCTTTTGAGCCTGGTTGACTTCTTTGAAACAGTCACCAAAGCCATAGATGAAGGGAAGGTACTCCACACAGCCTATCTGTACCTTGCAAAGGCATTTGACACAATACCCCACTCGGGCATCATAGATAAGCTATCCAGCTTAAATATAAACCACTATGTCACAAGATGGGTTGCAAACTGGCTCAAAGACAGAACCCACAGAGTGAGAGTTGCTGGAGCCATGTCAGACTCGAAACCGGTCACAAGTGGCATCCCACAGGGTTTTGTCCTGGGACCACTCTTGTTCGGTATATACTTTTCCGAGGTACAGGCAAATGTGGGAGGACTATGGCTCACCAAGTTCGCAGACGACTGCAAACTGGGAGCCATAATCAACTCTCCAGCTGACACAAACATCCTTCAAAAAGGTCTCACAGAGACAGATAACTGGTGCCAGCGCCATGGTTTAAAGCTAAATGCCAAAAAATGTATAGTCATACCCTTTGGCAAAAACAATGTGCCCACAAATTACCACATAGGCGGAAACCCATTAAGTACAAAGAAAATTATTAGAGACCTGGGGACCCAAGTTGATAGCAATCTCTCCTTTGAAAACCACATTGCCAAAGTGGTTAGAAAGACCTTCTACATAGCCCACCTCATCATGAAGGGTTTCACATCTAGATCAAGAGAGGTAATCGTGCCCCTTTATTCATCCCTCATCAGGCCCATCATAGAATACAATGCCCCTTTTGGGATGTACCTTACCCGACACCTGCAGCAATTAGAAAGACCCCAATAAGTATCTCACCAAGAGGATCAAGGGTCTCAAACAGATGCCATATGCTGCTCGGTTAAAAAAACTCCAGCTCTACTCAGTTGCATACCACCTACTTCGAGGCGATCTATGCCTGACATACAAAGCTATGTCAAATCCAGAATTAATGGACATGCTCCACCTCAGTAAATCTAAATCCCTTAGAGCCACACGCTTGAGGGACTTGAACCTCAGCACAGAAATAAATAGAACTTGCTGGAGGGACAGGTTCATAACCCAGAGGCTCCCTTCACTCTGGAATAGAATTCCAGTTCATGTGAGGCAGAGCACCTCACTGAATTTCTTCAAGAGAAATCTCGATAAGTGGATGGGGGATCGTAGGTTTGTCCCAGGGATTATTCCCGTGTCACTATTAGACAGAGGCACAGTAAACTAAACCTTAAAAAGGACACAGTATACTCAAATCAAGGGGTGGCGTAAGCCATACAGAATCGGGCTAGGCTTATAATTGCCCCAGGGCAGATAGCCTAGTATGAACCTATGAACCTAAACCTATCCCTTCGTGCTAGAAGAAATACGTGTGGATTACTTTGAATACTGTTTAGAACTGCACAGAACCTCTGCCATAGCTGCTTCAATATTTGGGCTATTTATTTTTGGTATTTGTATATATATAGATAGACAGATATATATTTGTTCTTAGCGGCACTCATCGGGACCAAAGAACCAGCTAAATAAACCACGACACCACCTTTAGCGCTTTCATTCTGTTTTATTCAGGAACTTCATCAGAAATTTTTCCTGTCATTAATTGCTCGGTATAAATACCTTGTGCTGGGCATTCCAACCAATAGCACTATAATTATATAAACAATAATGTAATCCTATAGGTGAACAAACATAAAAATATGTTAAATGCATTAAAATATGCTAAATCCATTAAGTAAACACAGTTTAGCATGTGAGAGTTTAAGAAAATTTCATTTTTTTGTGCTGGAACAAATAAATGAATTTCTTGTTACCAGTGGGTGCAATAAGTTATTAGAGACTTGTGAGTTAAGATGGCAGATTTTATTAAGGGCTGATCATAAAGCAGGTTTAAATGAACATATTAACATCAAACGTTTGTTGAAGTATAGGATTTTATGAAATAATATATTGACATCACTGGATGTATTTTGCCTTTTATGAGTGCATTTTCATAACAGTTTTACAACATTTTCTGTGAAATTAACAAAATTGTTTTATAGATGTGCTAAGTTCTAAAGTTATTTATTACATTATTCATCATTATATATTATACATTTATTGTTATCTATTATGCATAGTACAAACAGAATGCAACTGATTAATATAAAAAATGATGGTTACTAGTGAGGTTTTTAGAAAGTTCAATAATGGTTAGTTTCAAGTATAAGTGAATAAAATCACAGGTAATTCTAATTAATTGCTATGGTTTCACAATCGATTTTGTTGTGTTATTGGTTGGAATGCTCAGCATAAGGTTATTTATACTGAAAAATTAATGATTGGAAATGATTCTAATGAAGTTCCTGAATAAAACGGAACAAAAGGGCTAAAGGTGGTGTCATGGTTTATTTAGCTGGTCCTTTGGTCCCGAGTAGGGCCTCCAAGAACAAATGTTTTTTAGTGTGTATTTCTTGGTGTTTGGATTGCTGGTTTGGAGTTAATATATACACGTATATATATATATATATATATATATATATATATATATATATATCTACATACACACACACACACATATATATATATATATATATATATATAAATATACATACACACACACACATATATATATATATATATATGTATATATGTATATATATATATATATATATATGTATATGTGTGTGTTGTGTGTGTGTATATATATATATATATATATATATATATATATATATATTTATTTTACATTTGTTAACCGGGCTAGTCTAGCTGGATATATTTCCATTTTCAGTAGAGGCCCGGGGAGAAAAGCTCCAATATATATATGTATATATATGGGTTCCCTATATATATATATATATATATATATATATATATATATATATATATATATATATATATATATGGGTTCCCTATATAATTTCAAAATACTGAAATCACGAATTTCAGTATTTCAAAATTATAATAGTGAAGCCTTTAAATACTGAAATACTAGAAGCGTGAAATTCAAAATCCCAAAGAACGGAGATTTTGAATTAGTGCTTCTGGTGTTGCAGTGTGTGAATGGTTAAGTGTTAGTTTTGGTATGGATGTGAGTGTATGTGTGTTGGTTAGGGGCTTTAGTGTATGTCAGTGTATGTTGTGACTGTGATGTGTGTGCACGAGGGAGTGTAAAATGTATGGGTGTGAGTTACCTTTGTGTGTCTGATTATGCACTCTCGGAGTTAGTATATATAAGTAGGGGTATGTGGGCACATGGTCTGTAGTGTAGGTTTTATATTTGAGTTGGGGGAAGTTGTGTGTATGTATTTGTGTGTGGAGTGTCTGTCGGGATTTTGAATTTCACAGTTTTAGGGTTTCAGTATTTGAAGTGTTTGGCTATGTAATTCTGAAATACTGAAATTCGAGATTTCAGTATTTTGGGATTACATAGTGAATCCATATATATGTATGTATATATATATATATATATATATATATATATATATATATACATATATATATATATGTTAACAGAGGATACTGAAAGAGAAGAGGTTAAGCTCAGCTCCAGCTAACTGGAAAATATTCTAGGCCATAAAGGTGTTATCTCACAGTTTTGAATGAAGCCAGAGATGCAATGTCTATAAGAAGCATGGTTTGTTAGTCTCTGTAGGAGGAGTAAAAGTTTGTAATTGTTTTATGACTTCCAGAAGCTGCACCAAATGTGAGCAATGCTTTTGTGCATTATTGACATGTAGATGATCAGTCCTGGCAGTTTCTAGCAATGGGGCTTGTATGGGAACCAGAAATCAGATGACCAGATGTATGTGATGTCATTCTGTGCAGAAATACTGTTTTAATATTAGGTGAGACAGAATTTTCTGGGTAGTCTGTTTCTTGGAACCTGGTATAAAAGGATCCCTCACCTACTTCATCTTGCCTTGCTCTATTAGGTAAGTAGGAACAGTAATTGTCTAGATCCGTCAGGAAAATATGGTGAGAATAGTTTTTCTGTGACTGTGTGAATCTTTCCAGCTGTGTTATTTTTAATATTTCCTGTGACTGAAACTCTGGTGTTTATTGGTAATAGATATTTTTTATTTTCATGCTCTTTTATTATTTATTATTAAATATGTTTAAACTTTTTATTGTGACTGGTCGTTTAGATAAAATGTTAACCCTTGAGAGCACTTATATGTATTGGTGACACTATGGTCACTCCTGAAGTCTGGCTGTTTGGTCAAGATAACCATTTGTATTAATATTAGTTTCACTCAGTATAATTGAGTACCCTTGCAAGAGCCTTGGGTAGCTGGGTTTGTAGTGTGTGGTGGCAGTGATAACTACCTTTTAGTCTGGGCAGAAGGGAGCACAGCAGGTAAGTCTGTGTCAGCCTTTCTCAGTTGTGTGTGTGAAACCAAATCTCACAGTGTGCATGTGCCAGCTACTTGGAGCAGGGACATGGAGCACTGGTTTCACAGAGAGGGTACAGGAGAACTTGACTTGGACACTCAGTTGAGGACTTAACCCTAAAGCTGTGCTAGTGGGGAGCTTTACTGGGGCCATGGAGGGAGACAGATATAACGAAATCCAGACCCCAGGCTGACTGTGTTCCCTGTATGCTCTTAAGGAAAACTGTGCTTAATGCAGAGAGGTCTGCATCTGTAAATACTGAGTGCATCCATTTGTATTCCTAGTGAATGTACCTCTCCAGTTGATTACTGGCTCAGAGTGGGGACACCACACTGTGTACTGTTGTGCATAGCTGATTTAATTTTAGCCTATTTCAGCCTTTGGAAATATCAAAGACTGTTATTTTGTGATCTCAGATGAAAACACCTGATGGCAATAACCATGACAAACTAACTTGAAGAGATAAGGGATTCTTGTATTGTCAAAAAATCCAGTTTTAAGTGCCATTTTTAGTACCAAAAGAAAATGCTTATTTCTAGGTCCCTAAAAATATGGCAAAGAGCCTGAAATACTGAGTACATCTGAACGAAACTTTGGATACTCTGCCCAGAGATTCTCAGTATCAGCAGTGATCTTGAGTTCTGCCATTTCAAATAAAGCAAACAAGATTTGGCATAGGAGAGCAGGGGACGATAACCTCATCTTCTAAGGACTCAGACAGCTTTACTGAGAAAAGGAAATACAACTAAAAAAAAAAAATGGTTCCAGTCAGGGCATTTTGGGTTAGAATAAAAAATAAATTGGTAATGACTACAAAAATGTGCCACATATACATTAATTGAAAAATCACAAGAAGATTAAATTATATACATTTTAGTTTCTTACCCAACATACTGAATCTATTAACAAATACATACATGTATGTATGTGTTTTGTGTGTGTGTGTGTGTGTGTGTGTGTGTGTGTGTGTGTGTGTGTGTGTGTGTGTGTGTGAGTGTGTGTGTGCGTGTGTGTGTGTGTGCGTGTGTGTGTGTGTGAGTGTGTGAGTGTGTGTGTGTGCGCTTGTGTGCGCACGCATGTATATCTATGTGGGTGTTTGTGTGAATATATATTTTATTGCCTTACTTAGATGACATCTAAAAGTGTTTTCTCTCCATCAATAAACCTAATAAATGAAGGTATAGTGTTCTTATCAGGATGGGTCTGATATGAAGTACACAAATGTTACAACAGAGTAAGTAAAATACCTACTTCTGTATTAGTTATTGAAAAAAGTGAAACTATTTGTGAATTCCAAAGAATGCAAGCTGTAGTCTAGAGTTATGAGTCTTCAACTATGCAGTAGTAGGAATGAATCAGTCATTGCCCGAACAATGACATTTTATCACTGTATATGTAAAACACAAAATGGCATGTATAACCTTAACAAAAAGTTTTTTTTCTGCCAGAAGATTCTCTATGGTTCTGTCACTCAAGTGGCATTTTATATGCTTCTTTTCTTAATATAATATTTAAGACAACTCATAATAGACAGTTTCATGTTTAAACGGTGGTTGTTTGCTGCTTCTAAAAAAACATACATTAAAACATTATGTTTTCCAGCTCTCTTACATTTTAATTGAAATAACAGTACGATAGAGTTTATTACTGTTAACCACCTGCCAATATCACAACAGTGACAGGTGACAAATTCCGAAGACTGTAAACTGTAGTTACAAAAAAAAGATATGCATCTTCTCTTCACTTTTCACTGGGCTTTTGCTTTCCTACACCAAATGAAAAAGTGTATGAAAGGCAGTAATAAAAAAGGCTTTACTGGAAAAGCTCACTCACACTCCACCATAGGTTCGTAGGTTCATAGGTAGGTACTAGGCTGTCTGCCTGAAGACATTTATAAGCCTAGCCGGAATGTATTGGCTTTTGCCGCCCCCTTAGATTAGTTCCCTGTGCCTCTGTCCAGCAGAGCCATTGAAGTGATCCCTGGAGTAAACCTTCTATTTCCCATCCACTTGTCAAAGTTTCTCTTGAAGAGGGTTAGCGAGCAACTCTACCTAATGTAGATTGGAATCTTGTTCCAGAGCATGGAAAGTCTCTGGGACAGGAATCTATCCCTCCAGCACATCCTATTTATTGTTGTGGTGAGGTTTAGATCCCTGGAGCGTGTGGCTCGAGAGGATATGTTTTTCTTTAGGTAGGGCATGTCCATCAATTCTAGGTTGGACATGGCCTTGTATGTTAGGCAGACATCACCTCTGAGTAGGCGGTATGCAGCCGAGTACAGCTGGAGTTTCTTCAGTCGAGCTGCATAGGGCATTTGCTTGAGGCCAGTGATCCTCTTGGTGAGGTACTTCTGTGGTCTTTCCAGTTGTTGCAGGTGTCTTGTAAGGTACATCCCAAATGGGGCATTGTACTCTATGATGGGTCTGATGAATGATGCATAGAGGGGCCCAATGACCTCTTTCAATCTGGATGCAAACTCCATATGCATGCTGACACCCCTGCTAAACATATTTTAGCAAACTGGACTGTATAATGTTGCTTGTTCCAAAGATTGAAAACAATTTAGTTCACAGCACCCTCCATGATGTGTTGCACTAAGGCTAATTTGAGCCTAATTGTTCAGCTATACTAGCTTGCATAGTGGGTTGATGCTAGTGTTTAGCATCTTCTGTAGCTCATAAGCTAATTATCTGTAGTTTTTGCATGCTAGTACCCTTGCTATTGAGTTTAAATGGACCTTTATACTATGCATGGTTCCTAAGCCTGGACTTGGCCCATGGCACTACACTGCCCTCGTGGTGTTTTAGTGCAGGTTCTTTTGAGCTAGCTTAACTATCTAGCTGTACTTGCCTATATAGCTGGCAGTCGTAGCTGCTAAAGACTGCCTCCATGTTGTAACAAGCCAGCAACGGGAAGTAGAATTAATCTTCTCACACAGGCAGATCCTTTTCTGAGCGTGCCTGAATACCTTGTATCCAGAAGCTGGTAAACGGCTTTTTGAGCGGTGCCTCCTAAGCGCTTACTCTGTAGCCTAATTTCCTCAACTCATACTCTTCTCATGTTGGGAAGGTGTTATCTTATAGTCATATTAAGCCTGTAACTGGCTTACCAAACTATGCCATCCTTATAGAGCCTTTTTTGGAGTTTGATTACTCCTATGTCTAGCCCTGAAGGAATTAAAGTATCTCTGCCTGTAGACTATTAGCAAGTCGATATTGACCTATATCTTGCTTGCAAATTAAATGGGGCAAACTCTTTATATGTAAACATTTGGTGGCTATCTCTGAAGCCTGTATTTCGGCTTTCTGAATGGTGCAACCTACGCTATACCCTGAAGCCTACATCCTCTCCTTAGTTCCACTATCGGTAGCATTTTTACTTGTAATCTCCGCTACACGGATTCTGAAAGCATAACATCCACATGGAGACTTGTAGGGGCTTGGACTTAATGGTATAACTTGCTGCTCGTAAACTGCCTTCCTATAGTAGTGTCCTTAGGCTGCTAATTGTTATTAACCCTTAGTAGCTGATTTACTGATAAGGCAGTGTGTAAGGGCAACAGTAACTATTATACTGCACAGATGTGGAAATACATATAAAAGCTGTCTTGGGCAGCAGTCCTTTAACTGCACTATCTGTGCTAGGAACTGTTTTATCCTTTCTCTGTGTGCTGCACTACTACAAAGTATCCCATCTTGTACAGGGTAGTCCTACTGGCCCTCGCACACTGTCCTGTCTCAGCACAGACCTTTTTAGTGTTTATTTTATGATAGTTTAATCTAATGCAGCATTTAAAAAGGTAAGGATAACATATATCACAATCCTTTCATTTCTGCTACTACCTAGGAGCATATAGCTATTGCTGAAATGTGTTTTACTATAAAGGGGCATTTAAATATTGCTTAGTTGTGTTTTTACACTTGCTACTATCAAGAGTTAGGAATTGTGAGACTGCTATTTTTTACTATTCTGATGCTGTGAAAGACTATATTATTTAAAATACAATAAAGTATTGTATTGTTTATTTGTTATATCTACATACATCTGTGAAAGACTATATTATTTAACATACAAGAAGTATTGTATAGTTTATTTGTTATATCTACATATATATCTGTGAATGCTTAGTATAACATGTCTAATCTTAATGTACTTTGTTGCTAACTCCTGTTTCTCATAACTATCTTGTTTCTCTTGCCTCTTTAAGTTACCCTGCTCTACTTGTGCTTCCAGCACTAATCTATAAGATGCTAAAGGACCCCCACCATTTATCAGCGACACACCTCACAGCCTTTCTGTCCTACAATCCCTCTATCAAGGATACTAAATGTATGTGTATTGAATAATTTCTGCCTGATTGTCTTTCTACTAGTGTACCACTGCTACAGGTGGTACAATACGTCTTGAGCTAGGGCAGCCAGCAGCCTCCACCCCCTCTTCTTCTAATCATTAATCTCTCTCTCTCCCCCATCCTCTCTAGATACCTTCTTTTGACTAGCACCCACCTTTCCCTTGTTATACTCCAACTGACTCCCTCTCTAATCAGCCTGCTATATTAGACCTGTCCACTAGGTGGCTCCCTTTACCCAACCACATCCCCTTCTTATCCTCTATTACATAGCTACGTTCCTTATTTCCCCTGTTGTACCTGCATTGCTATCCAGTTCCCCCACCTTACCCCTTTACTACTTCTGTCTACTACTACTACCTTTTCTAGGCTCACTTCTCACTAGCCTTTACCACATATGACTTTTCCAACTTACCTTAACAGATTAGTCCTGCTGATTGTCTTCTATTGATTTAGTCTCTGTTTCTACCCGCTCCGTTCACGCTATGGGCTCACTTCGCTCCACTCCCTACCCCCAATTCCCACCCACCCCCGGGGTCCTACTCTTATACTTATTAGTCACACCTACTCCTTTTCCCATAACTCTCTACACAATTCCCATTGGACTTCTACTCAATTATCTTTCATCTCTTACCACTCCCATCCAATCTCACCACACCCTCCTACCTTCACGCACTCTCACCCTATATACTCCATATCCACATACATAAATCCAATAACCTATCCTTCCCAATGTCTAAGCCACCCACACCATTTCATGTCTTACTCTATTTCACTCTTTTATCACTTCCACGTTTTACCTTTGTCTATTTGCTCTCCTGCTATGAGCACACACTCCATCCTCACATTCATTACCCCAATCAACAAACCAGCTCTCCAGCTGTACCAGTCCTGCTTAACCATGCAAACATAACATGCTCACCCAGCTACCTACTTGCCAAATATCATAGAATACTACACATTAAATATAACACACTACATCTCAGAAGACTGCTAGTTCTATACAGCAGGTTCCCTAACCCAAACTATCTAGACTACTCCTTTCATTAAAGGATGGTGATATTCACCCTAATCCTTGCCCAACAACAACTCCTATCACTCTACATAACCAAAATCAGTCTACTAAGTATCCCCTTACTAAACCATCTAACTCTCTCCTACTAGCTCATCTTGATATACGTAGCATTAACAACAAAGTAACCCAACTCCGAGCTCTATTAGAAGTCTACTCCTTCGACATTATCTGCCTAACAGAAACATGGCTAAAACCTGTTATCAAAGACAATGAAATTATCCCACCTGGATATAATATCCTAAGAACTGATCGAGATCTTAACCACCATGCTCCAACCAGATCCATTATAATTAAAACCAATTCCGCCCCATGGCTTTCTAATGAAACCAAACACAAAATTCATCTCAGAAATAAATATTGGAACAAATGGAGAATGACTAAAAACCACGTAGACCAACAAACCTTTAGAATGAGAAATGACACTAAGAAAGCTATACTTTCTGATAAACAGAACTACTACCTACAATTCCAAGAACCTAATCATAACAGCCCACAAAAATTCTGGGCAAGCATTAATCACCTACTCCACCCAGGGCAATCTGCTACTCCCAACCCTCAGAATACTGACCAGGAAAATCCCATCCAAACAGCTAATACCTTCAATACCTTCTTTACAGATGCTATCCAGACACTAGCTAGTCAACTATCACCTAATACCTTCACTCTACTTTCCTTTACTTCAACCCCACCTCCTCCTTTTCAATTCAAACCTGTCTCAACCACATTTATTCTAAACCTTTTAAACAAACTGAAACCATGCTCTCCCTCAGCAGACCAACTGCCTTCTGAATACCTGCAGTTATCAGCCAAAGCTATTGCCTACCCCATTTCCATAATGATCAATATAACCATTACTGAAGGTCACATCCCTACTTTATGGAAAGTCTCCCACATTATCCTCCTGCATAAAGGTGGACACTCCAATGAGCTCTCAAACTACCACACCATTGCCCTACTTTCTCCTTTAGCTAAGATCATGGAGAAATGTATCCACAGGCAATTACTCAAGCACTTAATTGATAATAACTTACTTTCCAACTGTCACCATAGCTTCAGACTATCACACAGCACTACCATTGCCCTCCTTTACTTTATTGATTGCATTAACAGTAACTGCAACCGTAATTATCTTTCTTCTGCTCTATTTATTGACCTGTCTAAAGCATTTGACATGGTAAATCACCAGATTCTCATAAACATACTAGAATCTATATCATTAGACCCTCTTCCATTAAATGGTTCCAGTCCTACCTTGATAAACAACAGCAGGCAGTATTATGGCATAACACTCTATCCACCCACCTACCCATTACCTTAGGTGTTCCTCGGGGGTCAATACTAGGGCCTCTCCTCTTCTCCATATTTATTAACGACCTTCATCTTGCCATCCTCCAAGCCACATGCATACAGTATGCTGATGACTCCACACTGATGTGCTCAGCTACTTCCATCCAAGACCTTCACTCTTTTACTCAGAAGGTATTTAACACAGTTGAGCAATGGTTCACACAGCGCTGTCTTCTATTGAACCCCCCCCAAAAAAAAAAAAACTCCTCCTCTTCAATCCTACTCAAAAGTCATCTACTCTTAATTTCTCTGTGACATCCACCAATGGTACTATAATATCCCCTGATCCTACCACCAAATTACTTGGTATCACCATCGACAATAATCTCAACTTTGACATCCATATCAGCAATGCTATAAAGGCTGCCAACAAAAACTTAGCACTCTCTATAGGATTAAACCCTTCTTTTCCCCTACAACTAAAACTACAATAGCTCACACTCATCTAATCTCTACACTTCTCTATGCCTCACCCATTTTCACCAATCTACCCAAGAATAACTTCAGTAAACTGGAAGTGTCATACAATAACATTGCCAGATTTGCCACAGGTAACCCATATAGAACCCACCATTGCATAAACTTAAAGCATCTAGGATGACTGGAACTACAAAACCTGATTAAATTCCACCAACTAACCATTGCCTATAACATTCTTTATAACACTTCAAATACTCCAATTTTATCTACCCTCATCACCCCCTATAAAAATCTGAGGTCCTTAAGATCAGCAGACAAACTGCTTGTACACACCTCTAAACCTAACAACAGAGTTGGGGATTCTCTCTTCTCTAATGCTGTTGGAAAATCCTGGAATCTTCTTCACAGTGACCTCTCCTCACTCTCCGCATTACCACTCTTCAAAAATAGACTAAAACTTTACCTTAAAACACACTAGCTATGCCCTTGTACCAAACCTGACTAGTCATCTATCTTTTCAAACTGGGCTTTCCATATCCATTACTTCTCACCTACTGTTATACCTTCCTATTACTATTTTTTATCATCTCTCTCTATATTACATTACTTCTATGCACTGTGGATACTGTTTTTTAAGTAAATACTTCATAAATATCACTACAAAATTAATTTATTTTTTACTATTGACTTTACCTGTATAATGCATTGTACATGTGAAATACATTGTTATCATTCTTGCCCGCATTGAATATCCTATGCTAACCTGTATGATGTACTACATATGTTACTGTTGTATAAAAATTTTTTTCCTATTTGTTATTGTTATTATAGTAGTATCTCTTTGTTTATGTCTTGGAACTTATCTCCTCGGGCCTCTACTGAAAATGGACATATATCCAGTTAGACTAGTCTGGTCAACAAATGTAAAATAAAATAATAAATTGTGATTAGGTGGGCCACATAGAAGGATTTTCTAACCACTTTGGCAATGTGATTATCAAAGAGAGGTTACTATCTACTTGGGTCCCCAGAGCCCTTATTACGTCTTCCATATTTAGGGGGCTACCACCTGTGTGGTAGTTTTTTGGGTACTTTGTTTTTTCCAAAGGGAATGACTATGCACTTTTTGGCATTTAGCTTGAGGCCATGGTTTTGACACCAGTTATCTGTCTCAGTGAGACCCTTTTGGAGGATGTCTGTGTCAGCCGGAGAGTCATTTATAGCCCCTAGTTTGCAGTTGTCTGTGAACTTGGTCAGCCATAGTCCTCCTTTGCTTGCCTGTACCTCTGAGAAGTATGGCTTTCTGTGAGGGGAAAGGTTAGTTTGTTTTTTTCTTTCTTGTATTTTGTATTGCTTTATTGCTTTCTTCTATTTTGTTTATTGTGATTTATTTTCTTTATACTGTGTTTTACTTGTATTCAGCTTTTAATTACATATTTAAGCTAAGAAAGAGACCACAACCATGTCACTCACTCAAAAATTAGAACAGATCAATTAAGGGTAATTACCTGTGAATTGAGGGTGGAGCTAGGAACCAAACGTTCTATTTAAGGGGTACAATAAAACATTTCAAGGGTTTATTTGAAAAGCTCACTCAGACTCTGCTACAGCTTGCAGTAAGGAAAATGTTAGTTTGTTTTGCTTCTTATATTTGTATTGCTTCATTGCCTTCTTCTGTTTTGTATATTGTAAATTATTTTCTTTACATTGTGATTTATTTGTATTCTGCTTTTAATTTTATATTTAAATTAGGAAAGAGAATTCAGCTGTGTCTCTTGTGAGTTACGCAGAAATTAGAATACGTCAATTAAGGTTAATTACCTGTCAACTAAAGGTGGAGCTAGGAGCTAAACTGTCTACTTAAGGGGTAAAATAAAACATTTCAAGGCTTAATTGGAAAAGGTTACTCAATCTCTGCCACAGTGTGCTGTGAGAGAAAGGTTAGGTTGTTTTTGCTTTCTTTGTATTGCTTCACTGTATTCTTCTATTTTGCATATTGTAGTGTACTTTCTTTACACTGTGTTTTACTTGCATCCTGCTTTTAATTGCATATTTAAACTAGAAAAGAGGCCACACCTGTGTCAATTATGTTTTCCATGCTCTTATCCTGGTGCTGTTGTGCTTTTAAATTCAACTGTTCTTGTTGACTGACCCTTATGTTAATTTGAGCACATATCTCCTTCCCTCTCCTCTTGTATTGGCTTTTGTGAGTAAGCACAAAATTATCATTTTGTGAAATCACTTCACGTCAACTATTTATCTTTATTGGCCATCCCACTGTATTCCATAGATCCAGAATACAAAATGATCACCCTTTACAAACTATCTATATGGTTTACTATCAAAAGGACGAAAATCATGTCCACGAATGGTGATTTCCACGACAAATAGCATTGACTCATGAATATGAAGTAGGTTGTTCATAGGTTCATAGGTTCAAAGGTAGGTACTAGGCTATTGGCCCTAGGGCCTATATAAGCCTAGCCAAATGGTACCCTGGCTTTTGCCACCCAAGAAAATTATTTTCCTGTGCCCCTATCAAGCAGAGCCACAGAAGTGATCCCTGGGGTGAATTTCCTATTTCCCATCCAATCATTAATATTTTTCTTGAAGAGTGCTAATGAGGAGGTTTGTTTGATATAGATAGGTAGTTTGTTCCAGAGTATGGGAAGCCTCTCAGATAGGAATTTATCCCTCCAGCATGTTCTGTTTATTGCGGTGACAAGGTTTAGGTCCCTAGAGAGTGTAGCTCAGAGAGATTGGGATTTCTTTACGTGGACCATGTCCAACAGCTCTGGGTTTGACATAGCTTTGTATGTTAGGCAGAGATCACCTCTGAGTAGGTGATATGCAAGAGAGTAAAGCTGGAGTTTTTTGAGACGGTCTGCATAGGGCATCTGTTTGAGGCCAGTAATCCTCTTTGTGAAGTATTTCTGTGGCCTTTCCAGTTGTTGTAGATGTCTTGTGAGGTACATACCAAAAGGGGCGTTGTACTCTATAATGGGTCCAATAAGTGATGAGTAGAGGGGAACAATGACCTCTTTTTTCCTGGATGACAAACCTTTTGTGATGAGGTGTGCCACGTAGAAGGATTTCCTGACTGCTGTGGCGATGTGATTATCAAAGGAGAGACTACTGTCCACTTGTGTCCCAAGGTCTCTTATCACACTTTTGGTGTAAGTAGACTACCGCCTATGTGGTAGTTCATGAGTACAGAGATTTTACCAAAAGGGATGACAATGCACTTTTTGGCATTGAGCTTGAGGCCATGGCTTTGACACCAGGCATCTGTCTCAGTGAGGCCCTTTTGTAGGATATCCACATCATTAGGAGATTTGATTATGGCTCCTAGTTTGCAGTCAACTGTGAACTTTGTTAGCCAAAGACCTTCTGTGTTAGCCTGTACTTCAGAGAAGTAGATACCAAACAGGAGAGGACCTAGGACTGAACCCTGTGGTACTCCAATTGTCACTGGTCTGAAGTTGGATTTAGAGTCTGCTACTTTCATAGTGTGGGTTCGGTCAGTGAGCCAGCTGGCAACACATCTTGTGACATAGGGATTTATACCTAGTTTAGTGAGTTTGTCTATAATTCCAGAGTGTGGGATGATGTTGAAAGCCTTGGAGAGATCTAGATAGGGTGTGTGTACCATCTTACCCTCATCTACAGCTTTGGTGACCCCTTCAAAGAAGTCTATCAGGTTTAGGAAACATGATCTGCCTTTTACAAACCAGAACTGGGTAGGGTCCAGAGTTTGGAGATTACCAATGTCATTGCTTATAAGTTCCATGATGATACGCTCCATAGGTTCATAGGTTCATAGGTTCATACTAGGCTATCTGCCCTAGGGCATTTATAAGCCTAGCCAGAGTGTGTGTGGCTTTCACCACCCCTTAGGATGAGAATACTATACCCATTAGTTTGCTGTGCCTCTGTCCAGCAGTGATACAGAGATGATTCCCGGGGTAAACCTATGATCTCCCATCCACTCGTCAAGATTTCTCTTGAACAGAGTCAGTAAGGGGCTCTGCCTCATATGGACTAGGATTCTGTTCCACAGTGTAGGGAGTCTCTGGGTGATGAATCTGTCCCTCCAGCACATCCTATTTATATCCGTGTTGAGGTTTAAGTCTCTTGCTCTCGTGGCTCTGGTGGATTTGGATTTTTTGAGGTGGAGCATGTCCATTAATTCCGGGTTGGACATGGCCTTGTATGTCAGGCACAGATCACCTCTGAGCAGACGGTATGCGACTGAATAGAGCTGGAGTTTCTTCAGTCGGGCATCGTATGACATATGTTTGAGCCCCTTTATCCTTTTGGTGAGGAACTTTTGGGGTCTTTCCAACTGCTGCAGGTGTCGGGTAAGGTACATTCCGAATGGGGCGTTGTACTCGATCATTGGTCTGATAAGTGAAGAGTACAGGGGTACAATGACCTCTCCTGATCTGGATGTGAATCCCTTCATGATCAGGTGGGCAATGTAGAAGGTCTTCCTAACCACTTTGGCAATGTGAGTGTCAAAAGAGAGGTTACTGTCAACTTGGGTCCCCAGGTCCCTGATAACTTTTTCTGTGTTTAATGGATTACCACCTATGTGGTAATTAGGGGTTACCTTGTTTTTCCCAAAGGGTATGACTATACATTTTTTGGCATTTAGCTTAAGGCCATGGCTCTGGCACCAGTTATCCATTTCTATGAGACCTTTCTGGAGGATGTCTGTGTCTGATGGAGTGTCAATTATGGTGCCCAGTTTGCAGTCATCTGCAAATTTTGTCAGCCACAATCCCCCTATGTTTGCCTGCACTTCAGAAAAATAAATGCCGAACAAGAGGGGCCCAGGACTGAGCCCTGTGGGACACCGCCGTGACCGGCTTAGAGTCTGACATGGCACCAGCAACTCTAACCCTGTGTGTTCTGTCCTTGAGCCAGTTTGCAACCCATCTTGTGACATATGGGTTTACATCTAAGCTGGTGAGCTTTTCTATGATGCCCGAGTGGGGTATTGTGTCGAACGCTTTTGCTAGGTCAAGGTAGGCTGTGTGAACTGCCTTACCCTCATCAATGGCCTTAGTGACTGTTTTGAAAAAGTCGACCAAGTTCAAGAGGCAGGATCTGCCCTTGACAAAGCCAAATTGGGTAGGATCCAGTGTCTGTAGGTCCCCAATGTCTTTATTTATGAGTTCCATTATAATCCTCTCCATAGCTTTGCAGACAAGGCTCGTCAAGCTTATGGGGCGGTAATTTCCAGGGTCCGTAGAAGAACCGCCTTTGTGGAGTGGGACCACAGTTGCCGTGACGCCATTCTTTGGGTACGTGATCCTGTAGTAAGGCTAAGATTAAACAGCAGCCTTATGTGTGGGTTTAGTTCCTCATTGAGTTTGTGTAGCACACAGCCGGGGACACCGTCTGGTCCCATTGATGCTGTGTTTTTGCTTTAGAGAGAGCAGCTCTCACCTGGGCATCTGAGATGTTTGGGAGGCTAGACTCTGGTGGGATAGATATTTCTCCTTTTGGGGAGGGAGGGAGAAATTTGCACTGAACCTGTCTGCCAGTATGTTGGCAATGTCTGTGGGTTCAGTGATTTTTATCATTTTGGACTAATTCTGAGCATATCTGGGAGGTTCCACCCAGGTTTCTAACATAGCTAAAGAAGGCTTTATGATTGTCTTTTGTGTCATTAGCGACTTTTCTCTCAAAGTTGGCCTTGGATGATTTTATGAGTGATCGTAGTTTTTGCTAGTATTGATCAGAGATGCCTTCCCATTTAGGGATTTTGCTCTGTCATGTAGTAGCTTTCTCCTCTTGTTGTAGAGTTTGTTTATGGCTGGAGTCCACCAGACCGGGCCTGCCTTTGGTGGAAAGGGTCTTGATTTTATTAGGGATTGCTTGATCCATACATTCCTGGAGGTGCTCGTAGAAGGCATTTGTAAGGGTTTCAGCAGCGTGGGTTGTGGTTTCCACTGGCTCGGGGCCTTGAAGGATACCACTCCAGTCTTAAGAAGTGTGAAGGTTGCTTCTGACAAGTTTTTCACTGTGTTCTTTTTTGGAGGCGGGATGTGGATCTCCAGTGAGATTAATTTATGGTCTGATCTCACCAATGAGGGATATACTTCCGGTGTGGAGCATTTTGTCCCCATGTTTGTGATGATCAGGTCTAGTATATTTTCTCCTCTTGTGGGAATGGTGACTAGTTGTTCCATAGCATTTGAGTTTATGAACTCAAGGAACCTTTGGGCTATGGTGTTGGGGCTTAAGTAATGTTCCCAGTCTATGTTTGGGTAGTTGAAGTCACCCAATATGATGGTGTTTGGAGAGACATTCATACTCTCCAGTGTCTTCAGGAAGGCTGTGTGGGTTTCCTGAGTTTGAGAAGGTGGTCTGTAGCATGTTACAAACTGTAGGGCAGTTTTACCTGTGGTTAATTGCACCTGGATGGTCTCCGATGCTTCGTGCATTGCCACTAACCTGGAGGTGTGGGTATCCTTTATGAATATGGATACTCCCCCTCCTTTTGTGGTTCGGTCCGGATTTTGGGGCCGGAACGCATGATATGAGGTATAACCTGATAGCACTGGGGTGCTCTCAGGAGCCTTGAACCAGGTTTCAGTCACAGCACAGACATCGATGTTCTCCATACTGAGGAGGGCTTTGAGGGCGTGCATCTTGAGGTTTAGACCTCTGGCGTTGAGCAGTATTACCCTTAGTTTTTCTCCATTTTTGTTTTCTAGGGCGGTAGGTTTATCATTTGAGCCTTGCCTAAAAAAGGCACTATGGGGGTGGCAAGAGCCTTTGCCAATATCCGGAAGCCCAGGGGTGACAGGTGCAAGCCGTCCCTTGCAAAGCAGCGTGGCTTGTCAAGCATGTCATCCCAGGCAGACAGACATTGGATCCCCTTAGAATGACACCAATAATTAAGCCAATTATTAAAACTGATCATTTTGTCTCTGTATTGTGGCATCATTCTTGGTGAGGGTAGGGTACTGCTCAGGGTCAGGGTCATACCGGCCTGGGCTACATAATCTGAGAGCTCCTCTATGTCTCTTTTCATGTAGTCCAGGGAGGTACGTCTCAGGTCGTTCACACCGGCATGGACAATGACTGAGTTGGAGACAAGGCTCATCAGGCTAATGGGACGGTAGTTTATGGGGTCCGTGATGGCTCCCCCTTTGTGGAGTGGGCTAACCGTTGCTGTGCGCCATTCAGTGGGCACAAAGCCTGAGGTGAGGCTATGATTGAACATGGTACTTAGGTGGGGTGCCAGTTTGTTCTGTAGTTCATGTAGAATGCAGCCTGGAATGTTGTCAGGTCCCATGGATGCTGTGTTCTTGGCTTTGGAGAGTGTGTTTTTTACCTGTGCAGTCATGATTACTGGTACTTTGCATTCTTCCGGTATAGAGATGGGCCCTTTAGGGGATGAGAAAGGAGCAAAGTTAGCACTGAACCTATCTGCCAGGATGTTGGCAGTATCAGTTGGTTCTGTATATTTAGTGCCATTGTGCTGTAACTCAGAGCAGATCTGAGTGTTGCCATTGAGATTCTTGACATAGCTATAGAATGCTTTGTGGTTGTCTTTAGAATCAGTGGTGATTTTGTTTTCGTAACTACCTTTGGAGGATTTTATGAGGGATCTCAGCTTCTTACTGAGGCTGACCATGGAGTTCCTCCAATCATGGGATTTTACTCTTTTTTTGCAACAGTTTCTTTCTTCTGTTGTAGAGTTTGTTTATAGCAGGGGACCACCAGATTGGCTTCCTTTATTTGGAGGATAGCATCTTGGTTCTGTTAGGGATTGCACGATCCATGCACTTGTGTAAGTGCTTATACAGTGCAATTGTATAGGATTCAGTAGTCGTATCTCTATTGTCCATCAGCATAGGTGTCGTGAAGTTTGCCACTTCTGTCTTAAGAGGCGTGAAGTTGACTTTGGAGAAATTTTTTACAGTGTTTTCCCTAATGGGGGTGGGGCTGGGATGTGGATGTCTAGGGTGATTTGCTTATGGTCGGATCTGACCAACGAGGAAATTACCTCTGGTGTGGAACACCAGTTGCCCATGTTGGTAATGACCAGGTCTAGGATATTGCTGCCCCTGATGGGGGTGTGGATAAGCTGATCCAAGGCATTGGAATTTATGAATTCCAGAAAACGTTGAGCACAAGAGTTGGTAAATGAGTAGCTTTCCCAGTTAATGGTGGGGTAGTTGACATCTCCCATTATTAGGGTGTTAGGTTGTACCCTAATATTTTTCAGTGTATCAAGATATGAGGAGTGGGCATCCTGGGGCATGGTGGGGGATCTGTAGCAAGCTACAATTTGCATTGTGGTCTTGCCCAGAGTTAGTTGCACTTGGATAATCTCAGATGCATTATGCTGAGCAACTAGCCTGGAGGTGTGGATATCCTTAATGAATATGGACATGCCTCCACCTTTAGTGCTTTGGTCCAAGTTAGGTTGCCGAAAGGTATGGTATGAATTATAGCCTGGTAATGCAGGGGTGCTCTTTGGAGCCTTGAACCAGGTCTCTGTCACTGCACAGATGTCGATGTTCTCCATTTTAAGGAGTGCCTCGAGTGAGTGCATTTTGAGGTTTAGACTTCTAGCATTGAGTAGCATTACCCTCAGATTTTGCTTGCTTGTACCTGTTACAGTAGTGAATTTGTCATTTGAATCTTGCCTAAAAAAGGCACTATAGAGGTGGCAAGAGCCTTAGCCAGTATCTGGAATCCCAAAGGCGACAGGTGCAGGCCATCTCTGGCAAAGCATCGTGGTTTGTTGATCATGTCATCCCAGGCAGACAGATACTGTATCCCCTTAGAATGACACCAGAAGCTTAGCCAATTGTTGAAGTCAATCATTTTGACTTGTACTGTGGTATCATTCTGGGTGATGGCAAGATGCTACTCAGGGCTAGGGTCATACCTGCCTGGGCTAAAAGATCAGAAAGCTCCTCCATGTCTCTTTTCATGTAGTCCAGGGAGGTACGTCTCAGGTCATTCACACCAACATGGGCAATGACAGAGTTGTATGATTGACGCAGCAATGTCGACAAATTCTGTCGATCCTAAGGTGGAAATCTCCTAATGAAATACATGCTGAAACTCCCTGCCCCTTTATGTCCTTTTAAACGGACGTACAAATGAACGTTGACATTCTAACAGTCGCTCCTACCATGGTTGAGGAGGTGACTGTCGAGCATGTTACTGTCGACCATTTGATGGTAAACCTATCTATATTGCTCTTTTAAAATTAGTGGCTCTCCACTTAAACAGCTAAAGCTTAAGTTACTGCTTCTTTCATATCTTATTCCTAGCTACTTAGTGCACACTATAGCTCTTAGGATATTAACCAATGTTTCCATTTTACTTTTAAAATCTGCAACTTCTACTCCAAGACCACCAATTATTGGAGAGCCCACATTCTGCCTCTCAGTAGTCATCTTGAGATGAATGGATCTGTTTTGCTACTGGTGAGAGAAGGAAGATAAAGACATTATTTCCTAGAGACTACTGTTCACTTGAAAAGCTGAAAACTCTTTCATAGATGGATGGAATTTGTGCTTATATTTTGCTCCTGGTGAGAGAAGGAACAGAGTGCATTGATTTTTGACTGTTGGTGATTGGGCAGTGAGTGCCTGCATTTGACCTTCCTGATTGGTCTGATTGCTATTTTAAGGCATCTACCAGGAAAAGGCTACAAGAAGTCTACAGACTCTTGTATCATCTGGAGCAAGACTGTTCATTGACAAGGAGCCTGTGGCCTGCTTCTCTCCTTGGGATTGGTGCTACTGCTGTGCTTCTGGTGTGAGAAGAAGCAAAGGAGCATTGTATTCCAGCAGTGTGAAGCTGTGGTGAGACCAGCACTATTAGTAACAAGACAATAGTCATTCAGGCAATTCCCATCTTTTCATCATTCTTTACAAGCTGATTTTTTTGTTTCAGTAAGTAATACTTGAGTACTGCTCTGTAACCTAAATTCAGAATATCTTCCTAAATATTTCATCCATAAATCATTATGGTCTACTTATTAGTTTCCCCTCAAGTGTTTGGCAGTGTTCTATATAGATACAGCCCTTGAGATAACATTTTTCTTGTAAAATATTCCATGAAATTTCAGCAATACCTAGTTGCATACAAGACAAATAGTTTGCAGTGACAAGCACTGTCCCCAGAGTTGCAAACCAGATGCTCTTAACATTGCTTTATATTTTCACTCTACCTGTCTAATCAATAAAGGGTCTGTTGCCATGGCTATGAACTTTCCCACTATTTCCATTACCAGTGAATATGGACATCCTGTGCTAACACAAAAAATTGCCTCATGTTTATTGACAACCAGTTAATTCTCAAACAACCTGATATGGTATATGGGAGATGTATTTACACAATGTCACTGGAGACAAAGCTCTCACATAAAAGCACACCTAATGTTAATCAGATTGTCAGCAGTACACATGCTGCACCTATCACACACAATTCAAAGCAGGCACATAGACTCACATATGCTGAGGCACATAAAAGTAACCTTCCTAAACCCCAAAGGCCTCCTTGATAAAGTACTTGTAACAAATGGTTGGGAGGGTGGCTTAATGGCTAAGGTGTTTGCCTAGAAACACAAGATGCAGGGTTTGAGTCTCACAAGGGATAATTGGCTAGGCTTGAAATGGCTCGCAAGGGCAGTTAGCTTAGTACTAAACTATGAACTATGAACTATAAATACCCTGAGCAGCCCCAATGCATTCTTTCAAAACAACAACCAGATCAACATATACAGACACATCTCATGGAGCCTCTACTTCTGAGTCCATAGGGCAAGCCACCACACAATCCACCATTCTAGTTATTGTGAGATTCCATTGGGAGACAGACTGATGTCCCTCTAACCATAGTCTATGTGGGTGTAAATGACCTGAGACATACCTCCCTAGACTACATGCAGACAGACATCATGAAGCTCTCAGAATGTGTGTCCCAGGCTGGTATGAGCTAGCACTGAGCAGCGTTTTGTCTTCTCCAAGGGTGATGAACAGATGATGACTGACAGAACTGACTCAGCTTCTTGTGTCATTCTAAAAGGGTGCAATATTTGTCAGCATGGAAGGAGATGGTCAACAGACCATGCTGTTTTGCCAGGGATGGTCTGTACCTCTCTTCTCTCAGCCTTCATATATTAGCTAAAACATTGTCCTCCCAGATAGCTGTCAGAGACTTGGGGACACACATAGACAGCAATCTAGCTTTTGATCATCACATAACTACAGTAGTGAAGAAATCATTCTATATTGTGCAACTTATAAACAAAGGTATGGCATCTAGATCCAATTAAGTCATTGTTCCACTGTATTTGGCATTCATCAGACCTGTCATTGAGGGGTCTTTATTAGAAGACCGAATGTTAAGGTGCTCTAACACCTAAACATCGATCTTCTAATATCGACATGCACAATGTCGAACGTCCCAGGAAAACACGTCCCTTTGCCACAACACAAAAAACATTACTTTACATCTAAATTAAGTGGGAGGCTTCAGACCCCATCCCCCTACGTGAGGGGCTGTGCCCCCCACACCCCCCTAACTAAATATACTAACTCTGAGATCGCTCAACAATAGGGAAATAGCAAACTCTGGTGAACAGCCAAGGGAATTCTTTCCCTGCATTAAATCGGCCATTTTTTTATTTCAATATTAGAAGATCGATGTTTAGGTGTTCGATCACCTAAACATTCGGTCTTCTAATATAGGCATGTCATTGAGTACAGTGACCCCTTTGGTATGTACCTAACCAGGCATATCCAACAATTGGAACGTCTATAGAGGTTCCTCACTGAAAAATTACAGGGCATAAGTAGCATGTCCTATGCAGACTGCCTCAAGGCTCTATCCCTGTATTCTGCCTCCTACAAGCTGTTCAGGGGAGATCTATGCCTGGCATAAAAGGCTCTATCAGACCCTACCCTGGTGGATCTCCTACATAGCTGCAATACAAACAGCAGCAGAATTACCCATTCTAAAGATTTAAACCTTGCCTGTGATATAAATAGGACCTGCTGGAGAGACAAGTATGTATCCCAGAGACTACCCCTTCTCTAGGACAGGCTCCCCATCTATGTGAAGCAGAGTTCCTCCCTAACCAAATTCAAGTTTGACTTGGACAATTGAATGGGAAATGGAAAATGTACCATTGGCTTGGCACCTATGTCTCTAATGGATGTGAGCAGCCTGTAAATGGCTTATCATACAGGCCCCTGCTTGTAAATGTTTCATCTCCCATGCTTACACTTATCAAGGGTACTAGAACTTGTCAGAGATTTGGGATACATGGTTGGGCTTAAAAAAGCCATTGTAGTTGTAAGCCTAGTAAACACCTATGAACTTATGGACCTATAATAATTTTTACTTCTCTTCCCATCCTAAACCAACCTTCTACTTGCATGTTGCCACCATAAACCATCTTACAGATAGTTAACTTATAAAGCTTTAAGACCATTAACTTCTTTATTTTTTAGACAGATACTACAGTTGTGTAAAACCTTACCATAGAAGTAGATGTGCTTTCCTTCACTGTTGCAGTATTCCTAACATATGGAATTCCCTGCCATAGGTAACCAGACTTCGGGCAGTATACCAAAGCCTACTGTTGCTTTAAGGTACACTGAATGTCACACATATGCTTCTCATATAACATAGGGCATAAAGGTGATGTCTGGATATACCACCCTCAGAAATGATTGCCCCAGTAGGAACATCAGTCTAAGGAAACCCGTGGCATGACCAGTATATCCAGTAAGGAAAAGGACAAGGGGAAGGAGGGAGGGAGGGAGGGAATGAATACTGCAGCAGTGAACAGAAGGACATCTACTGTTATGGTAAGATTTTATGCAAATGTACTATGTACATTCACTCTTGCAGTATTCCTAACATATAGGAGAGTGCCAAAGCTCATGGAGATAGATGAGAGATCCCTTGTCTTGTGTGAGTAGATGCACCTTGTGAGGTAACTTGTGATGAGTGCCCTTAGCCAAATGCAGAAGAAGAGGGAATCAGTGCTGTCATAGCCACACAGCCGGCCTTAGGCATAGGCGAACTAGGCGATCGCCTAGGGCACTGTACAAGAAGGCCTCGTAAAGGGCGCAATTTGTGTTTATTTATTTTAATTAATTTACTCTTCTTATTATGCAAACGCATAATAAGAAAGTAAATTAATTAAAATAAATAGGGCGCCGGAATCATAGGGAGAGGAGGGGGCAGAGAGCGCCCCTCCCACTTATATACTTTCCAGGTTGGCCAGGACTTTAAGAACTAACAAAAAAAAATCTTCACTCCACGGTAGTGGAATCGGTAGTGGAGTCTTCTCCTTTAAGAAGGAACATACGTGCGTCATGTGACTCACGTCCATGCACGCCAACATGGCTGCAAACACGTTCTACAGTTGCAACAGCAATAAACAAGCAGAAGGGTTAACGCCATGTGTACGCGTGTGGGCTATTCAGATTAAAAAGAAGGTAAGTGCATGAGTGTGTCTGTGTAGTTTACACTGCTGGGCTTCTGTGTGCGAGAGAAAGTGTGTGTGTGTGTGTATTTCTGAGTTTGTATGTTTGGAAATAGCAGCTATTAATAAGGTTTAAAAAAAAAACACCAACAGCAAAGAAAATTAGAAAACACAATTTCACCAGCACATCACCAGCAATTCTTTATTCAAAACAGCGATCTGGTACCTCGACAATTCACCTTCAAGGATCCAGATCACTGTTTTGAATAAAGAATTGCTGGTGATGTGCTGGTGAAATTAATAAGGTTTGTCTAAAAGGATAGTCCCTTATGATCAGGTTGTATAAACTTTCAAAATGTGGCAGGGACTATAGACTCAGGGAACCCCACTACCTCAGAAGTCCTTCTGGGAAAAATGGATATGTAATTTTTGCCTCAAAAAGTTACTTATATATCTTAAACAGGGTCTATTTGCAGTGAATTCTAATGACTTCAACTCTTAGGTTTTAGATGAGTAAAGAAAGGAAACACTGTATAAGATTGATTAAAGTACATAATCACCATATAGTTTTCTCACTGAGATGCAGAACAGCTTTGTACTGCTCTGTGCATTGATTATGATGTAAGCAGTTAACAGGTAATATAGATGAAAGAAAGTTTTACTATAAGAAATCAGGATAATAATGTTGATTGAATTACATCTGCTACTATTGTTTTTCTTAAGACTTGGATAGGGTTTAGCTTATAAAATAATTGCTTATTTTTCTGCTGACTAATTCACTGAAGAATCTTGTCAAACAAAATTTCCCTATAAAGCTTAGCTAAAAGAAATGTGAATAAATTATGTCTTCTGCTGTTTTTTTTAAAGATTTGGATAAGATTTAGCTTATAAAATAATTGCTTTTTCGGTTGCCTATTTCATCATGGATTGCTGCAGGTGAAAAAATGGCTGTGATTTAAGATTTCCTTTTTTGATGAATCTTACAATGAGTGGGGCATTGTATTATTGAAGATCAGAGCTCTCAACCTATTATTTGCCCCCCCACACACACACACACACTTTACCCGCCAACAGCTATCACTTTTTTCTTACAGCTAACACCCCTGGTCAATTTCCTTCTCCCCGAAGCCCATGTATCCATTGATAGAGTGCTGAGACATAGATCTCCATTGTCCATAATGTTATACAGTTCCCAGATTTTGCCTCACATTTTTTGTCTTGTCCATCTAAAATATTTCATCTGATAAATCACTGAGGTGAAATGTCAGTCAATAATGCATTTGATTTTCAGCCCTCATTTCCTTCAGAAAATGCATGCTAAGACACATGCTGTTATTCTAGCAACTTTCTAAGTCTATAAGAGCAATATTTATAAAATCTGTCCCTGTTTGGGGACCTTTGACCCCCCCTTTATTTTAGGCTTCGTTCAGATTTCTTGTGCTAAGATGTTGAGAGTTAAGGAGGCATGGTATGTATTGTCCTAGTTGCTGATTTATTGGTTGCATTTTGAGAGGGGATAGGGGTTCTGCATTCCTTAGTGTGCCATCCTTTGTTTAAGATGCCTAGTTACTATGAATTTCTCTGTTTCTCAGTCATTCTCTGTTGCAATATTATCAGTGTACCACTTTTTCTTTAATGCAGCCTAGGCAATTAATTCAAGGGCAGCAAACACTGAATTTGTAGATGGAAACGTGTAATGTAAAGTTCTTTGCCAGTAATAGCATCTTCATTAGTTACAAATCTTTCTAATGTATAATTATTCAGATGATATTTACTTCTGCAGAGATTGTGCTTATTCACTGATACTGTTTGAGAAGCCTTTTACGGTTAAAATGTTCTGAAATGGGCAGGTTTGTCATTATTGGGTCATACATTTTGTTTCATTACTTACTGGAAAAATGTTCAAAACTACAAATTTAACACGGTGTAACAAGTGTAAATGTTTTCAGTGTGCAACTAGCTGTTTTTTGTTTATCAAATGGCACACTGTGTTGTAGAATGTGAAAGCAGCGTTAGTAGTATAATTGCCTTTGGTGCTGAAGGCTGTGGATTCCACACTCACACCATGTAGATGGAGTGTTGATATGCAGTGCCTATATGATTGTTGATTATTTGGTGCATTATAAGGGGGGATAGGGGTTCTACACTCCTGAATATGACCTTTTGTATGAGATACCTAGTGACTGTGAACTTGTTAGTCATTTCCTATTGCAATATTACCAACTTACCAATTTTTTAATGTAATATAGGCAATTAATTTTTCAAGGACAGCAGGCACTGAATTTGTAGATAGCATTGATATGTAAAGTTGTTTGCTAGTAGCAACCTCTTCATTAGTTACATATTCCAAAGATATGCATCTGGATCATTTCTCCCCGGGCCTCCGCTGAAAACAGGCTCTGTGGAACCTAGTCGGACTTTCCCGGTCAACAAATAATAAATAAAAAAAAATAAATAAAAAAAAATATTTCTTTAATGTGGAATTTAGATGATTTTACTTCTGCAGAGATTGTGCGTGTGGGGTAATATTGGTGGATTGTAATGACAGAAGTCTTGAGTGGCCCTTTATTCTTTAAATTTTCTGAAATGGGTAGTGTTTAGTTCATAAATTTTGTTTCATTGTTTATTAAAAGAATGTTTAAAACTACAAATTTAAAACATATTCTAACAAGTGGTGCTGTATTATACAAGGAATATAATACAAGGAATATAATTCGATACAATCAAGAAAGTGAATTAAAAAATAAATACATGGTGTGCATGGCCTTAAACAAATGTGTGCAAGGAGTCCGTTTTGAAAACGGCCCAAAGGTAAACTTAATTCTCCACCAACCAGATGCATTTCTATAAATGTGGGTTTTCATGCTGTTTCAATGAATGTGAGTTTTGCCATTTCAATGAATGAGTTTCAAGGGCAGAGAAGTTTACTGCTCGTGTAAGTCTGTTTTCACTGTGAGACTGTATTGTTTGTTTAGCAAATGGCTATCTGTGTTTGTGCTATTTCAATATCTGTAATCATTGTAGAAGCAAATAATAGAACATAAGGGTGGTAACTGGTGAGATAACTAAATAATGGAACACTGGAATGGCTGAGGAGGGGCTGCTGCTGCTGGAGGTTGCTGTAGGAGGGGCTGGTCTGGGGTGGCGGTCTATTACCCTTCCTAGAACCCTATTTGACCATGATCTGGCTCTGGTATTTCAAGTAGAAAATACTTATGTAAAGGTAGTTGCAGTTTAACTACATTACAAGGTATCTTTTTCTTCCTATGCATTTAAATAATTTAAGGAAATGACTGGAGTGGCTTTTTTGGGGAATGACCAGTGGGTGTGGCTCAAATAGGGGTGTTTCATGAGTGGTGTAGGTGGGGCTTAAGGGGCGCCGGAGCACTACTTCGCCTAGGGTGCCATTTCGGCTAAGGCCGGCCCTGCATAGCCAAAAGGGAGTAACCAACAAGATTTTGGGAACATTCTGTTGAATTTTGAACATAACGTCTGGAATGAAAAAGAGGGGAGGAAATGTGTAAAGAAACATCCCCTTCCAAGAAAAAGAGAGGGTGTTCACCTTCCACATTAGAGGACCTGTGACTCTGGCACAAAATAGAGGAAGTTGTCTGTTCAGAGGAGAGGCAAATAAATCTACTTGAGGAGTACCCCACTGGTGGACGATGTCCAGAAACACATCCCTGTGAAGCAGCCATTCATGGGATTGAGTTAAGGACCTGCTCAGAGTGTCTGCTGCAATGTTTTTATCTGAAGGGAGGTAAGCTGCCTGGAGTCATTTGATATTTGACAGCAAGTTCCCATACCAGGTGAGCCAACTAGCAAAGAAGGTAAGATCTTGTTCCTCCCTGTTTGTCTGCAGTGGCTTGCTACCATCAAAAAGACATAGGCATTGAAAATGCTGACCAAAGATGCATTCAAACTGGAGGAAATGATGTAGGAGTTTAGACCAATGATCTGGAGATGCATTCAGATTAGTGGTAAATAAGTTCTGAAGATGGTACATCCAGACATCAACTTTATGCCCTATGCTATGTGAGGAGCATAAGTGTGATGTTTGGTGTACCTTAAAGCAACAGTAGCCTTTGGCATACTGGCCAGTGTTGAGCTACCAACAGCAGGGAATCCCATATGTTAGGAATAGTGCAACAGTGAATGCAAGGACATCGTCACTGCTTTAACCTAATCCACTGATAGAGATAAACAGTGGAACACTTTTCTGTGGAGCTCCTGTTTTTAAGTCATGTCAAGTGTCAGTTCAGCAAAGACATATAACCATACCTCCCAACCATACCGGATTACTCGGTTTGTACTGAGTTTTGGGATCCAAATAATGGGGTGCCACAATTCCCGAGTGGCACCTCTTAATTTCCAAATTTCCTGGCTTTGTATTTTAAAATTTTTTTCTGGCTTTTTTGAGCTGACGTTATTACATGCGTGACGACATGAGTTCCGTGAAACAGCCTGCCAGCCATTCAGAATTGAGCTCAAGAGCTCAACGTGTGTGCGTTTCCATCTCCAGCCATAAGGGCATAAGGGAATGGTGGTCTGGGAATGGAACAAACAAGCCACAAGGCTGTTACAAGAATAGACTGCTGCCTACATTGATGGAGGAATGAATGGTGGTCCAGGAAAACTAACAAGCTGTGAGGCTGTTACAGGAATAGACTGCTGGCTGTTGCCTACGCTGATGGAGGAATGAATGGACAGAGCAGAGGTATTTCTTATGCTGCCGGATGAGAAAGTGTGTGTGTGTGTGTGTGTGTGTGTGTGTGTGTGTGTGTGTGTGTGTGTGTGTGTATGTCAATGAGTGTGCATTAAGTAGGACAGGAGACTAGGTCTTCAGCAATGGAGAGTTAGGCATTAATGAAGTTGTGCGTTAATGCTGAATAGACCTATATGAAATAGAAGCCTGTATCTAGCTGATGGATGTCATTTTGGGGAAAAAGTCACAAGATTACCTGCTTTCCTTTTATTTATTAAAAAGTACAGATGTTTATTAGGATAAGCTACACATCTTCTTATGGCCTATTCATGTCATGCTAGCATAACAGCTGATCTAAGGACTTGAAGATTGGCTTATTGCTGTAGCTATCCAGTTCACGACATTTGTTTCTAACCTTATATTCAGAAGAATTTCTGATACAAGCATAAAAATATTGTAAAATTTGCTACAGTGCATGTATCTAACAATTATTAGTTACTGAATCTCATCAACAAACTGTCATACAGCTTTAGTGGGAGATATAAGGACATGAACACACACACACACACACACACACACACACACACACACACACACACACACACACACACACAAACACCCTTAGATATGACTATATCAGTCATATGGATTTCTCAAGCTTCTTACCACCATGGTAAAAATTCACCTTACTTTTAATTCGAATTACAGTTATATATATTCATCTTCTCATCTTAATTACCATATATGTTTCATGTTGGTTTTGAGTTTCTCAGTAACAAATCAGATAATTGTAAAATTAATAATAGCATAAAGGATAACATGACCTTAAGCTACATATATTTTCATAAATGAAAAAAGATAACCTCATTTGTTAGAAAAAGAAAAAAGAAATAGTGTTTTACAGATGACAGACACCTTTTCTTGCTGCATATCTTATACTGAAAGAACTGTAAAGCTATGACTACACTTGAGAGACACATCGTGTGTGGATGTGCCACATGCATGCAAAAGGCTAATTTGCTGCATAATGTATACTTGCACTTAAAATACTGTTTAGTCTTCCTGAAGCTATGAGATTCAATCCATTTCTTCCAACATTAAATCCAAAAAATTCATCTTAGTACCACATTGTATGCCATCAAAACTTAAACCATAAATAGGTTCATAGGTTGGTACTAGGCTATTGGCCCTAGGGCCTATACAAGCGTAGCCATAACAGTTCCCTGATCTGTTCCAAATCACAACGGAAGCCTTCAACACTCTTTCTTCCCCCTCTACATATTTTTTGGATTTAATGTTAGAAGGAGTGGATTATGGAGGCATTCAAACCTCTGTCCATAGGAAATTTGTAGATAATGCCCATTTTTACATGAGGCCAGCTTCCATCCCAACATTTACTGGAATCTCTTCCTTACGGAGAATTTCTCCATATACATATAATTTGTAGTGATTGGGATGATTTTGTGAAAGAATGTAAGCAAACTTTTCAGATGTTTATTAGTAGATGGTGTAGTTATAATATAGTTAAAAGGTCTTTGTATAAAGTTATTTCACAAAGGTTGGGTGTAAACCCAATTTGTGGTAGAATAGGTAATGAGGGGGTAAGTGTTAATGAAAGTTTGGTTAAGTCAGAAGAGCAGGTATTTTTTGTTTCAGTGTATAATAGTCTTAGTAAGGAAATAAGTAGTATATTACATACTTGTTGGGAATTCTTGGTGCAGGATGATGAACTGAGGAATTTAATTCCATATCATCCATCTTTTTCGTATAAAAGGGGAAAAAAATTTTAAAAGAATTTTTAACTTCTAGTTATTTTATTTCCCCTAGTGATAGGTTATATGTGAGTCCTCCTTTGGTGGGTACATACCCTTCTGAGGGTTGCAGTATATGTCTTTATATTATTACAAGTTTTGCTAAAATAAATGGTGTTCATTTTTCACCTATTAGTAGATTTTCTTGTGATAGTGAAGGCGTCATATATACCTTAAAATGCCCCTGTGATTTATATTACATAGGGGAAAGTAATAGAAAATTTTAAGTAAGAATACAAGAACACATTAGGGACATAAAAATAATAAGTAATAATGACATGCATTTTAAAGCAAGACATAATGGTGATTATTCCCTACTGCAGGGTTGTGTTTTGGAACAAGTTTCTGTGCAGATTGGGGAAATGTGTAATATTAAGGACAAACTGCTTTATAAAGAATCCATTTACATTTTGAAATTTGATACAATGTTACCTGTGGGTTTAAATTTGGAAATTAATTGGAAACAATTACTATGTAATTGATTTATTGGTTTTAATTAATGCATTATATAAGCTGTGTGATTTTTGTAGTATGTATATTACTCCTGGAAGGCTTTGAGCCGAGGCGCTAGAGTGTCTTAGGTGCTGTTTTATATTAAACTTTTTTTTACTGTGGTTGGTTGTGGATTATTATACAGCAATGTTAAGCTGGCATTTAAGGCAGTGCCTCACCCATACCAGTTAAACTCTGACCACCTCTCCATGTTGTTACTACAAGTATACAAATTATTGTTAACTAGAGGTAGACCAACAGGCAGTGAAACACATTAGAGTGTGGCCAGAGGGTGCAGTCTCAGCACTCCAGGACTATTTTGAGAGCACAGACTGGAGCATATTCAAGGAGGTGGCTACTGAGAACCCTGGAGGAGTACACCGAGGCAGTGATGGGCTACATCTCAAAATGTGTGGGTGATGTGACAGTCACCAAATCCATCATCACATGAGCCAACTAGAAACC
This sequence comes from Protopterus annectens, assembly GCF_019279795.1. NCBI lineage: Eukaryota > Metazoa > Chordata > Ceratodontiformes > Protopteridae > Protopterus > Protopterus annectens. The sequence goes on along the minus strand of NC_056735.1, from coordinate 386,520,325 downwards.
CTGGTGGACAAGAGAGGTGTACGAGCTACTGAAAGCCTTCAGGTCTGGAGACAGGGAAGCCCTCAGAATAGCCAGAGCAAATCTGAACAAGGGAGTGAGGGAAGCAAAATGCGCCTATGGCAGAAAGATCCAGAGCTACTTCTCTGACCTAAAAGACCCCAGGTGCCTATGGCGGGATATCCACTCTATAACTGACTACAGACCCCTAACTTCGCAATAGGAGGACAACAAGGAATTACTAAATAAGCTGAATGTCTACTTCAGCAGATTTGAGGAAGGTAACAGAACAACAGTAAAGAAAATGCCCATCGGCCATAACGAGAAGATGCTCACCCTCAACCCAGCTGATGTCCAAAGGAGACTGCGCAGAGTTGACACAAGAAAAGCAGCTAGGCCTGACAACATCCTAGTGTGAGTGCTCAGGGGCTGTGCAGTCCAACTAACAAATGCCCTTATGGAAATCTTCAATAACTCTCTAAGTCAGCAAATAGTTCCGAAATGCTTCAAGAACCGACAATCATTCCATTACCAAAGAAGTCTCCACCATCTTACCTTAATGACTACTGCCCTGTAGCCCTCACCTCCATAGTGATGAAATTCTTTGAAAGGCTGGTCAAGGATGCCATAACGTCTGGGCTGCCTGCTGATATTGATCCTCTGCAGTTTGCTTACCGAGCAAACTGGTCTACTGCAGATGTCATCTCTCTAGTACTCCATCTATTGCAGAAACACCTTGAGAATAAAAACACTTTTGTGAGGTTACTATTCACTGACTTCAGCTCTGCTTTTAACATGGTCATCCCTTTTCATCTAGTAATGAAGCTACTCCAACTAGGCATCAATGCTCCACTTTTAACTGGGTTCTTGACTTTCTCACTGACAGACCTCAGAAAGTGTGTGCAGGAAATAACTCCTCGGATAACATTCATCTTAACACTGGAGTCCCACAAAGATGTGTTCTAAGCCCCTTGCTGTTCACCCTGTTAACACATGATTGTACAGCCAGGTACAATACAAATCACATCATTAAGTTTGCTGATGACACAATGCTGGTGGGCCTCATTAGTAATGATGATGAAACAGAGTATAGAGATGAGTTGGAACAACCGATTACCAAGTGTGGAAATAACAACTTAGCACTAAACATGAAAAAGACAAAAGAGATAATTGTGGACTACAGGAAAAATCACAAGGAACATTCGCCCCTCACCATCAATGGGGAAACAGTGGAGTGAGTGAGAAGCATAAAGTTTCTGGGAGTGCAAATTGATGAGGGCTTGTCATGGAACACCAGTATAAATGCCATAGTCAAGAAAGAGCACCAGAGATTGCACTTTTTTGAGAAGGCTGAGGACAGCAAATCTCCCATTGACAGTTCTCACTACCTGTAACAACCAAGACGACACAGCAGGGTGACCAATAAACAGTATCGTGCAATGTCCACTGGACTGTATTAATTCCAACAGACGAAATACGGTGAATACAAACAGGTTTATTCCAAAGTAGAAATTGAAATGTCACAACCAAGAACCAAAAGTGGAAGTCACAGCAATAAAACAGTTAAGTGCTTTCCCCTGGAAACAATCCCAGGCTTCTTCAGAACATTTTAAAATGAGCTTAAATAATCACTCGTAACATCAGGTGACCCCCACCTCGTTCCTCACAGTAATTCATATAAATAAAATAAGTTACAAAGCTTCCAAACCACAAAACCACCCCAACCCCACTGTTAAAATAGTTACAATGAAATACAAATGTTTAAATTTATTCCAATACCATGTTAAATGTGTTAAAAAACATAAAATGAATGCTAAATATAAGAGACCTGGAAACGACCTGGTTTTCTCATTTAAAAATATTTATATTTATAAGATTAATAAAAATGCTTGATGTACATTGCTTCTTGTAAAACATCTCAAAACCAGCAATAAAATAATGGTTAACCTATCCTTACCAAAACAATTAGTCATGTAATAATTTTAAAAGACAACAAAATATTGAAAATTGAAATAAAATAAAAATAGACTTGTCCTGTTTCCTACAACCTAGCAGACCTTAATTTGAGAACACTACTAATGTTGATGTTGTCATTTAACCCCGGGGTCTTTCCTGTGTCCAACTTCAGTTGCCATAGCAACTCCCTATATTCTAATTTCATCTCCCAACTTCCACCCCTGGGGTCCACATCTACTTGCTCCAATACAAAAAACTTAAGAACCATATTGGGACATGAAAGAGAATGTTTAAAAAAGGCATTAGTTTCTTTTCTTTTTTTAACATCATAAAGATGTTCATAAATTCTTCTGTTCAAATGCCTTTCCGTTTTCCCTGTATAAACTCATATTCTCACTACCTTTTACAGAGGTACTATAGAAAGCATCCTGATGAACAACCTTGTAGTATGATATGGAAGCTGCTCTACCTGTGAGCGCAAATCCCACCAGAGAGTGGTGAAGAAAGCGAAGAGGATCATCAAGACCACCTTACTGCCTATCCACTACTTGTAATTATTCAGATGTCTTGGCAGGGCCAGAGGAATAATTAAAGACTGCACTCACCTTGCTTACAGACTGTTTCTACATCTGTCATCCAGAAAGTGCTTCCGAAGCATAAGTTACAAAACTACAAAATTCAGGAATGGCTTCTTCCCTAGTGTCATCAGGCTACTGAACTCTAGTAACAACTATGCTCCATGATGGTCATATGGGTCAGTAGAAACTGTAGTAGCTTGTATCAAACTGTGCATTAACCTGGCTACCAGTCTCATCTAATACTTAATGCAATATTTACCATAACTGTTAACTTATAGTCCATCTAGGGCAGTAACAATGCAGTAAAATATGTCTTCTTTCAGTGCAATGCATGTTGTAAATTTGTAAATTAACCATAGTGCAATACTCTAATGTTCACAGTGCAATACTCAAGTCTCTTTCTGTGCAAGGATCAATGCAATGTCTTGACAAAGTACCTGTGCAGTACTAAAGTCTCATGCAAGTAAGTGTTCACTGAGAAAAGTGTTACAATGCATTTCTAATTATGTGCAGTATTAGTCTGTCTACCTGCATGTGCATGATGTAATAGCTAGGTGTTATATGTGTAAATGTCTCTGAAAATAGCCTATATGTTGTCTGCATATTGAGTCCGGAGACAATTAATTTTATTCAGTTTTTGCACTTGTGTGATTTCTGAATGACAATAAAGTTTACTTTGACTTTGATCCTAGATTTATAGTATAACTAATTGATGCCACTGTATACATTATCACTTTGAGTTACAGAGATACATTTTGCAAAATGCCAACATATTATATAATAATAGGAAACATGATATATATATCTATATATATCTATATATCTATACATCTATATCTATATATATACATATATATGTGTGTGTGTGTGTGTGTGTGTGTGTGTGTGTGTGTGTGTGTGTGTGTGTGTGTGTGTGTGTGCATGTGTGTGTGCATGTGTGTGTGTGTGTGTGTGTGTGTGTGTGTGTGTGTGTAGTATATATATATATATATATATATATATATATATATATATATATATAGATATATAGATAGACAGATATAGATATATAGCTATATATATATACATGCATGTGTGTGTAATTATATAATAACTGATTGACTGCTCAGTAAATTAAGGCCAAAACTAAATGAGCATTGCATCATTAACTGACTACTCCAAAACCACACTTAAATGACACCTACTATGTTGGCAAACTTTAAAATGCTTTATTATCATCACAAACTTACATGATATAACAGCAAAGTAATCCAGCCATATTCTTCCCATTTCACTATATCTGCCCAACAAAGTGAAGGGAAAGCAAATGTAGGTACACCAATATGCTGTAACATTCACATTTGGCAATCAAACACGTTATATCCCTTTCTTTATTAAGATGAAACCTAGAAGGAGGGCTAAATGTCACACCAGACACTAAATGCAAGTGCATCTCCTCCATAAAAGATTGCTCTTTCACTAAGCCATCTATCACACAGCCTAAGTTCAATATGTGTAGTCCTAACAAGCATTTCAATCTTTTATGCCTCCCTTCAACTAAATTTTGAGTCTGTGGCAGTACAGCTGCAATAACTTTAAATACCGACCATAGACATTGTGAGGAAGTCAGAGGTAATAGGGGGAGCAGGAGTAAAGTGACTGTGAAATGTCCTCCTCCCAAGTACGTAATACTGTTCGTAGCAGTTAATTAATTCCATTGCAGATGATGGGAATGTCCTCGCAGTTGCTTTAAATGCAGTAAGAATGTCTTTGTGTGGTGAAAAAGCTAAGCACAGCATTTGATTAACAGCTAAACAATAGGCTGTCTCTATGTAATAAGATAATCCCAATAAATGCACCTTATGCAAAACATTTTGAGTGAAGTGAAAGCAAAAGCAGTGATCTGCATATATATATATATATATATATATATATATATATATATATATATATATGCATGCATGTGTGTGTATATATGTGATTATATAATAATTGATTATTGATAATTGATTGACTGTTCAGTAAATTAATGGCCAAAATTAAATGAGCATTGCATCATTTGGTATGTACCTCAAAAGACATCTGCAACAACTGGAAAGACCGCAGAAATGCCTCACTAAAAGAATCACAGGCCTAAAGCAGATACCCTATGCTGACCATCTAAAAAATCTCCAGCTATACTCTGTCACATATTGTCTACTCAGAGGTGATCTCTGCTTAACATACAAGGCCATGTCAAACCCAGAGCTGTTGGACATGCTACACTTAAAGAAATCCCAATCCCTCAGAGCCACATGCTCCAGGGATCTAAACCTTGTTATCACAATGAACAAAACATGCTGGAGGCATAGGTTCCTGACTCAGAGACTCCCCAGCCTCTGGAATAGACTGCCCATGCATGTCAAGCAGAGTGTCTCTTTGGCCCTCTTCAAAAGGAACCTTGACGATTGGATGGGATATAGGAAATTCATCCCAGTTATCACGTTAGTCACCCTGCTAGACAGGGGTCCAGGGAAGTAAATATTGTGGGAAGAAATAGCCAGGGAATTGTTATGGCTAGGCTTGTATAGGCCCTAGGGCCAATAGCCTAGTACCAACCTATGAACCTATGAAAATGAAGGCATAAACTTTTCAGTGCAGCAGGTTGAAAATCAAATCACTCGAAAAGCACTGTATTCCAGTTCTGAAAACATTAAATATAGCATTCCACATCATACTGTAACACCTGTAAGATTTGTTCAGGATGATTATGGTGATGAAGAGAAAGCTCTTGCACATCGCATTTAAAGATAAACAACAATAAACTGAATACAGCTGGCAAAGCACATTGTTATGGAGAAGATATATACCAGCCATAATCTACATAAAACACATGGACAAATCCCTAATATTCTCAAGAGTGTTCACTACCAACATCAAACAAGTGCTTTTGCCATCATACACATGCTTATAGACAAAATACTTTCACATAAACTGCACAACATTGGATCTATTTCCCCAGTAGCAGCAGGGCACACTCTACTACTCAGACTGACCTTCTTCCTAGCATGCTGCCCAGTTTGACATAGAGCCTTTCTTGAAGGCATTGAAACAGCTTTCTCTTCACTCATACCACTTGGTACACAATACCTTTCTATGCCCAAACAATTGGTAAATGATGGTAAATGATGGTGACTATTACTCATCTGTAAAACATCCTCCTGAACTTGTGGATAATGTCACCTTTCTCCATGATACTTCTTGGTAGACTTCCACTGACAGCAACAGTAATGTTTGTCCTGACGTTTACTCTCCAAAGGATGGAGATATCTATCCACAGGCAGCAGGTCTTTCCCACACCTTGATTTCACTCACTGATCTACTGAGCCCAAGAGACTGGAACCAGCAGCAGCAACATTCCACTTCTGAGTCATTCATGATAACATGGTCATGCGCCATTACTGACAAATAGTGTATATTAGGAAGGTAATAGCAGCTTCCACAGTAGCCAGTGTTTCCCCATTCTTAATAAGACTTCCATAGAAGAAGGCAGACATCATGCTTACAGGAGAATCAATGCTACCCATTCACAGCACATGCAGCATTACAACACAAACCTGCTCACTGCTGTGATATCTGGGTAACTGCCTTGTACCACTGCACATCACCCACTACAACACATTCCTTTCATACCACCAACTAACGTACAGTTGACCAACTGCATGCTGATATTGGGTGCAGTTGGACTAACAACAGTTGATTGATCATTTCCTCTTCACTTCTTATCAACCAATGCAACAGTCAACCAAATAAATGGAGCATATATATATATATATATATATATATATATATATATATATATACACACACACACACACACACACACACACACACACACATATATATATATATATATATGAGTATATATATATATATATATATATATATATATATATATATATATATATATAAATGAATAACAGTGTTGGATACAGAATGGCTTCTTTATTTACTGTTAAGTGCTTTTCATTTGTCTCAAATAGCAAACTTCATCACACAACAAACAACAACTAAAACCTTCCTTCTTATATACTTAAAATGGTATCATTGCCTTTACAAACAGGAAGTGACATATTCAGTGTTTTTTTTTTTAAAACATATGACTCATATAAAAACTTGTTGCTAAAATCCTGATGCAATATCTAATCATCTAGGCCAACATGCTCCATGAATAATTATATTGCAGACAATAAATCTTTTTTTATATATAAACACAAATATTCATAGATTAAATGAAAAACATACTACATCCATCATAATAACAATGCATTTTCTGAGACCCAATGATTAATAAAATAGTGATTGCTATGTACTCTTGAAAAGATACAATATGACTGTAAACATGCTAAGCAATACCTAAACTGAAAATCTTATGAATAATGTTATATTTTTATTATTATTTATTATTATTTTTATTAATAATTCCTTACTTATTCACTTTCCTACTTTTTTTTTTACTTTTTTTACTTACTACCTAACCAATGCCTTTAACTTAAGTATACTATTAATAGTGCAGTAATCATTTAAGCCTGGCCATATACATGAATGTAGTTGCAGTTGCCAAACCAATTCCGCCTTTTCCAGCTGAATAGTCCAAGGTCTGCCCCATCCTGTTCTTTAATCTTCGGTGTTACACAAAACTTGAACAGATGATCTTTAAATTCATATATATGCTTTAGTAATGCATTTCTTAAAATACCTTTTCTGATGGCATAAATATGCTCATATATTCTCTCTTTCAAACTTCTAGTTGTTTTTCCTATATAATATGCCTGACATAATTGGCATATGGCAACATAAACTACCATTTTTGTATTACAATTAAATTTTCCAGTAATTCTATATTTTCTATTTTTGATTTCAACCCATTTACCTTGGGTATTAGAATTGCAGTAGTTGCACATTCCACACCTACTCATACCCATGTGCAAATTATTAGTAATTTTTTTTAATGCTCTATTAAGTTCTTAAGATTTTTACCTCTTTTTGCCACCATTTTTAATCCTTCCCCTACTTTTTCTCTGATTTTTACATCATCATTAATGATTTCCAATTTTTTATCATGATAGCTTTTACTTCATAAAAATGCATACTAAATGTTGTTAAAAATGCAACTGAGCAGTCATACTGCACTTGTTTAGTCCTTATCTGATGGTTGTCTCAATGGTAACTAAGAATGGGGTTAAAATGTCTATTCTCCCTTTTTATTTGCACTTCATTATGTATATCTTCCAACATACTTGCTGGATACCCTCTCTCAATGAACATCTTTTTAAGCAACCCACATTCCTTACCAAAATCAACATTGAGAGTTACCATTCTTGCATCCTGTACAAATTGTCCTTTTACCACTGCCTTTTTATTTCCTATAGGATGTGAACTGGTAAAATGCAAAAAGGAATTCGAATAAGTCAATTTTCTATGAATATTTGCTTTGAATGCTTTTCTCACCTTGTCCTTACTTGAATTCACATCCAAAAAATGAATTTTTTGCTAACCAAGATCATGAGTAAATTTTTAATAATCAGTGGTATTATTAATATAGGACAAAAAATTACCAAGCATCTCTTCTGTCCCTTTCCATAATATAAAAATATCATCCAGAGATCACAAATATAGACTGATATACTCACTATAGTTGTCATTAAGCACAAACTTTTTTTCCCATACTACTACTACTAGATTTGCAAAGATGATGCCACATGGGGAACCCATGGCAACCCTCACTTTTTGGAGGTAATATTCATCACCAAATTTAATATAACTGTATTTCAAAACAATATCAAATAAATCAATATACAGCTTAACTTCATTATGTGGTACACCTTGTTCATAAAGGTATTCTTCTATAGCCTGAGTATCCTCCTGATGGGGGATGACTTTTAAAAGGTCTTTTATGTCCACAGTCATCTGAATATACAGTATTACTTATTAACTCCAAAAAGTGCCATGAGCCCTTACAAATTTGTGCTTGTTTTTCTAAAATATTCTTTAGCTTATAATCCAAGAATTTGGCACACACAAAAGTGACTGAGTTATGTCCATCGACAATAGGACAAAGGGGAGGATTTTAAATGTCTTATGTATTTTCAGTACTCCAAAAATGGTAAGAATAGTAGGGGAAATCATATTCAAATAGTTGAATAGGTCAATATCTATCCTACCTTCTAAAAACATATAATTGAGCATAACATCGATTCTTCTATATGCTATATTTAGCTCATTGTTGCTTACTTCTACATAATTATCAGTATTACGTATGGCATTGATTCTTGCATTATAATCAAATACATCCATCACTACTAAACCCCCTCCCATATCCGGTTTCATTTTTCTAATATTCTGTTGTTTTAGGAATAACATTATCTGCTCTTCTTCCTTAGTTAAATTGTTCTTGTTTTTATACTGGCTATTCCTTTTAGTCAATACATTCCTAATATCCAATTCACATATTTTTTCATATAACGCCAAAACCGGTTGCAGGGAGGGGTTGAACATGCTACTAATCCTTAGCACATCTTGCTGGAAATTATTACCGTCATTATAAAAAAGTATTCTAAAATTCAATTTTCGTAAAAACATTTTTAAATCAATTAAGACATCAGCCATCTTTGTTTTTTGTGTTAGAACAAAGGTTAAACCTTTCTCAACAAATTAACCATGGTCTCATCAATAGTAGTATCAGAAAAATTATACACCTTGAAGTCTTGGGGGCCATATTAAATACTATATTGGGCTTCTCATTAAAAATAATATTGCCTTATACCTGTACATTTAATCCATCATTATTACAGCAATTAGTGTGCATACCACCATCTGCTTTGTCAATGACTAAAAATTCATCATTATTGCTGATAGTATTATGAAAAACATCAGTCATATAATTATTGTCCAAAAAATTGTCCACCATGGTGACATAACTTTCATTATGTTCAATATTCATGGTTACCAATTGTAACCACTGAACCTGGCTCACCCCTGGTAACCACCCTTGCCTCTTTGATTCCTTCTGGATGGAGTATAAAAATTTTCATTGTTAGACCAATTAGAGTTGTTATTATTGCTCCTGTTGCAAATCCTTTCTAATCTTCTTAAAGGAGGATAATGTTGGTCATTAACAATCAAATTCTCCTCTTGCAAATCAAGTTGTGATTGATTATTACTTTGAACTAATTGTCCTGCTTGCTGTTCCTCTTTCTTGATGTATGTGCCACTTCCTGTTGCATAGCCAACCCTTGGTGGTTTGGGATAAGCTTGACCACTATTATATTGCTTTTTATCACAATCTAACTTCTTCACTTTCCTTTGCTTTAATTCAATTGACATTTTTTCTATACTTGTGTATATACGCTGATGTTCATATTTATATCTCTCATACTCATTATTTGCTTGCAATTTGACTTCAAGCTTGTTGCATTCATCAAGCAGTGCATCAGTTTCCCTCTGGTTATATTTTATGAGTAGTTCTAGAAATTCAAACCCATATTGGTCAAACATTATTATTAGTTCATTGTGTAAAGCAGAATTGTTTATCAATCCAGCAGGATAGCACCATACCCGTAAGCCTTTTGGCACTACCTTACTTTTTATACAGTCCATGAGATAAATATTCTCCAATTGTAATTTCTTAAGCTGAGAAAGCTTGTTGTCAAACTGATTAAGTAATGTTCTAATAACATCTCCACCTTGTGCTACATTGTGCACATTATGTGCTGCCTGTTCTTCATTAATCAACTATTCATTTAATGGTGGTGGTTTCCAAACATTAATAGCACTGCAATTATGTATAGAGTTATGCCTTACATCAGTCACATTTTCATTTTGTGTACTAAAAATATTATGCATTTGTACATTATTATAAGGGATATTTGAAGCCATACCTGCTATGTTGGTGGGATTCAAAGCAGGACCATTAATTTCACCAATTACTGCATTCAAAGAGGTTATAGTTCACTGTCCAGGCGGAATAATCTGTGAGGCCGATGAACCCAGTATTCACTGCTGGCTCCTATCATCTTCCATAATTTCACATGCCAAATTATCCACTTGTTGTTGCCCTTGCAACAAGGTAACTACTGCCTTTTGTTGCTGTAATTGCCCACCCTGACCTTTTGAAACATGTGGCTGTTGACACCCATGAGAAGCTGCAGTGTTTCGTTCATTCAATGCTGAACTCTCTCTACTTCTTAAATCATCCACAATAGAATCAAGACCTTCAACTCTTTGAGTAAGCCCTTGAATTAAAGCTATAAGGTCTCAGACTGAATGTTCTTACTCTTCTTGGGTAAATAAACTTTGAGAACAGCCGTCTAGCTCCATAAACGCCCAAAAAACGAAAAACTCAGGCAAGGAAAACTGCTGCACACAGGTTTATTTTGTTAAGCGCTTTTTGTCATTCCTCATAGAATGACTTCTTCAGACAGATTACTAAAACAAACACTCAGCTTTTATATCATCCTTTGGCTAAGTAATTAATCAATTATCTAATTAAGCAACAAATTTACATTTAATAGAAGTACAAACTCATAAGCAATCTATAAGTAAAAAAAGTGTATGTATAATAAATAAATAAATTACTATAACTAACTTATCACTATGCTATTTCCTTCACTTGTAAAATACAATTCTAACAAACAATAAGAATGTAACACTATGTATGAATATAAAAATATATATATATATATATATATGTGCATGAAAAAAAAATATATATATGTATGTTGTAAGAATATTAAATTACTGAACGTATTATAATGTACAATTAATTATAATTAATTTAACCACACATCTTATCTAACTTTCATAAAAACTAGATTAAAATGCTTAATCTTTTCTTAAAAAGAAACCTATTATTAAAAGAACATTTACATTCAGTAAATATCAGGCTAGCCTAAAAGGAATACTTAAGTCCATAAGGAAAAATGTTCTTAATATTATTATTAATGATAATCTCTATATGTAAAACCGAATGTAATTCAACATGAAAACATATATGAATTTAAACACATAATCCTAGAAAGATGTATAAATATACAATTATCTTTCCAAACTTCTCAATTTAAGAAGGCATGATATGTTGCATTGGTCATTAAGACCTGGTTCTAAAAATGCATCAGTCCTAATTTGCCAAGTTAGTTCATGCTCTTCGAGAAGTAAACTAGAAGGGCCCCTTCTGTTATCAGATATTATTTGGTCTATTCCTATAAACTTGAATGAATGGCTAGGATAGGAGAAAATGTGCTTAGCTAGAGCATTTTCAGTTTTTAATTTAGAAATTGCATTTGTATGCTCATATATCCTATCACGCATTCTCCTTTCTGTTTTACCTATGTAGAAACATGGGCAATTCATGCACAATGCTCCGTACACCACCATTCTTGAATTACAATCAAACCTATGATTGAAATTATAAGTCCTGTTATTAATAACATGAGTACTACCAGTTTTTATATATTTACAATATTTGCAGGTTCCACAGGTAAACGTTCCTTTTGATTTACCTATTACTGAAGCTTTCTTATTCATTAATAACATTTTAAGGTTTTTACCCTTCCTATATACAATTTTTGGGAAAAGGGAGAATTGTTCAGAACATTTTTTGTCATAACATAAAATTAACCAGTTTTTATAAAGAATTTCTCTTATTATCTTACTTTCAAGATTAAATGTCGTAATAAAAGTTGTCCCAGAATTCTCAGTAAAAGTACTTTTTTCATCAAAATTTATACCAATCTCTTGACTTGTATTTTCACATATGTTAGATTGTGAAATTAGTGTCAATTGATCGACTAGAGTATCATCATTCAAATTATTTATTTTGTTCAATATTGGATTAATAACTCCATTTTCCCTCTTAATTCTAACTTCATCAAGTATGTCATTAAGGAAGTCATTAGGATATCCCCTGTGCCTGAACATATCTTCCAATAGTTTACATTCTTCAATAAAGTCTTCGTATCTAGATATCATCCTGGCTGCTCTTATAGCCTGGCCCTTCACGATTGTTTTTTTCTGGAAATGGGGATGTAAGCTAGTGAAATGAAGGAATGAATTACTGTAAGTTTCTTTCCTAAAAATCTTTGCGAGAAACTGTTTTTTATCATTATCCTTAAATAAACAAACATCCAGATAATTTATAGCATTCGTCTGGAAGTTAAATGTAAATTTCAAAAAACTGGTAGTATTGTTAAAGTAATTAACCAGGTCCGAGGCTAGAATCTCATTACCCTCCAAACAAATAAAGATATCGTCTAGGAACCGTGTATAGTACTTAACATAATTCGAAAAGTAAACAGACTTTGTGATATAATTCTCCTCCCAATAAGCCATTACAGTGTTTGCGAAACTTGCACCTACTGGAGACCCCATTGCTACTCCGCATTTTTGCAGGTAGAACTCGTTGTTAAATAGGAAAAAATTATTAGTCAAAATAATGTCTAATAATGATGTTACTAAATATACTTCTGAGGGTGCAGCTCCTTTTTTCACCAAATGAATGTTGACCCATTCAAGGCCTATATCGTATGGTATCGATGTGTATAAATCAACGACATCCACTGTAAGAAAGTTGAAATCATTATTAAATTCAATTTCGTTAATCTTGCTTAAAAAAGCCCAAGAATCTTTACTTATCCTGGTTTCCATAGATAAATATTTCTTCAAGATATTATCAACTAACTTAGCACTAGCATATGTTATCGAGTTCCTACCATCTATTAATGGTCTAAATGGGGGATTTTCTAAATTTTTATGCAATTTTGGTATGGCAAAAAGAACTGGAATTTTAGGCCATTCCATTTTAATGTAATTATACATGTCAATGTCGATGTAACCTTCTATAAACAAATCACTGAAGTAACTGTTAATAAGCCTGTAAGCTAAATTAACTTCATTGACACTAACTCTTTTGTAAGTGTCATTATTTAGAATAGTAGAAACTCTTTCAGTATAATCATATTGATCAAATAAAGCCATCCCTCCACCTTTATCAGGTTTTATGGCTCTAATATTTAAATTTTCAAATAACTTTAAAAAGGAGCTTTCATCAGTGGTGATATTAGATGGTCTACTACGATTATTATTAATATAAAAAACAGTTTTATTTTCCATGGCTCCATAAACGCCACTATATAACAAAAAACTATATAAACGAACCAAAAAGTGCACAAACTACATAACTAAAACTAAATAAATAATGGTGTTGGATATAGAACGGCTTCTTTATTTACTGTTAAGCACTTTTCATTTGTCTCAAATAGCAAACTTCATCAGACAACAAATAACAACTAAAACCTTCCTTCTTATATACATAAAATGGCATCATTTCCTTTACAAACAGGAAGTGACATATTCAGTGCTTATATGACTCATATAAAAACTTGTCACTAAAATCCTGATACAATATCTAATCATCTAAGCCAATATGCTCCATGAATAATTATATTGCAGACAATAAATACTTTTTTTATATATAAACACAAATATTCATAGATTAAATGAAAAACTTACTACATCCATCATACTAGCAATGCATTTTCTATTAGACTCAATGATTAATAAAATAGTGATTGCTATATACTCTTGAAAATACACAATATGAATATAAACATGCTGAGCAATACCCAAACTGAAAATCTTATGAGTAATGTTATATTTTTATAATTATTTATTAGTATTATTAATAATTCCTTACTTATTCACTTTCCTACTTTTTCATTTTTTACTTTTTTTTTCTCTTTTTAGTTTTTTACTTACTACCTAGCCAATGCCTTTAACTTAAGTATACCATTAATAATGCAGTAATCATTTAATCATAGCCATACACACAAATGTAGTTGAAGTTTCTATTAATAGTGCAGTAATCATTTAAGCCTGGACATATACATGGATGTAGTTGCAGTTGCCAAACCAATTCCGCCTTTTCCAGCTGAATAGTCCAAGGTCCGCCCCTATCCTTTTCTTTAATCTTCTGTATTACACAACACTTGAACAGATGATCTTTAAATTCATATATATGCTTTGCTAATGCATTTGTTAAAATACCTTTTCTGTTTGCAAAAATATGCTCATATATTCTGTCTTTCAAATTTCTAGTTGTTTTTCCCATATAATATGAATTGGCATATGACAATATAAACTACCATTTTTGTACTACAATTAAATTTTCCAGTAATTCTATAGTTCCTATTTTTGATCTCAATCCATTGACCTTGGGATATAAAACTGCAGTAGTTACACATTCTACACCTACTCATGCCCATGTGCAAGTTATTAGTAGATTTTTTTTACAATGCTCTATTAAGTTCTTTAGATTTTTACTTGTTCTTGCCACCATATTTAATCCTTCCCCTACCTTTTCTCTGATTTTACATCATCATTAATGACTGCCCAATTCTTTATCATGATAGCTTTTACTTCATAAAAATGTGTAGTAAATGTTGTTATAAATGCAACTGAGCAGTCATATTGCATTTGTTCAGTCCTTATCTGATGGTTCTCTCCATGGTAACTAAGAATGGGGTTAAAATATCCATTCTCCCTTTTTATTCACACTTGATTATGTATATCTTCCAACATACTTGTTGGATACCCTATCTCAATGAACATCTTTTTAAGCAACCCACATTCCGTACAAAAATCAATATATATATAAATATCAAAATGAGAAATAACGACCAAAAACTTAATAAACTCCACACAATGCCAAGAAATGGAACAAGGTGAAGACAGTCAGGAATAAATCAGTCAAAATTACGCGTTTCGTTCACTTTTAATAACTGTGAACTTCTTCAGAAATACAAACATGTAAAAACTGTTAGTTTAAATACTTAATAGTAAAAGTCACATGAAAAAATAACCCAATCACAAAGCAATTAAGTAAATGCTTAATTAAACTAATAAACTAAACTGTTAGTTTAGTTTAAAATCAAATAAATGTCCCTTATTGACCATCACTTAAAGTTACAAATTTCATTCATCAAACACAAAAAGAAGAGTAATAGTATTAAAAAATATATATATATGTGTGTAATATTTTCCATTACTAAAGCCTTTGTGCTTGCAGGAAACATTTAATGTTGATAGCTTCATTTAAGCCTGGAAATTCATCTGCTCTTAGCATAATTTGCCTCAGAGCTACCCTACATTCCAATTTAACTTTGTAGTATTTAAACTAACAGTTTTTACATGTTTGTATTTTCTGAAGAAGTTCACAGTTATTAAAAGTGAACAAAACGCGTAATTTTGATTGATTTATTCCTGACTGTCTTCACCTTGTTCCATTTCTTGGCATTGTTTGGAGTTTATATATATAAATATATATATATATATATATATATATATATATATATATATATATATATCTGTGTGTGTGTGTGTGTGTGTGTATATAGATAGATAGGTAAGTAGGTAAGTGTGTGTGTGTGTGTGTGTGTGTGTGTGTGTGTGTGTGTGTGTGTGTGTGTGTGTGTGTGTGTGTGTGTTGTTGTGTGTGTGTGTGTGTGTGTGTGTGTGTAAAAGTAAAAGTAGGATATGCCAAACATTTATGTTTATATATACATATATATATATATATATATATATATATATATATATATGTGTGTGTATATATATATATATATATATATATATATATATATATATATATATATGTGTGTGTGTGTGTGTGTTTGTGTGTGTGTTTGTGTATGCGTCTGTATTTGTGGAGAGGTAGGTGGAAGTCGTTTTTTTTTTGCCAGACTATGCCAGAGTTCAGTTAGCTTGGAAACCCCAGGCTCTGGGATTATTGCTTTTGTACCTCCTTGTTGTAAAGTACAGTGCAGTCCCCTATACCAACACCTACCTCTATTAAATCTGCAGCAGCCATCACACTGATAAGAGTACTATTATAGATCCACAAAGAAGCTGTAAACATTGTTGAATCTCTGAAGTCCTTTTTATTAATCATATTAACTGTCACACTTTAAACATCTGATTTCACCATAGCTCTCAACCTTCCATCTCCAAAATGAGGAACACTTGTCTTCATAATGTGGAACAAATGGACAAAATGTGGAGCACATACTAATAGGCTTACTAACAACTTCAACTAGGAAGGTCATAGGATGGTTAAAATATGCTGGTTTTACTTATAAAGAAGATCATTTAATGAATTAATGATTAATTTCTATTTACCATGGATTTCACTTAAACAAATTCCTAACACTGAATGTGTGATAGATTCTTTCAATGTGGAACTTTGAGGAACTTCGAGGAACATGAACTTTTTAAGACACCAAATGAGATACGTTCCTCGTAATGAGGTACACTTGAGAGGTATGGATTTCACTGGAACAAGAAATAAAAGGCATTATTTTAAAAAGTTATGTCAGCTGCAAGAAAGTGCAAAATGCAGGACATGAAAGTAGAAAATATAAAAATGAGCTCATGCATAAGGTATAATCAATGCAGAGGTTTGTTTTATACAGTATATGTCTGCTTACACTTTTGTTAGACCATTCAGACTTTTGGTTTCTGGGATAACTCCAGCATTTATGGGTAAATGCTATACAGTTTAGAATGTCGGCACTTATTGCCAACACCAAGTTTTAATTATACCATGCTGGAAGAGAGGCTTGCATAATGAGCATAAATCCTAACTCCTGAATGGCTAAATAGCAGGAATAAATCCTAGGATATCTCTTTGTTCATCAACCAGTCAAGTTATATAAACCTGATTTTCACTTACTGCAATACTTTAAGATAAGGGCTGGTTTTGAAAGCAATCTAAATCTCTCACATAGTTAAAATATCACAAAACAGCAGAGCAGATTGCTGGTTTTATTACTGCCGTTCACCTTCTAGAACAGTTAATATATATAAGCAGGAGTTTGGGGGCATAGTCCTGATATCAGGTAGTGAGGGGACTTGCTCTATCCCCATAAGCTTTGGGGGTATGCCAATGACTTAGTAAGTTGGTTTATAATTGGACATTACATTTTATGTTTTACAGTGTCAGGACTGACAGTATGGCGTCTCACAGGTGTGACAGGGAACAAGCTACAAATGCTGAAGACCGTTTCTTGTGGACTTCCTGGAAACTCAGGTAGCCCCCAGCACTGTAACTGCAATTCGATCTTGCCTTTTACCCCATAGTAGCCTCTTCAATTTGAATAAAAGTATCAAATAGGACACTGTATGTCTCCTAGTATTTGTTGCTGTTGTGCTGCAGGTATGAGACTAATATTGATAAATTTTGCTACTCCATTGTGTGATTGTTGTTTATTGGCCCTGCATTTTTTTATGTTTAAAACCAAATAACTCAAACAGTTGTTTAACATCAGCAATCCATGTACAGTTTGGATTGAACTGGAATTTACTCCCTTCAGGTGAAAGCGTCTGGTACCTAGGTCTTCACCTTCTTGACAAAACCTTGTCAGCTATGAGTAAATACCTTTCCTTCTGTGGATTAACCAGTACCTGAGAAAAGTAACTTGAGAAATGAGAAACAAAGCAGCATAAAATAGGCCTATTATATAGTCACTTCACTTTGTTTGAGGGTAGGGATTATATGGGATTGTCATACTTCTCATATGTAGAATGTGACATCAAGTGAATTTGGATAAATCCTTAGTAAATAGCATCCATATATGTCATGTAGCTTAAATGACACTCCCTATTTTGAAAGCTCTTTTCACTGTAAGTTAAGTCACTCACATAAAGAGCACATTGTTTTGAGTAAGTAAGATAGAGAACTTTTTAAGTAACAGTACGATGTACATGCCATAAAAGAAAAATACATATGCTGTAGTGAAGTTGCATATTATAAATACAAGATTAAAGTCACTATAACAGTAAATCATAAATACAAAATTAAATAAACTTTTGGTATCAACCGCTGCCACCTTTCTTGATTCAGTGTCACTCTTCCACCTTCATCAACAGTCACGTTTTCTGTCATGCAATCCATCTATCTCTTTGCTGAACATTCTCTCATCCTCTTGATTTCTTCCTGCCTCTCCAAAAGCTTTTTAACCAAATAATTTTCTGGTATCCTGCATATGTGCCTGAACCACCATAATCTCTTCTCTATTACATTCTCTGCAATT
This sequence comes from Protopterus annectens, assembly GCF_019279795.1. Classification (NCBI taxonomy): domain Eukaryota; kingdom Metazoa; phylum Chordata; order Ceratodontiformes; family Protopteridae; genus Protopterus; species Protopterus annectens. The sequence continues at coordinate 386,501,691 of NC_056735.1, read as the reverse complement.
GGAACTACTTTGACTTCAGCTCTGATGTCATCATTTCTTCATCTGTCCCATAATGTACATCTTACTATCCATCTCAGTCACTTCATCTCCATTTCCAGGTTTCTTTACAATATAGTAGTACTGGCTGAACCACTGCTTTGTACACCTTACTTTTCAGCTTTTTTAGCATTCTTGTGTTACACACTACCCCTAGCACTCTGTGCCAGCTGGGTGCAGCCCTACTGATTCTAGCTGTGATCTCCTCATTCAGAGTTCCCTTCTCCTCAACCACCCATCCCAGACACTTGGAAGCTGTTAACTTATTTTACTATTTCACTTCTATCTTAATTTTCAGCTTCATCTGATCCCCTCATTTACTACCATTTGTTGCCATGACAACTGTCTTCTCTGTGCTCACTTTCATCCTGTTTGCCTTCAGTATTGCATTCGTATCCCCTATAATTGGCTGACGTTCCTGTTCTGGGTCTGTTTGCAATGCCACATTGCCTGAGTGCAGCATCTTGGTTGATCTGTCCCTCCCAACCTGTTTACTAATGTAGCCCATTGCCATTATGAACAACAGTGGGCTCAGAGCTGATCTCTGGTTCACTCTCCCTCCCATTTCCACTGGGAACCCCACTGTGAGTCTGAATACTGTTCCTACTTCTGCCATAGTGTCCTTGTATTTAGCCTGCACTAATTCTACCAATGTTTCCATGACTTTGAATGCTCACAGGACTGCACAAATCACCTATCTTGTGACCTTGTCATATGCTTTCACCAAGTCTATGAATGTCCATTTGGACTCTTTCCTCATCTGTAACTTCTTATCCACTTACTGTCTCAATACAGTCATTGGGTCAGTTGTGTTGCATCCTCTGAATCTGAACTGCTCATCTCCCATCTTACTTTCTACTACTCTGCGTATCCATTTATCAATTACCCTCTCCAGAACATTCATGCAATGTGACAGGAGTTTGATACCCCTGTACTACCCGCAGTTACGAAAGACCCCTTTGTTATTTAGCACTGGCATTAGCATGCTTATTCTCTGTCATCTGAGATATGCCTTTCTCTACATACTGCTATGAGTACCCCCAGGATTGATTTCACCCTATCTCACCCAATATCTCTATCTGCTGTGACCTCATCTGAGCCTGCTACTTTCTCTAATTTCATTTTCCATCCTGCTGTTTTTACTTCTTCTATAGTGGGCTTCTCCTCTTCTCTCATTGTAGGTTGGGTCTGGGCCAGTACAGCTTCTGTGAGGTTTTCTTCTTTCAAAAGTTGCAGGAAGTAATTCCTTCATCTGCATCTAATGTCTTGTGAACAAGTGAGCAGGTTGCTGCTTGCATCAGATGAGTCACTTTCAAGAGGCTAGTAGAGTGTCTTTATTTCTTTTTTCTTTGCTACTGTGGCTTGTCTCTTAGCCTTTTTGTTAACCAACCAATATTCATTCTTAACTTGGTCTGTTGTTTCTACCCCCACATTTTTCTGAGCTCTCTCTTTCTTTTGATAACTTCGGAGACATCTAAATTCCACCCCACCAGCTTTTCTTATGTATCTTATTTCCATAACCTGTCTTGGCTGCATATCTGTTCTATAGCCTCCATGCATGATGTTTTGAGATGTTGCCATTCTTCTTCAAATCTACTTATTTCTTCTTTTCTTTTTCATGAGCACTAGAGCCCTGAGTATTTCCTTGAACTATTGTGCTTTTGTTCACATTAACTTGCGGATCTTCCAGCTGATGTTTGTTGACCCAAGATTATTATCTGGACACTGCTTGCAGCTGATTTTGTGGCCGTCAGTGGTTTATGCTGCTTATAACATACTAAGCTGACCAATAGGCATCATGTTAAAGTCTTTGTAGGTTTATCAAAACAAACAACTGTACTAAAAAGTTAGATCTCCTCTACTTTTTTTATCCCTCTTACTACCCACTTCACTAGCGCCTGACATAGTTACAGGATAATCTTGTTTCGTTAAGCATACACAATCCTATAGAAATGATTCTCACAACATAACTTGCCAAAACACAATTACAAAACCAGAATGATATATCAACCGTAAATACGTTGCAACATCTACCTCCCACAAGTTGTTACTCACAAGTACACTTATACTACATAGTATACTTTCACTAATTTTCCTGTCATAGTTTGCAATCCTGAATTACCCCTCAGACCTAACAGTAGGAATCATCAACCTACACTTACCAAAATGAAAGAAATAAAATTATACCTACACATCTTAGTAGTATAAATAAAACTATACTTACTTCTTTACCAATAGACCAGGCCAAGAATAGCCGATGCTGTTGTACTGCTGATCAAAAACAACACTACATTTTAGGCATACTTATTAGACAATGACACAATTAATGTGGAAAACAGTTCTGACTTGTTAGTAGTACAAGCAATTATAGATAAGGCATTAAAATTCAGTATCTGTCTTCTTTACCTACCTCCCTATGCTGCACAAGCTCCATATTGCCTCTTTGTCACAAATCTAAACTGGCCACAGCCTCCCAAAACACTTAAACAACCCACTGTCCAAGTTTATCCTGACAGAAATCATGCATCAACAAACAAGAACTTGCACTCAGTCACTAACTTCTGTCTTAAATGACACAATTTAGCATGAAGACATGCAGAACCATGGTTGGCTGTCTCAATGACCATGCTAAATACTAATGAGGCACCCTGGCGGAAAGGCATATGCTAATTAGTCATGTGATCTCCCCTGGAACTGCCTGTGGTAAGGAATTTACACACGTGAACAATTCAGAGAATTCCTTGGTTCTGTAAACTAACATAGTCACTCATGACCACTCATGCTTATAAACATTGCCAAAAGCTCATGTTCACCTATCACAGAGGAGGTAAGTACCAAGGAGTTTAGCAGATAGATAGTCTTAGGGGTTGTGTATGTGTGAAACAGCATGTGTGAATGTATGTGTGAGTGTAGGTCTGCTGGGAAGTCACAGTAGCTGAGAGGGGCTAGTTAGCATATAGTGAAGGTTTGTGTCTGTATATATGAGTGAATGTATGAGTGAATTGTGGAGTGTGTCAGTGAATGTGATCAGGTGGGAGTCTGTAAGTGTGTGTGTGTGTGTGTGTGTGTGTGTGTGTGTGTGTGTGTGTGTGTGTGTGCTTGTGTTTCAATGTGTGTATGTGTGAGAGTGAATGGGGGGGTACCTGTACCAATGAGATACATGAGATGCCAGTTTTATCTACTTCAAGAAAGTGCTGATTTGCACACACACAGTAGTTAAGGGCGATGCAGAGGCATGCAAATTAGCTTATAATGAGGTCTTTCCTGATTGTGACTAATTTTTCTCAATATAAATTACTGCATCAAAGAAACAGCCTCTTTTTGCCATAGCTCTTTCCACTAGTACTGGGGTTCGTTCTGAATCCCCAGGATTATTTCAACATGCTCTGAAACCCCACAATACAAATCCAGACAATACCATAAACAGCCCAGACAATGAAAGCTTGTTCAGCTTTTATGGCAACCCCTTCTATTTATGTGTATTAATGTAATACAAGAGTAAGAGTCGTGAAAAATATTGACATTCATAGGCTGGTAAAGTACTCTGTGTTGTACCCTAAAAATGTCATCTCAGCACATAATCTAACCTCTTTTCCACATCTATAATTTTATTCTCATCTGAGGAACAATGCCATATAGCTGGAAGCATGCATCTACCAATCCTTATACCTAATGACTCAGACTTTAGGTCTATTACTGTATTATGCCCCCTTGTTAAGATCTTATGGAATGTATATTTACATGGCTTGCTCTCAAACTAGCAGCAACGAGTTAGAATTGGATACTGCCTTTAAACTGTAACCTATCTAAAAAGGTATCGTATTAGTGGAGTAATAGAGGAATACAAACTGACAAGTGCTGTAGTCATAGACTTAAATTATTTGAATCAGTTAATTATAAGCTATCTCTCAAATCCTTACAATTTGGCACTAAAATGGTTCAAATGCTATGTACTTAAAAGAAACGTTACTGTGCAAAATGCTCATGCTTTTTCTGAAACTGGCACCTTCAGCATCTACTTATGTCTATAAATAATTTACAACCTAACCTGCCCAATATGAACTGCAGTATGCCAGCACACAACACAAAGGATTATGATCAGGATTCTGGTCATAACCATCTTATTATGTGTTTGACACATGGATGCCAAGAAATCCACCACCAGTGTTTTATGTGCCCCGTGAAATACCAGTTACAAAAAAATGGGAAAAAAAGAAAAGAGTTTGGCTAGCATTTCAAACCAGTAAAACACTTAATAAGTGATGGAAAACAGACAGCAGGACAACTTCTAGCTTATTTGGGGACAAAGGACCAAAACCAGGGACAATTTTTAAATATTGTTATAATTCATTTAAAAAACAGTAATATAAGAACAGATTTGCTTCGATATGCATTTTCTGAACAATAAAAAGCATGAAACTCTAATTCTGGCATTTGTGACCATAATCCTCAGTGATTTACCAGAAAATCAAAAACATTTACGAGGGGCAGCATTAAAATATGAGACAAAGTCGGAAGTGGTTGAGAGGATTAGATAGCAGGCAGAAAGAAGGCTGTTTTAACTTCTACCATTTTTTTTCTGATCAGCCCTGTATATTGATAATATCTAGTGTGATACCCAATCATAACAGCAGTTAGGGGATGTGTAACAATTGTTACACTCCCCCACTAAGTGCTCTTACAATCTGGTCTTGCAACAGAAAAGCTCTTAACAATTTATCTTTTTCTTAATATTGGAGTACAATCATGGCTCTCCGTGTGCTACTATCATTATTTTGGTCTTGCATCAGTCTGTCACCCTACACTAAGAAAAAATACAAAAAGACTTCAGAAGCATTTGTAACTGCAAAAGACTACATTAATGTTATCTCAAAAGAGCTGAAAAATAATTCAACCTCTACCATTACAGATGCCTCATGAAACACCATTCACAGTGATAACACAGCAGGGGTACTTGGGTGTTATATTAGAACAACATATACATTTCACCTCTCAAAATAAATGCTTTGCAAGTCTGACTCTTACACCACTTAACATAGGCAACAAATGTTGTAATTTACTGTCCATTAAAATTGGAAAAGCTCTAGCTATTCAAATGTTGATTCTAAAAATTGAACACTGCCAACCTATCTTTACCTTGCACTCAGCAGCAAACACACACATTTCAAATAATACCTAATAAAGTCTCTCATTTCAGTTTTCTAAATGTCACAGACAACAATAATGCATTCGTTTAAGTAAACAAAATGGTTACCTGTTACTGAAACAGAGGCTCTCCTATTAAACTGCATGACTGTTAAAGCAGTCAGTTTCTCATCCTACTCAACACTAGCAGCAAATTTAAGCAAAAATAATTTACATTCTATGATATCAAACTCAGATAATGCTATCATTCTGGTAAAATTCCCCTTCAAAAAAGTAATAGAGAAAAAAAAGCTTTTCTAAATTATCTCAAACAACATGAAAATCAATATCACTACAGACTGAAAAGTGTAATAACCTAAAAACTAAAATAAAAAAAAAATGTTACACCTGACTGCAAATAATCAAGTGCACTTTCTATGACACAGCAGGTTAGTTGAACAGTGCATAACAGCATACATAATCATGTGTTATCTTCTATATTCTCTACAGGATGAATCTGATCCAACACTACAACTAGACTTTAATGCAATTGTACACAACACAAACTTATTGCAACTAATGTATAATAGTGCTACTACTGTACTTATGTGCAATGGAATTGCACTGTAGCATAAGTTTTATGACTTTCAGGTACCTAGTATATATAATTGTAACTGCTTATTTGCTTATATACTGTATTATCTTCTGTGTACTGTATATTTTATAAAGTGTGACTACTTAACTGGCCCAGGTCAGGGCTTAAAATTGCCTGCAGACTAGTCCAGTAGTATGGTTGCCTAACTAACTAAGTAACTGACTGCCTAACACTTACTAAAATAAAATAATATAGATTGATTCCAAAATTATGTGAAAATATTCTTCCACATCTTATTATATTTTAACACAATACTTTGATAGCAAATATTTTCCAGAAATTATAACTTTTATATTTTAGCAGTCACATTCATTGAGTTGGGCACTTGATATACTAGAATAGCTTTTAGTTTCTTTCAGCAATTGTTTTACATGTCAAAATGATGTTTGGATTAGAAAATATGTAAATACATGTGACTTTCCAGTGATACAGGAGATAGAAACGAACACATTATTTTTGTCTGGCAGTTTGGCAGCAACATTGTTTAGGGTTTGAAAGTTTCCAGTTGATTGAATTCCAACACTATAAGCAAGGAGACAGAATGTATAGTTGTTTAAGTTAAGCTTAATAAAACAGTAGATAGTACTGCGGTGGTGGTGCTGTGGTAGCATTGTCGCCTCACAGTTAGACGTTGCCCGTTCGATTCTCAGTTAGAGCATCTTCTGTGTGGCAACATGTGTGAATGGGCCTTCCTTCGTTGAAGGTTGTGCGTTAGGCCCGGCAAGCCAGTACGTAAAAATCTACTGCCAATCATTAGCGGACCGGAGTTCCGCTGTGGCGACCCCTAACCGGGAAAAGCTGAAAGACACAACAACAACAACAGTAGATATTTGAATGATCATTGCTGCAGTAGCCTTAGCTATGTCTGCTATATCCTGCCAAAGATATAACTATCAGCCAGCTTCCAAAGCTTCGGGGCACCTTCTGCACACCCAAACTGTCAAGCAGCTTGAGCTGAAATGACTAAACACAAAGTTGGGCATGAATCCCATCTATCAGCAGAGAGAGGGAGGCTAAGCCCTGAAAAGACAAAGTTACTATAACAAAAATAAATGCCAACAACCTTGAATAAAAAAAACACCAAAAAACAAGGAGTGTGGAGGGAGGGAGCAGCTACAGCAGCAGTGATCATTCAAACATCTGCTGTTATGGTAAGTTCAGCTTACACAACTGTACTATGTTCTTCATAATGATCGCTGCTGCAGTAACCTTATCAATATGGCTAGATTACCATAGCTAACCATTTTTGTGAGATGGATAGTTTGACTTAAAGTAAACTCAGATACCACTTTAGGCATAAAAGAAGGATTAGTTCTCAAAGAGACCCAGTCCTTTTTTGAAAATGAGGTAGAACTGACTCACCATAAGACCTGCAACTCAGACACCCTTCTTGCGGAGGTCAGAGCAAACAATAAAACTGTTTTCCATGTTAAGAAATTCAAGTCAGCCAGAGTAGCTGGTTTAAATGGAGCAAGTGTTAGTTTCTCTAGCACAAAATTAAAATCCCAAGGAGGAGCCACAGGTTTTACTTAAAGGCTTCTTATGCAAAACCCCTTCCAAGAACATATTGACATGCGACTGCTTTGGAAGAGGAGGATCTATGGCCAGACATGCTGAAATGGCTGATAAATGAATCTTGATAGAAAAATGAGAAAGGCCATAAGATAGTAACTCACACAAAAATTGTAAAACCAGAGAACAACTAGCCCTGAATGGATGCTGGTTATATTGTTGACTCTAACTGGAAAACCTTTGCCATTTGCTAATATATGACTTTCTAGAACCAAGTCTCTCTTTCCTCATTTAGTACCTGCTGCACATCATCAGAAAACAGGTGCCTAAAAGGAATTAAGACCCCATCATCCAGGCAGCCAACTGAAGATGATTGATGTCAGGGAATATCAAACACCCCTGTTCTTGTGTGAGACGATCCATTCTGTGAGGAAACTTGTGGTAATTGCCTCTGGCTATTTCCAAAAGAATGGATAACTGTGGTTACCTGGACAGAAGGGAGTCACCACAAAGATCTTGGGGGATTCCTTCTGAATCATCAGAACTCTGGATTTTAGTGGAAATGGTGGAAAGGCATACAGGAACATTCCTGTCCAAAGAAAAGACATCTGTTTTCTAGGCCTTCTTGCACAGAGTCCTGGAACAGGAATTTGTCAGTTGATTGTTCAAAGAGAAGACAAAGAGGTCTAGTCGAGGAACTTCCCACAGGTGGATCAAATTTTGGAAGACTCCCAGATCTAGTTTCCATTTATGAGGGTTTGCCCTACTTCTGCTCAGTTTGCCACACAATTTTGCTCTGATGGAATGCAGAATGCCGGTAGAGTGAAATTGTGCTGTGAAGCTATAGCAAAAGCTAAAATGCTAATCTGCCTAGTCTGCAAAGGGAGAATAACCTGCCACCCTCTTGCTTGTTGATGTACCACATCACTGTGGTATTGTCTGTAACCAGTTGAAGAGCTCCTGAGGACTAAAGATGGTTCAGAGAATAGAGTGCCATGATCAGGGCAAGCTTCTCCTTGATATTTATGTGCTTGCATCTATCTGTGGTGTCCCACACCCCCTGCACTTTTATCTCTCCTGAAACTGCTCTCCAAGCAAAGTCTGAAACATCTGTGGTGACTGACTGCTTTGGATCAGGGAGGGAGAAGAGAAGACCTTGATTTAAGGATATATGTTGTGTCCACCAAGTTATTTCTCTTCTGACAAACTTCAGTACTGGGATCTGAAAAAATAAAGGGTGTTGATTCTGGGACCAAAGAGTTTTTAAATACCACTGTATCTTTCTCATGTGGAGTCTTGCCATTGGTATAATAAGAATCATAGATGCCATGAGATCCAAAATCCTGAGGAATTCCCTTGCAGTGACTGAAGTCTGACTTGAAATATTTATAAATAGATCTAACTAAAGATCTATTTTTTCCTGTACAGTAGACATCTCAGGAACACAATCCTGTGTTAGAGAGTCAAGAAAGACTTTTAAATGCTCTCTTGGAATCCCAGCTTATGCAAGAGATCTCTCACCCAAGAGATAGATTCCAGACATTTTGAAAAAGACTTTGCAATTATAAACAAGTCATCTAAATACACAAAGATGTGGATATTTTGTAGCCTGCAATGAGCTAGGCACTTGTGATCACTCTTGGTGCAGTGGATAGTCCAAAGGGTAAAGCCGAGAACTGTTAATGTGATCCAGACACACAAAACCTGAAGAAACACCTGAAGTCTGGATGCATAGAAACGTGATGATCAGCATATTTTAAGTCTAGTGTTATCAGGAAACTTGAAAGAGGAAGAAGAGGCAACAGGTTGTGAAGGGACATGATTCTGGATTTGGGGACTATCACAATCAGGTTTAGGAAAGAAAAATCCAGAACTGGTCTCCACATGTTTTCTTTCTTTGGGACTAGAAACATCTTTGAATAAAACTCCTTCCCCACCTGGGAATGAGGAACTGGTTCTATCACTTTTTGGGGCAGCATGTGATGAAGAACTGGAGAAAACAAAATGGTCTGATCTGCAAGATGAGGGCTGACATCCTGGAAAGGAAGAATTTCCTCCCACTGTAAACCCAGATGAATGATTTTTAGAACCCATTTGTCTGACACAATTTGTTGCTAAAGCAAAAAGTGGAGAGTCAGACTTTCTAGAAGAGAAATGAGTCTAGGGTGGGAGGGGATCATAAGGCCTCTGGAATAGTCATTCAGACTTGTTGAATGTCCTTGGTTTTGGGAGGTTTGAGACTTCTTTTTGGAATCCCCTTGACACTTCTTATATATCTGTTTACCTGAATTCTGTTGAGACTGTTTATTCTGTTTCTTTTCTTTGCTGAAATTGGAAAAGGAGAAAGAACATCCCTTGTGCAATTTGGAAAACAAGGGCTGAACATAATTAGAGAGTACCTGGATCACCTTGCTCCTTTCAACACACTTTTTGATCACTTCAGCAGCAGAGGGACCAAACACTAAATCTCTATCCAAGGGTCAATTTAAAATCTAATTTTTAACATAATCAGAAAGGTTCTGAGAAAGCAGCCAAGCAAACCTCCTTAAAACCATACTAGTGGCCATAGCCCTAGAAGAAGTATCAACAGAATCATAACACACAGCAAACAATGAGTTGTGACTTATGTAACAGAATAAACCAAGTTATTTAAAGCAGATTTCTTTGGTGGGGGTGTAGAGATAACAGTCAAGTCTGTAAACTTCATTTTAGAAGTTAAAGGGTTGGCATAATGGTCAAGATGTTTACCTTGCAAACACTGAGCGCTTGATTTTCAAATTAAAAGATTGGCTAGGCTTAAAATGGCCCAAGAGGGAAGTTAGCCCAGTACTAACCTATGAACAAGAAATACTGTAGATAAAACATTCTTCATACTTTCACAATATGTCAGAATAAACTTTAACATATGAAAATGACAATTTAAAATTCTAATATTCAAAGTTGCAGAATTATATATTTCTTTCCCATACCTCTCAATAATTTTCCCATCCTTATTAGAATAAGTAGGATTGGAATTAACTAAATGCTTAGCAGCAGAGGAGTTAATTAAGCCTTTAGCTGCCAGATTAGGTTTGGGAATAGTGTATAAAAAATTAAAAGACTGAGAAACTTTATACGTGCTATCTGCCTTTTTAGGGACAGCTGGCCAACTATCAGGAAAATTGCAGGCAGTAAGACACACATCCTCCAATGCACACATGACAGGAGGAATGGTTGTAGGTTTTGGAAAATCCTTCTGTAACAACTCATAGTATTTTTGAGGGAGTGAGAGACCTCAGTATTGTCCCAATGAAAACACTGTGACATTGTAGCAATAGTCTTAGAGAAAAATAATCTCATAGAGAGAAAGACAGCTCTGAATTAGAAATCTGAAGACAAAACCTCGAATCTGTCCTGCATCTTCCTGTTCAGATTCAGAATCTTGAATCTGTTTAGGAGAGGAGCTATCCCTCTTTCTTTCCTTTAATGGAAACTACTCTTTAAGAAGGATCAATAGCCTAAATCAATCCCTGGGCCAGTCACAGTAAACTACTCCTATCCAAAGAAATTTGAGGAGGAGTAGATACAGGCTTGTTTTTCTGTTTCATTTTGACAAGAAAAAAGGGGACAACCATATTACTAATGGCAGCCACTGCTTCCTCATGGATAGGCACAGCATTCTGACACAACAGGGAAACCTTCTCCGTTCCTTCTCCCAGGACTGACAAAAGTGGTTCTGTCTTACCCACTGAGGGGACCCTAAGAGCCACAGGGAACTTAACTAATCCCTGGTCCATAGTGGCTGTAGGTGCTACACCAGAGGGGATCCAGGGTAAAAGAAAAGTGGTCTGAGGTACAGCAAATGACCACAGCAGAGTTATCCACCTGCATCCAAGGCAAATTACTAGCTTACTGTGGTGGTAAAGGCTGTTTGTTTATCTTTTACTTTTTCTGGCTGGGAGAAAGACCAATCATGGGAGTGACAGTCTGTTCAATCTGAAAATGGTGTCTCTATACTGGGAAAATTAAGTGACAATGCCTATAAAACTACCAGTCCACAAAAGTTACATTTTTTTGAAAGAAAACACACAGTAAAAAAACACTTTTAAACACTATGGCAGCCCCACAGCCTTAAAATAAACACAATTTCTCCACAGAAAATAGTTAATGTATCAGTTAGATAACACTTCTTTTAAACTGACAGAAATGAGTGCTTTGTTTAAAAATACTTTACAGTGTTGAGGCAATCCATTAAAACACAACACTCCTAACTTTAAAATAACTTTCCTGCAGAGGAAAGTAATAAAACATTAAAAATAAGAAAGTGAAAGTTTTTTTTTTCTCGAAGGAACCTTATCTGCCTAGGTAAGATAGGACAAGCCAACTGTCAAAACTTTAGAGGAGCATACTCTTTGGTGGCATCAAAGCTCTGAAGGGCTTTGCATCCAAACTTGTCTTTCATTCAGCTCGGCTCAAACTGTTTGACAGTTTGGACATGGGGAAGGTGCCCTGATGCTTTGGAAGCTGGCTGGTTGTTGTATCCTTGGCAGGATGTAAGGCATATAGCTAAGGTTACTGCAGCAGTGGTCAATATGAAGAACATATTAGTATATTATTTTTGTCTCTCAGCTTAGCACCTACTTTTTGTGTTTATAAGCTTACAGATGATTGAACTGAGGAACAATAACTGATTTAACTTTATTGTCAGCTTGTAAGAAAGTTGATAAGTTATATCTCCAGCACTGATGATGTGGGGTCAATGAAAAATAACATTTGGTTAGAACAACTTAGATGGAAATTATACATTACAATAAAAAGTCTCTTTCCCTACATGCTGAGCAGTGGCCTGAAGGTGACTTCTACCAGGAAGAGACAGAAGGCACAGATGACTGCCAAGTTCAGACAAAGACGAGAGGAGTGACATTGTCATGGAGTATGTATGGACGTGCACACGCATCTTTCTTTCATCACTGGGTAAGCTTTCTCCAAAAAAAGCAAAACAAAAAAAAAAAACAATGAATCACTTTAAATGTCACCTTGGATTTTGAATAAATATATGAACATGATGCATTTGATGAATAAAATGGAGACAGACTGCACAAATGAAAAGAAGGAAATATAATAGGGGGTGGGGTAGAGGGACGGAGTGTGAGACAGAGAGACAGAGAGGGAGAGCTAGATACAATGGGAAAGAGAGGGAAGAAGAGATAATGAGACAAAAAAACAGACAGACAGAATGACAAAACAATTTGCTGAATCACAAAAAAAGAAGTGGAGAGAGAGATCATGAAGAGCAATATAAAGTGGCTAAAACAGTCACCTCTTTTAACTTGCATAGAATAGCTCATTCAAATTACTGTGGTTATACATGGCAGCTGCTGGAGTTAAAAAAAAGGAATAAGTAACAATTTCAACTACATAGAGCACTTATTGGTTTCCATATGTGAGCATAGCTGTAATACAATTGTCACAAATGTACTACTTAATCATATCATATAATGGCATAGACGGCAAGCAAGTATAATAAACTTTACCGTATGAAAGTCAAAGCAGACCTTTTGATAGTCCACCCTCTTCTGCTAGCTCCCACTTAATAGAAGAAATCAGAACAGGAGAAAATCTTCAGCAAGCTTCAGTTACAACTGAAATCAGTTTGGTTAGTGAATTGTTTTGCTCTTGTTCTTATAACGCAACAGGTAATGTTCAAAATGGCTTACTATCAAAATGTCGAGGTGACTTACCTTGACCATTCACATCCCCTACCCGGATTAATGAAAAAGAACTATGATTGCTTAGAATGTCAATTCCTTTGAAGGAAAGAATAAACATTCAACCACTCACCATCCTGAAAAAAATATCCGCTACGAGGTGGAAAATGTCCTACTGTTTTGCAGGGGGCAAGTCCCACTGCACCCCCTACCCCCTGCTACTTATATATTCTAACTCCAATATCACACTACAGTGAGGAAAAGGATAATTCTCCCGATCCCCACTGTAGTGCGATGGCCTTCAAAACAGGAATGCTCCAAACTGCGAACACAATGTCCGTATAGATATTTCACAGTTGACAGGAATTGTGTTTGCAGTTTTGCTTCTCTGCTGCTTGTGTTCATCCTTCTAACTGTCAAGGTAAGCCACCTTGACATTTTGATTATAAGCCATTCAAAATATTAACCACTGCTGCAGTAGTCTTAGCTATATAGGTTATATCTTGCATAGGATATAACAGCTGGACAGCAGCCAAAGTTTCAGGTCACCATCCACATGCCCAAACCATCAGTCAGTTTGAGCTGTGCTGGCTAAAAAGACAGGTTTGAGTACCAGGCCCTTCATAGCTTTCCTATTGCTGAAGAGTATGCTCCTCTGAGGCCTTTTAGGATCAATGGTCAGCTTTTGCTGTTCCTTTCTTTTCCTGGACAGATAAAATCTCTTTGGGAAGAAAAACTTCCATTAAAAAAATATTTGTCTAATAACACTTTCCTGTTCAGAAAAGTTATTTTAAAGCTAGGAGTTTGTCTTTTAATGGACTGTCATGAGACTGTATTGTACTTTAAAACAAAAGTGTTCTTTCTTATTGTCAGTTTAAAAGTTGTTTAACGTAATTGAAAATAATTCTTTCTGTGGAGAAATTATGTTTATTTCTCTTTTTGGGGATGGCAAAGTATTTTAAAGTGCTTTTTACAATGTTTTATGTTGAAAATAACTTTAAAAGACTTTAAAGTGTTACTGTCTTTTGCTATGTTGCTATTTGTTTTCTGTGGGAAAGATGCACCATTTTTGGTTTGACCATGGAACAAATTGTCAGTTCCATGGTCAGTCCTTCCTCTAGCAGAAAAAAAATAATAATAAGTTAAGCAAACAGCCCTAACCACCACTGCAGGGTTGCAAATTGCCTCACCTGCAGGTGGGTGACTCTGCTGTGGCCATTAGCTATAACTCAAACTATTAATCTTTTACCCTGGATCCTTCTGGTGTATCACCTACAGCCACTCTGGATCACAGTTTAGCCATAACAACTGTGGCTTGTGTGATCCCCTCTGTGGGTAAGAGCCACTCTTGTCAGTCCTAGGAGAGGGAACACAAAATATTTCCTTGTTATATCAGAATGTTGTGCCCATTTCTTGGAGAAGAAGTTGCTGCTGCCATTAATAATACAATTGACACCATTTTCCTGTTAAAAAGAAACATAAAACTAAATATTTATATAGTCCTCCTCAAATTTCCTTAGGAAGGAGTAGTTTACTGGGTCTAGCTCAGGGTTTATTTCAGGCTATTGATCATTCTTGTAAATTAGTTTCTGGCAAAATAAAGAGGGATACCTGTTTTTCTGAAGAGATTCAAGATTGTGAATCTGGACAGGAAGATGAAGGGACAGATGCAAGGTTTTCTCCTCCCTGTGGTGATTTCTCTTTTCTGAGGCTGTTTCCAGAATGCGCCATTACTTTTAGTAGGAGAGCACTGAGGTTTCTCAGTCCCTCGAAAAAAAAGTATAAGTTATTACAGAGGGAATTTCCAAAGCCTTCACCCATTCATCTAGTTCTGTCAGCTTTGGAGGGGGTGTGTGTGTGTTATTCCTAGCAATTTTCCCGATAGTCAGACAGTTTCCCCTAAAAGGAAGATATGTATGAAGATCTTCAGTGTTTTAAGTTTTTATTCAGCCAGCTTCTCCAAAAAGGAAGATACAATGTATAAAGTTCCTCAGTCTTTTAAGTTTTTAAATACTGCTCTTAAACCTCACCCAGCAGCTATATCATTAGTTAATCGTACTGCTGCTAAACATTTCATTAATTGCAATCCTGATCTTTTTGATAAGGTTGGAAAGATTATCGATAACTATGCAAAAAAGTGTATGCTACTGCAACTTTGATTTTCAGAATTTTGACTTGTCAGGCTCATATGTTGAAGTTTGCTCCGACTAATTTTGAAATGATGAGGAATGTTTTGTCGGCAGTTTCTTCTGAGGAAAACTCTGCTTTAAATAACTTAGTTACTTGTATTGTATAAGTCATTGTTTAAACAGTGTGCATGACACAGCTGATACTTCTTCCAGGGATATGGTCACTGATCCTATTTTGAGAATGTTTGACCACTTGCATTCTCAGAACCTCTCAGATGATAGTAAAAATGAGATTTTAAAGTCTTCTTTTGATATAGATTTAGTTTTTTGGACCCTCTATGGCAGAAGTGATCAAAACACGTGATGAAATGGGGAAGTTGATGCAGGAAATGTGTAACATTTTTCAGCCCTCCTTTTCCAAAATTTTAAAGGATTCTGTAACCCCTCATCCAGCTTTTGGCAAAAAAGAAAACAGTCTTAACAAAATTCAGATAAACTGACATTTAAGAAGAAATGGTAAGGGGTTCCAAAAAAAGAATTCTGGAGCCTCCCAAAACCAAGGACATTCCAACAAGTTGGAATGACTATTTAAGAGACCTTGTGCCCCCACATAGCTCCCTGGCAGGCCCATTTCCATTCCAAAACATCTGAAATTAGACTTTTCTCTTTGGCAACAGATAGTTTTAGACAAATGGGTTCTAAAGATCATTCATCAAGGTTACAAATAGCAGTGGGAGGAAATTCCTCCTTTCCAGGAGGTAAACTCTCACCCAACCAACCAGACTCTTTTATTTTCAGTTGTCCTTCATCACATGTTGTCCCAGATTGTGATATAACTAGCTTCTTCTTCCCAGGTGGGAAAAGTTTTATTCAAGGATGTTTTATTGCCAAAGAAAGAAAATACTTAGAGACCAATTCTGGATCTTTCGTTCCTAAACCTGTTTGCAATAGTGCCCAAATTCAAAATAATGACACTTCACAACCTATTATATCTCCTTACTTATTTAAGTTTCCTGGATACATTAGATTTCAACAATGCTTATCATCGCATCTCTATTCATTTAGACTTCAGGCGATACTTAACATTTTGTGTGTCTGGATCACACTATTAGTTCTGTGCCTTACACTTTGGACTATCCACTGCACCAAGAGTGGTCACAAAGTTACAGTTCATTGCATGCTACAGGGTATCCACATTTCTCCATATTTAGATTACTTGCTTTTCTTTGCAGAGTCTTTTTCAAAGAGTCAGGAATCTCTCTCTGTTGGGTGAGAGATCTCTTACACAAGCTGAGATTCCAAGAGAACATTCAAAAAAAAAAAAAAATTACTAAGCTTATTTCCTGCCTTTCCTATAAGTTGTCTAGTCCAGATACAGATTTGCTGTATCCAGGACTGTTTGTAAGCTTCTATGCCCCCAAGCCTTTCTGTGTTGGAAGGAAGCCTTCTAGCTTAATTTTGTTTCTTAGAACTAGCCAGTTTTCTAGTTTCAGCACTCAAATCTGTTTCTTTGAGCTCAGCACTTGTTCAGAACTCATTGTAATCACTAAATAAGCTATAAATTACTACAGCACTCAACTTTCCTCACTTGTCTAGAGGAAAACATTTTTTAGTACTTAATAAATAAGCACCTATCCAGGCATGTCTAAGGGTCAGCTCCCAGTGTTTTCTCCTATCTACCTGATGAATCTGGGCATTTGGGGGCAATGCAGCAATTGCCTCATGTACACAGACAACCCTCTCCTCCTACCACCCAACACTACAACCTGTGAGAGATGCACTTATACAACCAAACTGGAAGCAAAGCTCTCTTCACCCAAGACTGGACTAGACAGTCAAGAGGAGAAGGTAAACACTTGCATCACACCACACTCATCACATAGTCCCTCAAAACCTACACCACCAAAACACACACAAAGAAACACAAAACACACACCTACATTCGCGGAGGCTCTCAAAAAAATCTACCCATGCAACAGGGATCTCCAAAGCAGAAGCGCAAGCAACCTCCACCCCTCAACACAACCCAAATGACACATACCCCACAAACTCAGTGTGCCACTCAACCACAGCAGATAAGGCATAACATCATACCCAACACTCTAGTCATAGGTGACTCTATAGTCAGGCACACTGATGTTCCACTCACCAGGCTAAACAAGGAGAAAGTTACTGTCAGCTGCCTGTCAGGTGCCAGGATCCACCACATAATGCATGCACTCAGGTCACTCCACAGCAAGTACAAATATGACTCTGTCATTGTCTATGCTGGTGTGAATGACCTGAGATGTACCTCCCTGGACTACATGAAAAGAGACATGGAGGAGCTTTCTGATCTTGTAGCCCAGGCAGGTATGACCCTAGCCTTGAGTAGCATCCTGCTATCACCCAGAATGATACCACAGTACAATGACAAAATGATTGACTTAAACAATTGGCTAAGCTTCTGGTGTCTTTCTAAGAGGATCCAGTATATGTCACACTGGGATGACATGATCGACAAACCATGATGCTTTGCCAGAGATGGCCTGCAGCTGTCGCCCTTGGGATTCTGGATACTGGCTAAGGCTCTTGCCACCCCTATAGTGCCTTTTTTAGGCAAGATTCAAATGACAAATTCACCACCGTAACAGGTACAAGCAAGCAAAATTTGAGGATAATGCTACTTAATGCTAGAAGTCTAAACCTCAAAATGCACTCACTCGAGGCACTCCTTAAAATGGAGAACATTGACATCTGTGCAGTGACAGAGACCTGGTTCAAGGCTCCAGAGAGCACCCCTGCATTACCAGGCTATAATTCATACCACACCTTTTGGCCACCTAACCTGGACTGAAGCACTAAAGGTGGAGGCGTGTCCATATTCATTAAGGATATCCACACCTAGTTGCTCAGCATAATGTATCTGAGATTATCCAAGTGCAACTAACTCTGGGCAAGACCGCAATGCCAATTGTAGCTTGCTACAGAGCCCCCACCATGCCACAGGATTCCCACTCCTCATTTCTTGATACACTGGAAAATATTAGGGTACAACCTAACACCCTAATAATGGGCAATTTCAACTATCCCACCATTAACTAGGAAAACTACTCATGTACCAACTCTTGTGCTCAACGTTTTCTGGAATTCATAAATTCCAATGCCTTGGATCAACTTATCCACACCCCCACCAGAGGCAGCAATATCTTAGACCTGGTCATTACCAATATGGGCAACCGGTGTTCCACAACAGAGGTCAATTCCTCATTGGTCAGATCCGGCCACAAGCAAATCACCCTAGACATCCACATCCCACCACCACCCCCCATTAGGGAAACCACGGAAAAAAAATTCTCCAAAGCCAACTTCACGCTTCTTAAGACAGAAGTGGCAAACTTCATGATACCCATGCTCTACAGACAATAGAGGTATGACTGATGAATCCTATACAATTGCACTTTATAAGCACTTACAGGAGTGCATGGATCATGCAATCCTTAACAGAACCAAGATGCTATCCTCCAAAAAAAGGAAGCCAATCTGGTGGTCCCCTGCTATAAACAAACGCTACAACAGAAGAAAGAAACTGTTGCAAAAAAGAGTAAAAAAGTTCTCCAAAGGCAACTTCACGCTTCTTAAGACAAAACAAACTCTACAACAGAAGAAAGAAACTGTTGCAAAAAAGAGTAAAACCCCATGATTGGAAGAACTCCATGGTCAGCCTCAGTAAGAAACTGAGATCCCTCATAAAATCCTCCAAAGCTAGTTATGAAAACAAGATCGTCACTGATTCTAAATACAACCACAAAGAATTTTATAGCTATGTTAAGAATCTCAATGGCAACACTCAGATCTGCTCTGAGGTACAGCACAATGGCACTAAATATACAGAACCAACTGATATTGCCAACATCCTGGCAGATAGGCTCAGTGCTAACTTTACCCCTCTCTCATCCCCTAAAGGGCCCATCTCTATACCGGAAGAATGCAAAGTTCCTGTAATCACGGCTGCACAGGTAAAAAATACACTCTCCAAAGCCAAGAACACAGCATCCATGGGACCTGACAACATCCCAGGTTGTGTTCTACATGAACTACAAATGAACTGGCACCCCACCTAAGTACCATGTTCAATCATAGCCTCACCTCAGGCTCTGTGCCCACTGAATGGTGCACAGCAACAGTTATCCCACTCCACAAAGGGGGAGCCACCACGGACCCCGAGAACTTCCGCCCCATTAGCCTGATGAGCCTGGTCTGCAAGACTATGGAGCGTATCATCATGGAACTTATAAACAATGACACTGGTAATCTCCAAACTCTGGACCCTACCTAGTTCAGGTTTGTAAAAGGCAGATTATGTCTCCTAAACCTGATAGACTTCTTTGAAGCAGTCACCAAAGCCATAGATGAGGGTAAGGTGGTTCACACAGCCTATCTAGATCTCGTCAAGGCTTTCAACGCAATCCCCCACTCTGGAATTATAGCCAAACTCACTAAACTTGGTATAAATCCCTATGTCACAAGATGGGTTGCCAACTGGCTCACTGACAGAACTCACACTGTGAAAGTAGCAGACTCTAAATCCATCTTCAGACCAGTGACAAGTGGAGTACCACAGGGTTCAATTCTAGTTCCTCTCCTGTTTGATATCTACTTCTCTGAAGTACAGGCTAACACAGAAGGTCTTTGGCTAACAAAGTTCACAGATGACTGCAAACTAGGAGCCATAATCAAAACTCCTAATGATGTGGACATCCTACAAAAGGGCCTCACTGAGACAGGTGCCTGGTGTCAAAGCCATGGCCTCAACTCAATGCAAAAAAGTGCACTGTCATCACTTTTGGTAAAAACTCTGTACCCATGAACTACTACATAGGCGGTAGTCTACTTAACACCGAAGGTGTGATAAGAGACCTTGGGATACAGGTAGACAGTAGTCTCTCCTTTGATAATCACATCACCACAGTAGTCAGGAAATCCTTCTACATGTCACACCTCATCACAAAAGGTTTCTCATCCAGGAAAAAAAGAGATCATTGTTCTAGTCTACTCATCACTCATTAGACCCATTATAGAGTACAATGCCACTTTTGGTATGTACCTCACAAGACATCTACAACAACTGGAAAGGCCACAGAAATACCTCACAAAGAGGATTACCAACCTCAAACAGATGCCCTACACAAACCGTCTCAAAAAACTCCAGCTTTACTCTGTCACATATCGCCTACTCAGAGGTGATCTCTTCCTAACATACAAAGCTATGTCAAACCCAGAGGTGTTGGACATGCTCCACGTAAAGAAATCTCAATCCCTCCAAGCTACATGGTCTAGGGACCTAAACCTTGTCACCACAATAAACAGAACATGCTGGAGGGATAGAGTTCTGTCCCAGAGACTTCCCATACTCTGGAACAAACTACCAATATATATCAAACAAAGCTCCTCATTAGCACTCTTCAAGAAAAATCTTGATGATTGGATGGGAGATAGGAAATTCACCCTGGAGATCACTTCTGTGGCTCTGCTTGACAGGGGCACAGGAAAATAATTTTCTTGGGTGCAAAAGCCAGGGTACTGTTTGGCTAGGCTTATATAGGCCCTAGGGCCAATAGCCTAGTACCTACCTATGAACCTATGAACCTATGTCTTTTTTGACTCCTTCACATGGGATAGTATTCCTGGGATATCAGCTAGACATCTCTGTTCAAAGACTTTTTCTTTCACGGGAAAAATAGATCTATAGATGTAGATCTATTTCTAAGGTTTTCCACTACTGTTTACTGAGGATTTGTAGCAGATACTAACTGAGGCAAGAAAGCCTGCTACTAGAAAATCATATATTAATAACTGAAAAAAGGTTTTCTAGTTGGTGCCAGTAACATACCATAACCATTAACAATGCAAGGCTAGGGGTTCTCTAGTTTTTCAATACTGAGTTATTATCTTATGACCTTTCTTACTACTCCATCAATGTTCTTTTATTGGCCACTTTAACATGTCTGCCCATGGTTCCTCCTCTTTCAATGCAATCTCATGTCAAAATGTTTTTGAAAGGGGTTTTGCATAAGAGGCCTCCAAGAATACTGGTGGCATCTCCTTGAGATCTAAATTTTGTGTGAGAGAAGCTAACACCTGCTCCATTTGAACCAGCTTAACTAACTGATTGATTGCTCTAAACTCTGCAAGAAGAATATCTGAGTTGCAAGCTCTTACAATGAGTCAATCCTATCTTATTTTCCACAGAGAAATTGTTTCTTTGAGAACATATCCTTCTTTTATGCCTAAAGTGATATCTAAGTTTAATTTAAGTCAAACTATCCACCTCCCTTTTTTCTTTCCTGAACCTAATAATGAGGGAGAAAGTATAGCCCATACCTTGGATGTCCACAGACAACTCAGGTACTATTGTGACTAAATCTTTCAAATATTCAGATCAAGTGTTAATTTCTTGTGAGTCTAAGAAGAAAGGATGACCTGTGTCAAACAGACTTTTTCCAAATGGTTGTCTAATGATATTACTTTTTGTTATACTCATCATGACAAAACTATTCCAGGTAGAGTCAAGTCAACTATACCAGTCCTTGGCTTCATCTATGGCTTTTTGGAAAGTGTTGGATTCTAGAAGTGTTCTAGTAGCTGCAACTTGGACCTCTATATACTTTTACAAAGCACTATAAGATCAATTCCTTCTCTAGGTCTAGACAGGCTTTGTTAGGACCATTCTTCACGGAGTTCTGAACTCTTCTCCTTCTACATCCCAAATGTAGTAAGCTAGGGTAATCTATCCATATAGCTAAGGCTACTGCAGCAGTGATCAACATGATGAACATAGTACAGTTGTGTAAATATACCTACCATAACAGTAGGTGCTTAAATGATAACTGCTGCAGTAGCTGCTCCCTTCTTCCATCCCCTCTTGGTTTATTTTTTGGTGTGTTGTTTATGCCAAGATGTGGACATTTGCATTTTGTTACGTTTAGCATTGACCTTTCAGGGCTCAGCCTCCCTCTCTCCTCTGGCATGAAATTTCTGATGTTCTTGGCACCCAAATCTGTCTTTAAGTCAGCTCAGTTCAAGCTGACTGACTATCTGGGGGCATGGAAAGTGCTCTGAAGCTTTAGGGGTGTCCAACCTTTTCAGTTGCAAGGGCCACATTGGGTCAACAGAAATGGTCTGGTGCAAACGGCAAGTGAGGACCAAAAAAAAAAAAAAAAAAAAAAAAAAAGTCTGTCACGTAAACTGAAGAGCAAAAAAAAAAGTATGCAGTAATACAATGATACAAGTACAACATATTCCTCCTTTTCATAATGGCATGCATATGTGCCTCTGAAAACAGCTAGTTAGCTAGTTGAAAACTAATTGGCTGCCATAGCTAACAGTTAGCAGCCATCAGAACTACAAATACAGCAAGAATGAACATTTTTAAATTGTTATATTAGCGGACCGGAGTTCCGCTGTGGTGACCCCTAACCGGGATAAGCCTAAAGACACAACAACAACATATTCAGCACCTATTGCCAGCTGCCATTCATTAACTTGCATAACTCAAGCCACAAATGTTGCTTAGTGGAGTAACACAAAGCAGTTCTTATATACACGTTACTCCTATAAAGGACTTATTCCTACTTCTGTTCTGCCATTCATTCCTCAGTCATGTTACAAAAGAGTATACTGGCTGACTGATGCGACAAAAAGTAATAGCTTCAATCTATGTAAATTCATTATTAACATTTTATGTAGTTATTTATATGTCACTAAAACTTCTGTCTCATCACTGCAATATATTTTTATCTTTCTCTATCTTTCTGCTTTAAAATGCCTATGAAGATTAACATAACTCATGCAAAGCATTCACAGCTACCCACGCAGAACAAACAGTAAAGTAGATATAGTGTCACAGCAGAGTCACAGAATCACAAAATAATCAGAATTCTGTCTACTTTGTGGTTGGTCTTCAGGAATCAAGACATCACCAATGTTTGCTTTGTCTCCAGCATCTGAAAATCTGAATTTAAAAACTGCAGCATTGCTGATCTTTAAAAGAAATTCACTACTAGACCACCAGATGCAAATCTGCTATTGTAAGTGTCCCGTAGAGTAGACAGAGAACAGAAAAAAAGCATGCACAGAAAAAATGTCTAATAAACAAAACAGAAATATGATGTCAACATTCAGCCAGGAAGCTAGTTGCAATGAAATGCCACAGCAAGCTCTGAATTCACCCTCTCAGCAGAAAAATACCATTCTGGACTGAGTAGCTATATCTATGTAGTCCAGTCCCTTCCATTTCAACTACTCAGCACCTGAGCTCTTCTTCATCATACTCAGGGCTTTACCACTCTATGCCACTAAGCCAGCCAACAGTACTACTATATTTAATTATTCACCCACTTCTTTGGTAAAAAATATATATTGCCATAAATGACCTAATCTAGAATGCTGGGTAAGTGCTTGAAAGGTAATTGGGACCAGACAGCCCTGATCTAGCAATGAAACCTCTCAACTGTGAATATAAACCTGAACATAGAATGCATGTATCAGTGTAATAAATAATGTACATACAATCCAAAGCTGCATTAACACTACTGAATCTCACAGGAACTGACTGAAAAACAAAATGTAAGTTAAAAGCCCTTACTGAAATGGGTGCCCAGTATTTGTTGAAGAGATCCCTGCTAAAGGCTTCAGTGATATCAACAAAAGAAAAAAATATTGGTTAGGACCAAGATTCACTGCACCATCTGAAAAAGAATATTTGTTAACACCTAATATCATGCTGTTATTAAGTTCAATACCCAGAATTCTGGATCATACCTCTTAACTATAACAAATTCCTCGGTATTTACTGGCTTTGAGGTACAAATAATGGGGTGCCATGAATTTCCGTGTAGCCCCTTTAATTCCTGTTTCTTTTTTCTGAATATTTTTTATTTATTTTTTTTTTAAAGTTTCAATTTCACTGACATCATCATGTGCAGCGTGTGCAAGATTATGTCAGTTTAAGAAAGGAGACTGCCACTGCCAGCCATCGGAATAGGGCTCAGACTGTCTGTGAAGTTTGTTTAGCTTTTTTTTTGTATTTGTGTTCATTTGTACTCACTGCTAGTCACTTGTACATTCATTTGATTGAACGAAATTCGTTTGCATCAGCACAGCAGCACACACATAACATTAGCAAGCACAGTGGGCAGAAGCTGTAAAGCTGAGCCTGTTTGCTTTTACTAATTAATAATAATTAGTAAAGACAAGTAAGTTAACTACCTTCTGCCTGAAGTGCTGCTGGCTGCTGCTGCAGTGCAAGTTCAAGTTATGTGCAGAGTCAAGAATCCCGGACTGGTACACAACTGCCCAGAGTCTGCTGCCTGCAACTCCAAGAAGTTCAGGAATTCCATTCCCATGCTGTCCCAGATCCATGCCAGGAGGATCAGGATGGACACCTGGACACAGGATCAGTACATACACAGCACAGCAGTCATCAGGATGAGAAAATTACTCTCCTGCCGTGGAGGCTTGTCTTCTTCCAGCTCATACAGGTAAGAAAAAAAAAAAAGTAACTGACATTGCCTCAACCGTTTAATTAAATTAATCTAACGACTTACCTGTTACTGCAGGAGATGTGTAGTATAGTCAGTGTATGTAAAATAAATATTACAATCCCCCTCGCCGTGATTGCAAACCTCTTCCTTCACCTGTTAATCACGAATGTGTCTAGCAACGTAAAAAAACGACATGACGGTACTTTGGCGCGTGCGGTAACCAGCTGAAAGACGCTGGCATCCAAAAAAAAGGGAAACAAGTAATGTGGCGCATGCGCATAAAGGCTAAAGGACGTGGACATGAAAACACACGGAAAAAAAGTTTAATTTATACTTAACGGGTACTTAACGGGTCGCGGGCCGCATGGAAGAGCTCTGAGGGCCGCATGCGGCCCGCGGGCTGCGGGTTGGACACACTTGCGTTTAGAAGCTATCTGATTGTTATATTCTGTGCAAGATATAACTCATATGGCTAAGGATACTGCAGTAGCAATTATTGACCTGAGGTTCGTACTTTCATAATGGTTATTCATGCAGAGCATTATTTACACCTATGTGCAAATTCAGTCATTGCAGGTTATTCATCCTGAAAAAGTAAAGGATGGGGGTGAAGAGGAGTTGAGCTCAGGAGAACACCCAGTCCAGAGAACAACAAGCATTTTCACTGCCCGATGGTGTAATGAAGGACCCTGATGTTGAGGAGACAGAGACCTGTGATGACACAGTGGTCAGTTCTGACCAGGGCAATGAGTCTTGAACTCACTGAAAAACATCCTGGCCTGGTTGAAGATTTCTCTCCACTACCTTCTGCACCACAGTCTCAACCAAGTCCTGAATCCAGCAGTCTGTAAGGCTTGCCAGGCTGCCTCATGCCAAGGTGCCTACAGGACTGATTCTTCTGCCCTGACCCTGTAAGGATGTCCATGGATGAACAAAGGGTGAACACTCCTTGACCTAGGAGGAACATGGTTGGGCTTCTCCTGGGGATACTGGACCTGTAGAAAAATTAACATAAATAGGAAAGAAATTAAAATCTGAAAAAGAAAGGCAGATGGTAGAGAGACAAATAAGAAACTGATGCAGTAAATAGACTCATAATGTATTTGTGAATTTTATTAACAGTGAGTCCTTTTTTCATTGAAAATTTATTAACAATTTTGGGAAATGATAACTATAAACATGGAAGCAATAAACTGCTCTGAAGTGGTGGTGAGTTTTGCATTTTCAGTCTACTGATACTAATGAGATATGCTAGTATAGCAGAAGAAATGGTAATACATTTGCCATTTCTGGCTGATATGGATTGTGTTGCAATTGTGTACTGAAAGCACTTTACTTCTTTTATTATCTTTAGGCATAAATTATGTCTGCATTTAAACTTCATCATTTTTTTTACATACTGACAAGATATCTCCGCTTCTGCTGCATGGAGAACATCTAGAACATGATTGCTTAACTATATCAGATGTGTGTTTAAATCTCTCTGACATGATTATGTTTACTAACCAGAGAGCTGCTGACGTTATTCCTGTACTTCCTTAATTTGTATACTAATTTCTGCACAAATTTCTACTGAATCTGGCTATATTCTTTATTAAGTAGGAAAACAACAAAGCACATAGTTTCATACATTCATTGCATCTAATTCATATGTGCTATAACTATTTCTTTTTCACTTCATGTTGAAGTATAAGGACAACATGACTTCTAGTTGTTACATTTTTATGTCTATGTACAGCTTTGACTCTTTGGGGGATGAGTACTTTTTGTAATTTTTGCAACATTATAGTTTTTGCTTTCTTTTAAGCCTTGCATACTTTACTTTCAGTTTTCAGTAACGTGAATTTGCTACAAACAACACACTTTACTTTCGTCTCAGACACTCACTCACACACACACACACACACACACACACACACACACACACACACACACACACACACACACACACACACACACACGTACACATATAAAAATGTAACAGTTGAGAGGATGTTATGACATCCTTCCAGCTCAACATGCATTACAAAAAACATATCCAGATGGATGTACTAAAAATATTTCATGGCTATGTGTGCTTTAATAATTGTCTTAATAAATATAAGTATATAATTGGATTAAGTAGTAATTTCTGCAAAATAATCAAACAGTGCACTTTTCAGTATCCTTTGTGCTGGGTACTCACCAGCTACTTTAACCCAAACCCCAAACCTACATCCACTCTGCCTAGGATGTGAGGGATAACTGAGTTCAGCCATCTTGTACATACATTTATTATTTTGTAAGAAATGAATGTCTTGTAAAATTATCATATTAAAATATTCTGTGGCTTATACAAGCTAAATATTTTTTTAAATTGTCTGACTGTAGTGCAACTAATTATTAAGCTAAAACCAACAGATTATGAAATTATGTGATAAAGCAAATATGTTATTTTCTCTTTGTATATAAATACAAATATATATGGATCTACTTCATATAATCAAAATGCCACTTAACTGAATTTTACATGATTGAGATGAAAAAACTAACTTGCATTTAAACAAACACTACACTGATAGTTTCACCAGGGAAAGAAGGCAGTCGGCCAGCATTTGGGAGTTTCATCTTTTCCCCATTATAGTGCAATCTTGGAACTGGTATATTTAGTTAGGGTAATGTGGGGGGCGCAGCCCCCACATTGGGGAGTGTGGGGGATGAAACCCCCCACTCAGGTGAGTTTGATTTGCACCGGTTTGTCTTTTTTTGTTTATGTTGGCTGACTGCCTCTTTCCCTGGTAAAATTGTTGGTGATGCGAATGGTCATGAAAATACAAGTCAGTGTTGTCATCTCAATTATATGGAATTTGGTTTTATGGTATTTTGTCATTTTGAAGTAGACCCATATATTTATATACATGTATATATATTTATAGGTATATGACTACTTCTGTAAACTTTCACTTTTATATATGCATTTTACAATTTAATATATATATATATATATATATATATATATATATATATATATATATATACTTACATATATTTCTTACTCATACATATACATTTGTATTTATAAAAAAACATATCTGCACATAAGCATGCCATATTTGTATACAGATGTAGTTCTGGTTACAGATATGTTTATGTTTACTCATACCTTTGGGTTACATAGGGATGCATTTTTGTAATATTTATATAGCATGTTCTTTAAATATATATTTTTGTTAAGGTTTATAAAATGTAAAAATGCTCACTATAGACATCTGACCTTTTTGTCATCACATGGTTTACCCTCTCAGCCAGCTGGTTAGGCCTATGCTTTTGTAAGGTAGATCCCTGTAAAGGATGACACGTGCTTACCCAACGTTTCCCAGATATCAATTTTTTCCATTCTGTACTATGTACAGATGACTCAGGTTTTTCCAGGTAAGACTACCTTAAGTGGTAGGCCATGATTTGGTTTCCTTATCAATCCAACTTGGAGCTTGGCCTCATGCCTTCACATGTGCTGCCATATTTCAAAGTACCAGGACCACAGTTAAGTATGTAAGTGCAGGGTTGTGATTCACAGGTGTGGAACCACACTTTCTGGGATGTGACATCACTATAATCAAACTCAAGTGCTTAAAGTACTGTTCTGCATTTGTAGATGATACTGTACAGGTTAATACAACAAACTGACTGAAGTTGGACTTGTAATATATGAATATGGATATGGATGTTGTGTCACCAGAAATAGTTTTGTACTAATATTTACTTTACAGGTGATGAAAGCAGGCATTTGTTGCTGTGTTCTTTGGCTGATGAGTGGATCAAGTTTCAGTATATTACTTTTGCATGTTGTTTAAGGAAAATAAATGATACAGCAATGGGGATCCAGAAAGAAAAAGGTGAACTGCATCCTTATGGCTGCCCTTAGGGCATATGGCAAATGTGTTTTTTGGAAAAGAGGGATCCAAACAAGCTAAGATGACAGAGACCTGGAACCAAGTGGTTATGGATATTAATGCTGTTGGTATAAGGAACCACACATTAACACAGTGAAAGAAGAAGAATATAATTGGACATGTTAGAGCAAAGGAAAGGCAGAAAGCAATTGCCTTAGCACTACTGGGGGGCGGGGAGGCTCAGACACTAATTCCTTTAACACCTAATGAGGAATAGTGCCTCTCTATTTAGGGTGATGAGTATGAAACAGATGACAATGGCAATATAAAAATCAGGGGTGGTGTGCATGCTGGCTGTAACTTACACCTACAGTATCAACAGACATCTTCTCAAGAATGTTGGTTTAACTGCTATAACATATTTATGTAGTGGAAATGAGTGCTTAAGAGGAATGATTACATGTAACACATGAAAATTATGGTTAACAGGCAAACTCTCCGCTTCTGCACACAATGGCATTGAAGAGAGTGTGCAGCATACTCTTTACACAGCACACAGTACTGTACTCCATTTCCTGAAAAGTAATGTATTGAATTAATTATTTAGGGGGTCAGCAACAGAAACAAGCTGTTCAACTATATCAGTAAATTTGGAGGATAGCAGAAGTGGAATGGCTGATGTTAATGATGATAGTACAGTTATATGTATACGACAGCCTAAGGAAAGCGGCACAAAAAGGTTTAATGGCAGGTCACATACATTGAGAGCAAGTCTTTAAGAGTCAGGCCTTATATGCTTTCTACAAGAAATTAAACACTAATCTGAATGTCATGGTCAATATTTCTGGACCATATTTTTCCTCTTTGCCTATTCAGCTGTATGGTGCGTATAAGCCTGCTGCATGGGGTCTCTCACTACTACCACTGACTTGTCATCATTAGTCATAATAGGACTAGAACTGCATTGACATCATGGGTCATTTCACCAGCAGAATGGTGCATGACCATGTTGTGCAGATTGCAGCATACAGTAAACGACCTATATGCAGTAGCTGGATCATACAGAAAGGCACCTTCAGAGTCATCCAGGCATCTTAAATAGCTTTTCTGCATGCTGAATACCCAGTAAGAGTCTGGGATAGGGTTGTATTAAAATTATGTTCCACAACTTCACTTGGATTTCTCACTGGTGTCATGAGCCATGGCTCCAGTGAATATACATCATCACCTGAAAAAGAAAAAAAGATAGAAAGAAAAGGGGAGAGCAAATAAAAAAAGTGGTTTAGTATTAAGCAATACATTTTACTATGATTAAAAACTTTAATGATAAAAAAAAAAAAAAAAATCCACTTACCAACAAGATGACCACTGGGCATTCTACAATGAGGTGGTAGAGTGAGCTAGTGTGCCAGATACAGGAATCATGTACACTGCCAGGTTACTGGGCAAATATGTTGGTGATGCACCCCCATGCATCAACCACCACCTTGCAGCTGATGGAATAGTAGCCCTCCCTATTGTGGTACTGCTGTTCCAGTGGATAATTAAAACATGGCTGCAATATATTGAAATGTGTCAGCCCATAAAAGGCAGACATAGCCCTGGCTCAGTCCTGGGTGACTCCAGGAAATAGATGCACTGATCCACACATCCCAAGAGAATGTGTAGGAACTGCTGTAGAATCCTTGAGACAGAAGTCTGATAAATACTCAGCGTGGCCACAGTCTGTCTCTGGATGGTCTCTGTGGCAAGTATGGTGAAGGCTATACATACTTTAGTATCCACAAGTATAAGAAGACAAAGCATACCCCCAGTATCCATGTGCGGACCATACACGCTCACTTACAATATCCCCGTGCACTTGAAATGGTTCAAGAATTTCCTGATTATCAAAATTATAATGTGTAATTCTCTGTCTAACTCTTCTAGTCAGAGAGCTCTGTTGGGCATAAGTGGTTTTGGCTTGGCCAGGACAAGCAGCCCACACTGGGAAATAGCAAAGCAAGCAGCAAGGGAAAGCATTTCCTCCAATTGCAAGGCAGAAAAGCTGGGATTCCTCCTTATTTAATGAATCTGTACATGGTGAGGAAATGCATCAAAATATGATTATGAATCTCAAAAAATGCAAAGTTTCACATAATTTCTCATTAGTATCTCATTATTAGCTAATCTGCTTCAGTTTATTTGCAGCCACAAAGGATTACCATAAATGACCTCTATGAATTGTGCATTTGCTGTGCATATTTGCAAAGAGTGCCAACTGCCTATATGTGATTGTGATGACTATAAATACCACCCAAAGTCTTCTAACTTTTAATTAATTATATGGGGTTGTGTTGGTAGGCCATGGTGGCGCAGCGGTTGGTGTTGTCACCTCACAGCAAGAGGCTCTCCAGTTTGATTCTCGGCTTGTGCGCCTTCTGTGTGTTGAGTCTGCATGTCCTCCCCACAGTCAAGTGAATTTAAAGACATGCAGATGGGTGTGAGCATGACTGGGTGTTCCTTCTTTGAAGATTGGGTGCCGGGCTAGCAAACTGACACGATAAAAATTCACTGCCAATCATTAGCGGACTGAAGTTCCTAACCGGGAAAAGCCAAAAGACAGTATGTGGGGTCGTGTTGGTAGTTTACAGTTTAAATGTTGGTTTACTTTACAGCAGCTGGCAGATATGAAAGACCTTTGTGGTTTTCCATTTGTTGATTTACAGCTGTTTGGAACTTTTGGTTTACACTTCTTATACCAGGTATCCCTTAATCATTCACTGTATAATGATATGTAGAATATGTGGATTTATTTTCTAATTTAGAGTTAATATGGTTAGAACGGATAAGTGAAAAAGCTATGGGCTGGCTTCAGGTCCAATGAGACTCATTTGTTTTTTTTTTTTGTTTGTTTTTTTTGCTCTTGGTCTTTTTAAGTTAAATTGGGTTGCTATTGATTTATGTTTGTTATATTTTGAACTTATTACCATAAAAATAATCCACAAATGTTCTTGATGGGTTTCCAGTTTAAACTTAGTTTGCCTTCCAGATGCTTACAACTGTCTAAAAACATGATTTCAGTTTGCTAATATCTAGCTGTTTACAGCTGCTGACTTAAAGTTCAAATCTTTGGTGTTTTGCTTCTCTTTAAAAAAAGGTTTAGATTTGTAGGTTTTGTTGGTTTACTTTCTGATTTATAGTTAGTGTATTATTTGAAAACAAAAGTCCTATCTTATCTAAGCCTACCATCTTTTTCTGTGGGAAACTAAACTCACTATTCTTTTAGGCGTACCTTGGGAATGTCAAAATGACTATTTACATTTATCTTTCCTTTTAAATTAACTAAACTCACTCTCATTTTTATTAATTTTTAAACTTCTTGTGACCTACTTAAGATTGTGACAGACTTAAGGAAAAATATTATTTTCTGTGTGTTGTTTGTAGTAACTGAACAGAATTAGATGTAAACGGGTTGCTTTCTCAAAGCCTATGACTTAACCATAGGCTTGAACTGCTGGTGTACACATTGTCATTCTGTGTTGATCATGAAAATTAATTTATGAATATTTGTTACTCTTAATTACACATTAACTTTACACTTGCTTAGAATTTGCTTTGTAGGTCACACAAAGGTACAGATGAGTTAAGAAGGGCCTAAATGCACATACATAAGAAATATCTACCCAAGTGACTAGGTGACTGCTCCTAGAATATGAAAGTATGAAAGGAGGAGGACAGACTGCTCAGGAAGAGACAGAAAAGAAAGAAAGAGAAGAATAATGTTCATAGATTCAGAGGTTTATACTAGGGTAATGACCACCAGGTTATTTACCAGTCTAGCTGTGCAACCTAATCCAGTTTTGTCCCTGAGTTCCTTGGATGGCTATATGGTAAAGTTTGTTAGTAAGGAGGTAGCTAAGTGATATGTGGTAGTGGGGGGATATATGTTAGTTGGATATTAAGGTACCTACTGTCGACCTCTGCCCATCAGAGACATAGGGGCAGACTTTGGGATGAATTTGTGATTTCCCATCCACTGATCAAGTTTTCATTCAAATATGGTCAGGGATGAACTCTGCTTCATGTAGATAATGAACCTTATTCCATAGAGCAGGGATACTTTGAGACACATATTGGTCTCTCAAGCATGTTCTATTTATGTTGCAGGCAAATTCCAGGTCCTTGGATCTAATATTTCTGGTGTTTGTTTGGCTGATGTGCAAGAGCTCTATCAGAGCTGGACCTGAGGATATCTTATATGCCAGGCATAGATCTCTTCTAGTAACACGCAGGAGACTTAGTAAAGAGATAGAGCCTTAAGCTGATCTGTGTAGGACAGAGTATTCACTCCCTGGCTTCTCCTGGTGAGGAACCTTTGAAGATGTGCTAATTGTTGCAAGTGTCTGGTTAGATACATGCCTAAGGGGGCATTGTACTCAGTGATGGGTCTGATAAGGGTTGAGTACAGTGCTATTATAACTTCCTTGGACCTGGACACTATACCTCTGCTTATGAGTTGGGTGACATAGGATGATTTACTTATTATCTTGGATATGTGTTGGTTGAAGGCCAGATTACTATCTACATATGTTACCAGATTCCTAACTATTGGGTCAACTCTTAGGGCTGTTTTATCAGTGGAGTAAATAGCTTGGGTGGGCAATTTCCAAAGGTCACCATAATACATTTCTTCTCATTGAATTTAAATCCGTGGCTTTTACATTAGTCATTTGTTTGTGTTAGACTGCCTTGTAAGATGTTGGTGTCATGGGGTAATCTATGATAGCTCCCAATTTACAGTCATCTGTGAACATGGTGAGCTAGAGGCCATTGAAATTAGCCTTGACTTCCAAGAAATAGATGCCAAACAAAAGTGGGCCCAACACAGAGCCCTGGGGTACTCCACTGGTGACAGGTCTCCAGTCTCCTGACTTCTTGGGTCATATCTGAGAGACAGCCAGCAATTCAGTGAATTATATATGGATTTATACCTAGCTTTGAGAGTTTGTTAACAATACCTGAGTGGGGTATTGTATTGAATGCCTTGGCCTGATTAAGTTAGGAGGTATGCACCATTTTTCCCTCATCTATAGCCTTGGTGACTCTTAAAGAAGTCTACAAGGATGACTAGGTAAGATCTTCCCTTAACAAAGCCAAAATGGGATGGGACCAGTGACTGTAGGCTGACAACGTACTTGTTGATGATTTCCATGGTAATTTGTTCAATAGCTTTGCATATTAGTTAGTCGTACAAGGTTAAGCTCAGTTGCACAGCTGATTAGCTGGCTGTGGTTGATTCTATAACCATCTGGATATACCAAGCTGATATAAGTATACTTTTTTGCACTTGATCTGGTTTAGTGATAGTTAACAAAACTGTACAGCATTTTTTTATTTGCTTCATTGAACTTTGCTGGTCTCTGTCTGCATTTTGTTAACAAAACTGTACTGAATTTTTTATTTGCTTCATCGAATTTTGCTGGTCTCTAACTGCATTTTTGTTTCTCAGGGTTAGTACAGCACTTGAGCTCTAACCCCACTGGTTTCACAGTGTGGGTTGCTGTACATTCTGTGAAGTCAGCCCATCTAAGGTGTAAGCTACTGGTCAACATCTCTTTTTGTTTATCTGATTGCCTGAGGGTCTATCTTGTCTTTTATACTACTGCAATAAAGAGTTACATTTCTGTGAAATTGTGCTCAGTTGCAGATCTAATTATCTGGCTGTGGTTGATTCTATAACCATCTGGATATACTAAGCTGATATAAGTATATTTTTTTGCACTTGATCTATTTAAGCGATAGTTAACAAAACAGTACTGCTTTTTTATTTGCTTCATTGAATTTTGCTTGTCTCTGTCTGTATTTTGTTTGTTTGTCCCACCTTCCTGACCTGGTGTTGTATTCTTAAACTTAGTAACTTGGAATTGCATGCCCCTGCTGTAAATTTGATTTTGGACACTCCTCCCAGTCCCATCTCATTTGCTCACTCAGCTGAGTACAGAGAGAGCATTTAGGAAGGCAACCTCCCCTTGGTCTTTTAATCTTAAATTATTTTCTGTTTCTTCCTTCTCCACTTAAAAAAATACACTTTACTCTACTGCTTTTACTGTAATTGTGTTCTTCCTACTCTTTGTGTCTTTCGGCTTTTTTCCCGGTTCGGGGTAGCCACAGCGGAACTCCGGTCCGCTAATGATTGGTAGTGGATTTTTATGTACCAGGTTACCAGCCCTGATGCACAACCTTCAAAGAAGGCACGCCCCATTCACGTATGCCTCCACACAGAAGACGCTCTAACTGAGAATCGAATGGGACAATGTCTTGCTATGAGGCGACAACGCTACCACAGCACCACCTTGCTTTGTTGTGTGCTCTTAAGTGTTCAAGTGCTTTAATTCTGCTGAATTTATTATTGTTTGTTAGTACCCTGATTAAATTCATCTGTTATTCTAAGCATCTTAGTTTTGGTTTTAGCACTTGTTCTTCAGGCCAATTACTTTACATTTAAGAAGGTTTTTGTGGTGAACAGTCTTGTGGACAAACCCTTATCAAAACCCTGCCTCCATATGTCTGCCCAGTTATTCAGAGCACTATATCTGGACAGTCCCCATCACTTTCTCCTACCAGCCTGGTTGACATGGGCATACTGAGATAGTATAGCAACTGCCTCATGTTCACTGACAGCCCTCTTCTCCTAGCAGATAATTCTTCTACTTGTGAGAAAAGCAACTACATCAATAATCTGGTATCCATGCTCTCTCACACTACAATCAGTACTCCTGACAAAAAGGAGATTGCCAGCACAAACACCACACCACTCACATGACATAGCCAAGCATGGCACACACCCACCTATGTAGAGGTCCTCAATAAAAATTACCTGAACAGCAGAGACCTTCAAAACACACTCACAAGCATTCCACACACAACACCAAACACATCACACACACACAGCAGACAACACACCAGTGTCTCACAAACACCGCCCATAAGGCATAACAGTAAACCAAGCATACTAGTCATTGGTGACTCAATTGTGAGACACACCAATGTCCTCCTCACCAGGCTCGACAAGGAGAAGGTCATGGTCAGTTGTGTGTCAGGTGCCAGAATCCATCACATCATGCACGTACTTAACTCTCTCCACAACAGGTACAAGTATGACTCTGCATTGTCCATGTTGGTGTGAATGACTTGAGATGTACCTCCCTGGAGTATATAAAGAGAGACATCATTGAGTTCTCAGAATATGTGTGCCAGACAGGTATGACCCTAGCCCTAGGCAGCATCCTACCTTCACCAAGAATGATACCACAATACGGACAAAAAATAATTGACTTCAACAATAAGCTTAGTTTCTGGTGTCAATCCAAGGGGATCCAGTATCTGTCTGCCTGGGATGATGTGGTTGACAGGTCTCGATGCTTTGTCAGAGATGGCCTTCACCTGTCACCTGTCTCTTTCCTCCCCATGTGGCTTTTTTAGGCAATGCCCCAAAGACAAATCTTCCAACATAAAATATCAGTCAAAAAGCAAATTATTGGTCATGCTGCTTAATGATAGAAGTCTTAACCTGAAAATGCACTCACTGGAGGCTTTCCTCACACTAGAAGATGCCAACATCTGTGCGGTCATTGAAACTTGGTTCAGGGCTGCGGAGAGCATTCCTGACTTACTAGGCAATACCTCATTCCACACATTCCAACCCAAAATGAGGTCGGGGTGACTAAGGGTGGTAAAGTCTCTATCTTCATTAAGGACAGGGACACCTCCAGACTGGTTTGCCAGCATGAAGCACTGGAACTACTCCAGGTGCAACTGACAGTTGGCAAGACACCAATCCAAGTTATAGCCAGCTATAGAACCCCCTCCATGACTCAGGACACCCACTCTTCCTACCTAAAATTAATTGACTACATCAAGGTATCCCCTAACACCCTGATCCTTGCTGACTTTAACTACCCCACCATAGACTAGGTGAACTATTCCTGCACTAATGTGATCACCCAATGATTCCTTTACTTCATCAGTTTTAACACACTAGACTAGCTCATCTCATCCCCCACAAGAGGAGATACCTTCTGGACTTGGTTCTCACCAACATGGGTGACTGCTGGGGTCTATATCAGAACATCGAAGTTTTAAAACTTCGAATTTTCTAATATCGACCCATTTTGAGCAAACACTAAAAATAGCAAAGCTGCAGAACACTGAATTCTTTCCTAGGGAAAGAATTTGGTTGGTCGGTTCTGTGGCTTTGCTATTTTTGGCACTGTGGTGGAAAGTTACGGGTTGGGTTCAGGTAAGTGTGCGATTGTGTGGTAGTTAGGGTTAGGGCATGGGTTATGTGAGTTAGGGTTAGGGCGCGGGTTAGGTGAGTGTGGGATAGTGACGGACCTTAGGGTTAGGGTCTGGGTTAAGGTAAGTGGATAGATAGTAGTGTATGTACAGTTTAGTGTAGGGTTAGTTGTAGGATTATAAGTGTATGTGTGTGGATTGATGTTTTTTAGGTGTGCTTGCGTTGTGGGTATGTGTTTCGGAATAGTGAATTTTTCCCCAAGGAAAAAAATTGCTGTTCTGAATGTTCAATATTATGTGGTTTAAATATTTTAGGTACGATGAAATAGCATTCGCTATTTTCATCTTTCAATAGCGTGATATAAACATGACTGCTGCACCACTCCCATAGTATGTTCTTCCCTGGAGAGATCAGATAATAGGTCTGTCTCATTCAAAGTTTCTGTCCTACCCAGCCCACCCCAGCTGTAACCAGGCTAAAAAACTTCTCAAAAGATGATTACAACCTAAAGGAGGGTATTAGTAGCTTCACACCACTGTCCCCTCAGAGGATGTAGACAACTATGCTGAACAGTACACCAGTGCAGTATACAAGCACCTGTACAACTGCATGGACTCAGCCATACACAGCAGAACTAAAACCCGCTCCTCATGGAAACACAAACCTGTCTGGTGGACATTCTCTATCAACAGGCTTTACAACAAAAGGAAGGAACTGTTGTCCAAGGGTAAAAAAGAATCAATTCCAAATGGGAAAAACTCCCTTCTTAGCCTCAACAAGCAAATTAAATCACTAGTGAAAATGTCCAAATCCAATTATGAATCACAACTAGCCTCTAAAACAAAGGGAAAACTCAAAGCCTTCTTCTGTTACATCAGAAACCTCTATGGCAAAACTCTGGTTTGTTCCAAATTAGTACTTAATGGTGTGACATAGGGCAATACTGCAAGCCCAGCTATCTGGAATTTTGTAAGTAATCATATGTCATTTGCGAATATCAACATAATTCATATGCTTGTCTTACAAATGTATTAGAACTATAGGTTATGTGTATATTAAACTACAGGTATAGACATGTGTGTTGAACAGGGCTTGCACAGTAGCTTAAAGGATGTGTCCACAATGTACCCTACTGGAAAAGACGAGAAATGCATATAAACTATATACCTGTGCAAATGTATATCTTTTAACAATAGAAACTAGAACATGCAGAGTTAATTTGCAAAACTTCAACAAAATAGTTGAAATTAAATTGTTTTATGATTGTGCTATGTGTTATCTCTCAGTTTGAGTGCAGTAGCAGACACAATGTCTAGAGCTAGGCATTTTTTGTATTGTCTTTAAAGAAAAGTCATTACTATGTGTGAGACGTAGAAGTGTTTGATTGTTTTATGACTTCCAGGATCTGCAAACATCTGAGAGATATGTATTTTAAACAAGGAGATGTCAAATGCTACACTGGGAGTTTAGCTTGGAGAACTAAAGTCAGGTGACAAAAAGTGATGACATCCAAGCTAATATTTGATATTAGTTAAAGAACTCTCTCAGAGAGAGACTGTGCATTGTGTATCTTGTCTGACTTAGAAACATCCACTTATCACCTTCTGCACTTGCCTTGCTGTATGTTTTAGGGCATAGTAACTCTTTTAGATTCAGATAGGAATATAATAATGTATAGCTTAGATGCTTTATTTATTTAGTTGAGACTGTCGTGTAATGTTTTAGATATTTCCTGTGATTTTGAACTCTGATGTAACTGATTACTTACTGAGTATTGTCCTGTTCTTTTACTATTTATTTATTATTAAATGTATTTAAACTTATCTTTGTGGCTGATATCTGTGAGACATATTTAAGCTCTTAGCGTACTTGCATATCTATTTTGTGACACTGTATAGGCCACACCTAAATAGCCTTGCCCTTGGTCAGACTACCATTTGGATTATTAGTAACATTACACAGTAGGATTGGGCACCCTTTGTTAAGGGCCTTAGAGTAGATGATAAAGAGTTGGCTGGTGGCAGCTGGTACTACTATATATGCTGGGCAGAATGGGGCATAACTAGTAAACCTGTGCCAGCCTTTCCCAGGTGTGTGTGTATTTGTGTGTGTGTGTGTGTGTGTGTGTGTGTGTGTGTGTGTGTGTGTGTGTGTGTGTGTGTGTGTGTGTGTGTGTCAGCTATTTGGCCAGGGACATGGTACACTTTTTGGACACAAAGGGTGCTGGAGGTTTTGACTTGGCTACTCAGCTGAGATCTCAACACTATAGCTGTGACAGTGGGGAGTCTTACTGTGGATCTGGAGAAAGAAGGGAGAAACTAGCCCCAGACTGGCCGTGACCTCTGTGTGCTCTTAAGGGAAATTGCAGTTTACTGTATGTGTACTTGTCATCCTCCCAGTGTGTACTTTCCCCTCTGTTGCCAGTGGTGAGAACTGAGGCTCCTTGATTACTGGGCCAGTGCAGGGGTATCACATATTAATTGGTTGGCAGTGGTGGGATATCCACATCACACATTAATTGGTTGGCAGTGGTGGTATAGTAGCATCACTTATTAATTGGCTTGTAGTGGTGTGGATATTGAAATCCTGTAGTCACTGAAGGTGTTTATACTCTCAATCATCCACACAGTGAACATCAAAGATTCATATCAGAATTGTTTATTTTTTATTTTTGCTAACTTAGTTAGTCAGGGAGAGCAGGCAAGCATGTCAGCAGAGGTGTATGACAAGCTGACAAGGAGCCAGTTGGCTGAGACGTGCAGGCTAAAGGACTGGTGCATGCCAACCTGACTAAGGTAGAAATGATTGTACCCTTGGGCACAGCTGCATTGCAGACCAGCAATTAGGAGGACAACCATGCTGGCCTTGGAGATGTACCAAGAGACTTGAACGGGAGGCCAAGTGTTAGGAAATAGAAGCAGCAGAGAAACTACGACATCTGGAAGATGAGGAGAATGATAGGTAGAGGCAACATGAAAAGGAGATGCTGACTCTTCACCAGGGTCATGGCGGTATTGGGGAACAGAGTAACTGAACCCCAGAAGCAATAAACTTCAGTAAATTTCTTCCACAATTTATAGAGGGGGATAATTTTCATAGTTTCATTCATATGTTTGAATTTGTATGTAAACAGTATAATACTGACCAAGGGCTCTGGGTATGGTTCCTGACCTCCTTACTCTATGTAAAAGCTGTAACTGCTATTTCTAAATAGTCTGATACTGATTGCTTAAATTATAATACTGTTTAGAATTGTCTTTTAGAATGTTTTAAGTTAACACCTGAAGCTTATAGGAAAAAGTTTCATCAGCATAGACGCAAGGCAGATGAAAGTGTGTGTGAATATGTTGCTGAACACAGCACTTATTTGCATAGGTGAATGAGTGGATGTTAGGTCACCACTTTTGAAGGACTGGCAGAACTTTTGGTGAGGGAACAAGCCCTTAGCAGTTTGCCTGAGGAGATGAGAATCTGGTAAGCTGATAGGCAATGGAGTACCGCAGATGAGTTGGAAAAGAAGGGAGATGTATACCTAGAAAATAGAGCATCACTACACAGGAAAGGGACACCCAGTGCTGCTCATGGGTCTAAGGGAACATATGGTGGGGAGCCCAGACTGCCCTAACAGAGTCCTCCAGTATCAGGTGAAGCAACTAGTCCAGGTATACATCCAGGATCAAGGGTTAAATGTTTTAAATGCAACCAGTGGGACCATGTAGCATAGAGATAT
Source organism: Protopterus annectens (assembly GCF_019279795.1). Lineage (NCBI taxonomy): Eukaryota > Metazoa > Chordata > Ceratodontiformes > Protopteridae > Protopterus > Protopterus annectens. The sequence goes on along the minus strand of NC_056735.1, from coordinate 386,461,144 downwards.
CCACAGAGGCAAGGTGGGGAAAAAAGGGGACAGAGCCAGTAAGTGGGAATGACAGAATTACAATAGTAAGTTGTCTCGAGACAACAAGGGTACCAAACTATCACAAGGGGTTATATCTTATCTTAGTAAATGGGAAACAGGCCACTGGTAAGAGAGATGCAGCCTCTGACATAACCATTGGGGGGCCTGCAATGGTTAAAAAGGAGCACTACTTGCTTGGACAGTCTACTCCAGTCAGACCTTTAGGAGGGACCCCATTCGAAATACTTTTGGCTGGGGTTCACGTTGACTGGGAGGGTGGAAAAGGACGCAAGCAAGTAGGTGTGTTTCAGGATATCCCTGCAGATGTCCTGATAGGGAATGATTTTGATAATGCAGTACCCTGTGTGCATGCAGTTACACACAGTCAGGCTTGGAGACAAGCATGTGGATATGGTAGCCTGAGAGAGATTGAGACAGACCACACACTTGCAGCCAGGAGTTACTTTAGGGAAGGAGCTACCCTATAGCACTGAGCCTGAAGGTGGGTACTGATGTTCCTTTGGACAAAATGACTGCAAGGGCGGAGGTGTGTAGTAGTACCCAGGATGACAGTGAGGCAACACTGTCAGGGGATACCAGAATTTCAGTGGAAGGGTAGCCGGGAAGGGTTACCAAGAGAGAGTTGAGACAGCTGAGCTGTCAGACTGTACATTACAAGACCTGAGGGAGGTAGCTAGTGAGGCACCTGATTGTCAAGGAAAAAGGGGAATCTGTATACTAGGACAAAGGGTTACTGTATAGAGAGTGGATCCCTGAGGGAGAGGTAGAGGGTGAGAGAATACAGCAGTTGGTAGTTCCTAGAGCCTACTCAATGGCACTTCTAGCCATAGCCCATGATATTCCCTTTGCAGGTCATATCGGCATAAAATGTACAAAGAGATGTATTATGCAAAACTTTTATTGGCCTGGGATTTCCAGAGGTAACAGGGTACTGCAGAAACTGTGAGCAATGCCAAAAGATAGGCTAGGCAGGAGACAAGGTGAAAGCTCCATTAAGGCCTGTGATTGAGGAGCCATTTCAGAGGGTAGCTATGGATATTGTGGGGCCTCTGAGTACCCCAAGTTCCACATGGAAAAAGTATATCCTAGGGGTAGCAGATTATGTTACAAGATATCTTAAGACAATGGCTCTGTCCTCCACTGAGGCAGAAAATGTGGAAAATGCTTTGTTAGATATTTTCAGCAGCTTAGATTTTCCAGAAAAAATACTGACTGATAGAGGTGCCAATTCCATGTCAGGCCTGCTGTCTTGTATGTGGAAGCACTGTGGGGTGAAGCACCTAACGACCAGCCCCTACCATTCCCAGACTAATGGTCTTGTTGAGAGGTTAAACTCTACACTCAAGATGATGCTACAGGCATTTGAGGACCAGTTTAAGAGGGAGTGGGACAAATATTTGCCCCGTATGTTTGCTTGCAGAGAGGTTCCCCAAGGATGCACCGATTTTTCACCCATTGAGTTGCTGCATGTGCATAGTGTGAGGGGATCTCTAGATCTGATTTGTGATGAGTGTGAATCCCACAAGGAGTCTGATGTGGCATACATTCTAAACCTCAGGACAAGGCTTAGGAAAGTCATAGGCTTGGACCAGGAGAACCTGGAAGAAGCCCAACAGCAGAAAAAGGTTTGGTATGATAGGAATGCTCAAGCTAGATAGTATGCTTTAGGGCAGCAGGTTATGGTTCTCATTCCTGTCAGACACAACAAGCTGCAGGCAGCTTGGGAGGGACCCTTCAGGGTGGTAGCAAAGGTCAGTGATGTTAACTACATGGTAGAACTGCTAGGCAGGAGGCAGGGACATAAATTTAACCATGTTAACATGATGAAACCTTACCATGACAGGGAAGTATTTGCAGTGGATAGCAAGGGGATGCTGAGGGGGATCTGGTGACTGATCTCCTCAGTAATGCTTGGACTGACACCTCAGTGGAAGGGGTAGCAATGTCCCAGCAGCTATCCCCTACACAGGTTTGAGAAATCTGAGCAGTGTTACAGGAGTTTGGGGCAACTAGATTGCAGCCACCTGGTGTAACACCATCTGGATACAGGACCCCAAAGTACTATTAAGAAGACCCCTTATAGGGTGCCTGAGAGGGTCAAACAGGCTCTTAGGGAGGAGATACAGGAAATGTTGGAACTAGGGGTAATTCTGTAGTCCACCAGTTCCTGGGCCTCCCCAGGGGTGCTAATACTAGCATAATAATGGCAGCACCAGGTTCTGTGTGGACTACAGGAAATTAAATGGTCACACAGGGTCAGATGCCTACCTTTTGCCTTGGATGGATGAAGCCCTAGAGCAGCTGGGTGGGGCTAAGTATCTTACCACTATTGATCTTACCAAGGGTTACTGGCAGGTGCTCTTGACTCCCAGCACTAGAGAGAGGTCAACCTTTGTGACTCCTTTTGGCTTGTATGAGTTCACAAAGATGCCCTTTCAAATGAAAAATGCACCAGCAACTTTCCAGAGGCTGGTAGATCATATCCTAGCAGGAGCAGGAGATTTTGCCCTTGCTTACCTGGATGATATTGCCATCTACAGTCATTCCTGGCAAGAGTACCTTCAGCATGTCAGGGAGGTGCTGGGCAGACTACAGAGGGCAGAGTTGATCATTAAGCCCAGTATCATGTGGGTATGGCAGAGGTCTCCTACCTGGGACATAGAGTGTAGAGTGGTAAGATCATGCCAGAACCTGTCAAGGTGGAAGCCATTCAGGTATGGCCTGCCCCTGTTTCCAAAAAGCAGGTGATGGCATGCTAAGGGACAGCAGGGTACTACAGAAAGGTTGTCCACAATTATAGTACCATAGCTGCTTCCCTCATAGACCTGACAAAGGAAAACAAGCCAGATAAAGTAGTGTGAACACCAGTAGGTGAACATGCATTCCAGAAGCTTAAAGGAGCTTTGGGAGGACTCCCTGTGTTAGCTAGTCCAGATTACAGCAGAGAATTTGTTGTGCACTTGAATGCTTCAAACCATGGGGTGGGACCTATAGTCAGCCAGCTTTCCTCAGATGGAAAAGAGCACCCTGTGGTATATCACAGCCGTAGGCTCCAACCCAGTGAGGAATGCTATGCAGCCATAGGAAAGGAATGTATAGCCATAGTGTGGGCACTGCAGAAACATCAGCCTTATCTGTGTGGAAGGAAATTCAATCCCTTAACATGGCTACATTGAGCCAGCCAGCAAAATGTCAAGTTACTATGTTGGAGCCTAGGGTTGCAGGCATATGATATGTCAGTGCAGCACAGCAGTGGTGTTAGCAATGCCAATGCAGATGGGCTCTCAAGACAGGGAATGGGGTAAGGTATTCCCAGATAAGACCAACCCTCTCAAGCAACATTTCTAAAGGGTTACTTGAAAAACTAGCTTGAGTTTTCAGGGGGGGGGAGAAGTGTGACATAGGGCAATACTGCTTGCCCAGCTGTCTGGAATTTCATAAATAAGCATATGTCATTTGCGAATATCAACATGATTTATATGCTTATCTTACAAATGCATTAGAACTATAATTTATGTGTGTATTAACCTACAGGTACAGAGGTGTGTGTTGCACAGGGTTTGTACTGTACTGAGCTTCAAGGATGTGTCCACAGTGTACCCAGCTGAAAAAAAAAAACAGAAATGTATATAAACTATATACCTATGCAAATGTGTATGTTTTAACAGTAGAAACTAGAACATACAGAGTTAATTCACAAAACTTCAAGAAAATAGTTGAAATTAAATTATTTTACCATTGTGCTATAAGTGTAATCTCTCAGTTTCAGTGCACTAGCAGACACAATGTCTAGAGCTAGAAGATTTTTGTATTGCCTTGAAAGAGAAGTAATTACTAGGTTTGAGATGTAGAAGTGTTTTATTGTTTTATGACTTCCAGGATCTGCAAAACATCTGAGACATATATACTTTTCACAAGATGATGTAAAATGCTACACTGGGGGTTTAGTTTGGGAATTAAAGTCAGGTGACAAAAAGTGATGTCATCCAAGCTAATATTTGATATTAATTTAAGAACTCTCTCAGAGAGAGATTGTGCATTGTGTATCTTTTCTTTCACATAGAAACATCCACTCATCACCACCTTCTGCACCTGCCTTGCTGTAAATAAATTTTTAGGGCATAGCAACTCTTTTAAATTTAGATAGGAATATAGTAATGCATAGTTTAGATGTTTTCTTTATTTAGTTGAGACTGTCCTGCAATGTTTTAAATATTTCCTATAATTTTGAACTTTAACATAACTGATTTCTTATCTAGTATTGTGTTGTTCTTTTACCATTTGTTTATTATTAAATATATTTAAACTTATCTTTGTGGCTGATATCTGTGAGACATATTTAAGCTCATAGAGTACTTGCATATCTATTTGGTGACACTGTACACCCCACTCATAAATAGCGTTGCTCTTCTGCAGACTACTATTTGGCTTATCAGTAACATTACACAGTAAGATAGGACACCCTTTGTTAAGGGCCTTAGAGTAGCTCATAAAGAGTTGGCTGGTGGCAGCAGGAACTACTATATAGTCTAGTCAGAATGGGGGCATAGCTAGTAGACCTGTGCCAGCCTTACCCAGGTGTGTGTGTATGTGTGTGCATGTGTGTGTGTGTGTGTGTGTGTGTGTGTGTGTGTGTGTGTGTGTGTGTGTGTGTGTGTGTGTGTTTGTGTCTGTGTCAGCTACTTGGGCGGATAGGAACATGAAGCACTGGTTCAACAGAGAGGGTGCTGGAAGTTTTGGCTTGGCTACTCAGCTGAGATCTCAACCCTATAGTTGTGCGAGTGGGGATTCTTTTTGGGGATCTGGAGAAACAGAGAGAAAACAGCCCCAGACTGAATGTGTTCTCTGTGTGTTCTTAAGGGAAATTGCACTTTACTATGTGTGTACTTTTCATCCTTCCAGTGTGTACATTCACCACTCTTGCCTGTGATGGGGATTGAGGTTCCTTGATTACTGGGCCAATGCAGGGGTGTCACAGATGGTATCACTTACACTGATCCTGTTGACTTAGCCAACCTTCTAGCAGATACTTTCAGTGCAAACTTCACCCCCCTGTACCGCCCCAAAGGCCCATTTGATATCCCTGATATTTGTCCCACACCTTACATTTCCATAGATCAAATGTTAAAGGCCCTATCTAAGGCAAAGATCTCAGCTTCCATGGGACCTGATAGTATCCCAGGTTGTATTCTGCACCATCTCCAAGAAGAACTAGCTTCACCATTGAGCACCCTATTCAACCACAGCCTAAGTATAGGCGGCATTACAGCAGAGTGGAGAGCTGCCATTGTCATCCCTTTGCACAAAGGTGGTGCCACTACTGACCCTGGAAACTATCACCCCATTACCTTGACAAGTCTGATCTGTAAAGCCATGGGGTGTATTATTATGGACCTCATAAACAAGGACATAGGCAATATCCAAGCACTTAGCCCCACCCAGTTTGTATTCATCAAGGGCAGATCTTGTCTGTTGAACCTGGTTGACTTCTTTGAGACTGTCACCAAGGCCCTGGATGAGGGACAATCAGTAAATACAGCTTACCTTGACTTGGCCAAGGCTTTTGCCACAATTTCTCACTCGGGCATCATCGAAAAGCTAACACAACTTGGCACAAATCTCTATCTCATCAGGTGGGTGGCCAACTAGCTCATCAATAGGACCCACAAGGTCAAAATAGGTTCCTCCACCTCTGGCAGCAGACCTGTCACTAGTGGTGTTCCCTAGGGATTTGTCCTGGGACCCCTACTGTTTGACATCTACTTCTCAGACGTCTAGACAAAGACAAAAGGCCTGTGGCTGACCAAGTTTGTGGATGACTGTAACTTGGGTGCTGTCATTGACTCCTTAAATGATGTTAACATACTGCAAGAGGGTCTCACAGCAACAAATGACTGGTGACAAAATAATGGCCTTAAGTTATACACAAAAAATGTATTATCATGCCATTTGGCAAAAACATGGCCCCTACTGATTACCACATTAACAGCAATCCCCTAAGCACACAGCTTGTGGTGAGAGACCTGGGTACTTAGGTTGACAACAATCTCACATTCAACCATCACATAGCGACAGTGATCAGAAAAGCCTTTTACTTGGTTCATCTCATAAGTAAAGGCATTGCATCTAGAAAAAAGAGGCCAATACATCTCTGTACTTCTCCCTCATTAGGCCAATAACTGAGTATAACATCCCGTTTGGTATGTACCTCTCCAAACACCTCCACCAACTGGAAAGGCCACAGAAATACCTCACAAAGAGAATACATGGCCTCCAACACCTGTTCTATGTGGACAGGCTCAAGTCACTATCGCTCTGCTTGGTATTGTGCAGATTGCTCAGAGGTGATCTGTGTCTTGCCTACAAGGCAATTTCGGATTGTGCCTACTAGAGATGCTCCATATCTATAAGTCTAACTCCTCATGCATTACCTGCTCAAAAAGCCTAAATCTAATATGCAACATTGACAAAACCTGCTGGAGAGCCTGGTTTGTCTCCCAGAGGCTGCCCCGTCTCTGGAATAGACTTACCATACATGTCAAATCGAGTACCTTGCTGACCCTATTCAAGCACAACCTTGATGAGTGGATGGGAAACCACCAATTTGTCCCAGGGGTTCCACCTGTGTCTGTCACTGGCAGTGGCAAATGGTGTTGACTGTTGTTGTCTTTTGGCTTTTCCTGGTTAGGGGTTGCCACAGTGAAACTCCGGTCCGCTAATGATTGGCAGTAGATTTTGATGAACATCGAGGTGCCAGCTCAATGTACAACCTTCAATGAAGGCACGCCCATTTACGTATGTCTTTTGAATGCCCACCCAACCGCGGGGGGGGGGGGCATGCAGACTCCACACAGAAGGCATTCCCCGCACTCCAGTCGAGAATCGAACGGGAGAACCTTTTGCTGTGAGGCAACAACACTACCACTGCACCACCATGGATGTATGGCAAATGATGTTGACTGAGGTTTCTTTTTTTGGGGATAAACTCTTGGCTAGGCTTGTAAAGGCCTCAGGGCCATTAGCTTAGTAACCTCCTATGATCCAGTGATATTAGACATGTCAGACTGATGGGTCTGTAGTTCTGGGGTTGGTTGATGGCCCACCCTTTTGAAAATGGATGACTGTTATGGCCCTTCATTCACCTGGCACATAACCTGTTTTGAGGCTATGGTCCTGATAGGATATGTTTTAGACTATTTAAGTGACAACTGGGGATATTGTCGGGGCCCATTGCAGCAATGTTTTTGGCCTTATTGAGCACCACTAGGAACTGCTCGCTGTGGATAGTTGGGGGGGGTATGCTACAAGGATTTTCACAGGGGTAATGGGGGGACTGGGGGTGAAGTTAGAGCTAACTTTATCAGCCAGTAGATTTGGTATGTCACCCTGGTCAGTGAAGGTTGTGCTATTTACTACCAGTTTTGTACACTGCTGACTGCTAACATTTAAGGTTCAAGACACAATAGAAGAAGTACTTAATAAGAGATTCAAAAAGATTTATAGGCCCATATTAGGGAGTGATAATAATGTTAATGTGATAACATGTAATTATTGCTAGTGTGATTAGCCAAGAGAAACATATGGGAAGGAGTTTCATTTCCACTTTTAATACTGATTCCCACAATATAGCTGCTGTTATCAAGACAAACTGGGAAATTTTATGCACAGATAAGGAAGCGAAAAAATTGGTACGGGAAAAACTCAGTTTTGTATACAGAAGGCCAGTTTTCTATACAGAAGGGACAAGTCTTTCAAGAAAATTTTGGAATTTTGTTCATATAATTATGTTGAGGGACAAAAAATTCTGGAAATTTTAAATGTGGTATGTGTACACAAAATCCACGCATATTGATGACTGGAAATAAGTTTTGTCTTAATGGTAAGAATATTTCCATTAAGGGGGATTTTAATTGTAGAAGTAAGAACGTGGTTTATGTGGAAAAATGTTTAGAGTGTGCAGCATTTAGACAATTAAAAGATAGAATATATGAACATCTTGCTGACATTAAAAATATGAGGTTGACCAATGCCCTGTATAGACACATTAATAAGTCTGGGTTTCTTGTAGTGGAACAAATAGTTAAAGACATTTTCTTACTACGTTGTTTGCAGCAGTATCTGGGCTTGATGTCTCTGATTATCTTTTGGTGATGTTAGACATTCAAACATTATTTATAGTCATCCCCAACCAAGCTGATGTGGACTCTATTAGATTGTTTTAGATGCATAATAGTGTGTATTCGCACAATATGGCCAGTTTTGTGTAATTTACTGGATTTAATATTAGACAATGACATCTTCTTGTTTGAAAGTCTGCAATATTTGCAAAGGTTGGGGGTAGCCATGGGCACGCCTTGCGCTAAAAGTTATGCCAACTTGGTGTTAGCGCAATGGGAGAATAAAGGTGTCAATGCTAACAACCCATTTGGTAAACTTAATAAATATTATGCATGATTTGTGGATGACGTCTGTCCTGTGGGAAGGCAGCATTAGTGAGCTTTTTGATTTTGTGAATTATCTTGAAAGTACGTCTGACCTTTCAAGCTTTACAGTTTGTCATTCATTAACATCTATTGATTTTTTAGATGTTACAATTTTTAAAAATGGTCTTTGGTCATTGGAAACTAAAATGTACAGAAAACCCTGCTGGTGGAATGGCGTTTTGCACAGATCCACCCCCCTCCCCCATATTTTTTCTAATATACTCAAAGGTCAGTCTATGAGGGTTTCAATATTATCTACTAATGATGATGTTTTTGAGAGTGCTCTTGATATGTTAAATGTTTTTTTACGTAGAGGCTATAATCATCATTCCATAGCCAGTACACATATGGCAACCATTAGTAGTAGAAAGGATATAGCTGCCCCCTAATTTTCATCTAGATCCACTGTCCATCAGACTAAACAGCCCAGAGGCATACTGGATGGTTCTAGTTTGTTTTTACATATTTCAGCAATGTTCAGCAATATTGCAATGTTATAAGAAAGGCCTGGTCTATCTTGCTAGCTAACTGCAATATTGGGCAGATAGTTGGGGCACACCCTTCTTTTGTTTTTAGGAACAGTATGTCCATTAAGAGGCTTTTGTGGTATGGGCCTAGAATTATTGAAGTAGAGACCACCTTTAAGAAAGGAACATTTCCATGCTATAATTGCAATGCTTGTTCTTCCATTTCTTCTGATGTTTGTTTAATTCATCCAGTTACAGGACGTCTTTTTCCCTAGATTTACAGCCACTTGCAGAAGCAGCAATCTGGTATACTTGGCTACCTGCAGCTTCTGCTCTGTATTTTCTGTTGGTAAGACAACTAGACAGCTAAGGGAGCATATACTTGAACATTTGGGCCATATTCGTAGGAATATATCAACCAATGCATTAGCTAATCATGCTATGTCCCATCTAGGGCATAATGTTTTTAGGTTTAGGGTGTTACAGTTGCTTAGACCTAGTGTCAGAAGGGGTGACTTTAACACTTACATTGAAATGTGTGCGTTAAAATGGATTATTTCCTTATAAGCCCATAGGTTACCTGATCTTAACGCTGGGGTTTCACTTCAACCTGCTCTGATTAGGAGGCAGTGATTTTGATTGGCTGTTTATAATTGGTTTAATTGATGTAGATTGATGATTGGTTAGTAACTGTATTAAATCAAATGTTCTTTTTTGTTCTGTATGGTCTGATGAAATGGCAACCCCACGAAAGCGCCAACCTTTTATTTTAATAAAAGTTTTATTTTATATCACTGTTTCTTTCTTTGGCTTGCACCGTGGTGGTTGACTCACATTTTTTTTTTTCTTTTTACTAACAAATAGAAGAAGGCTGAGAGCCAGTCCCAAACAGAACACTAGCCTACTAGAGGGTGTGTGGGTGCACACACAAGTTCACAAACTTACAGACAGACAGACAGACACAAACTCACAGAAACACACACACACACACACACACACACACACACACACACACACACACACACACACACACACACACACACACACACACACACACATAATAGCAATAGCAAGTTCAATAATTGCCAATTCGCATAATTAATCATCATGGGATACGGTTGCAAACTGGATTATCTGTCAAAAACACACATGGAATGAAGAAGGATATACAGGCTTGGCAAAGAAGGCCCCCTGCCATGAATTGAACCAGTGAACTAATAGCTGTAAAATAGCAATGCTAACTGCTGCGCCATAATACTACAACACAAGTATGAACACTGGTGTTCTGGGCATTCTACTTCCTCTGAGTTTAATTTACATTTGTCTTCTTCAATGGCTGTGAGTTTTCTGTATAGCTTTTAAACTATGCTGCATTGCAGGACCTGCTGCTCCATTTGACTGGGCTGCTTTCTGCTGCTTTACCTTGTTACAAACTTCAACTTCTGTCTGTCCAAAATCTGCTTTAGCAAATTATCTTTTGCTTCCACACATTTGACTAAACTGTTGCAGTCTGTTCTCTTTGACCTTCTCTGTAACAATGGCTACTTAGACTATTGATCTGTGACTATCTTAAGAAGGATAGCCTTGCATTCATTCCCATGGTATTTATACTATTTTGCAATATGAATCTGCAAAGATGGGCTGCACAATTGTATGTTGGTTACATACCTGTTTCCCTTGTCCATATGGGCTGTTGGAGACAAACTAGGTATGAATTTGGGGTTTTCCATCCATTCGTCCAATTTACATTTGAGTAGTTTAAGAGAAGTATTCTGCTTTATTTGGAGATGAAGCCATTTACATAAAAATGGTATTCACTTTGATACATACCTATCCCTCCAAAATGTTTTCTTAATCTTGCAAAGGAGATTGAGCTCTCTTGCATTGGCATTTCTGATACCAATGGACTTCCTTATGTGTAATAGGTCTAATAAGACAGGGTCTGTTGAGGTCAGCTCTCAGTAGCCTGTATGATACTGATAAGAGAACCAAGGCTTTACTATGGTCTGTATAGTTTTTATGATTTAGACCCTTGATTTTGTTAGTCAGGAAGTGTTGTGGTCATTCCAGCTGTGCTACATATTTGGACAGGTACATACCAAAAGGAGTATTATACTCAATGATTGGCCTAATGAGTGCTAACTACAAAGGAAAAATTATATCCATGGATCTGGATTCAATTCTCTTCAATGTAAGAAGTGTCATGAAAAAGAACTTTCTTACAATAGTGGATATGTGGTGGTCAAAGGACAGTTCATTTTCAGAGTAGGTTCCCAGATCCCTAACTATGGGACTATTTCAAGGGAGGTTTTGTTAATATGGTAATTAGCATTCATCTTCAGTCCATGGTTTTGACAGTAACTTTTTATTTGAGTCAGGCCCTCTTGTAGTCTTATGGTGTCTTTTGGAGAGTTTATGATGACTCCAAATTTGCAGTCAACTGCAGACTTGGTCAGGAACAATCCCTTAACATTAGCTTTGGCCTCCAAAAAACTAAATCCATAAGAGTAGTGGCCTGAGGACTGAACTCTGGGGAAGTCCACTAGCGACTGTTCTTTTGGAAGAGGTAGAACCACTTACTCTTACACTCTGAGTTTTGTAAGGGGTTAACATTTAGCTGTGAGATTTCATTTTTGATTCCTGAGTAAGGGATAGTGCTAAATATCTTTGTAATGTACAGATAGACAATGTGCTCTGATTTGCCTTTTTCCATTGCCTCAGGGACATTGTTAAAGAAGTCATCCAGATTTATTACACAGGGCCTGCCGTTGGTGACTCTGAACAGTGTTGGGGTGAGAGTTTGAAGGCTACCTATATTCCTAATTATTAGTTCTATAATCATCCTTTTCATAGGCTTGTAAGTGAGGTTTGTCAGGCTTATGGGTTTGTAATTATCCAGTTCTGTTGCAGTCCCACATTTAAACAAGGAAATGACTGTTGCTGTCCTCCATTCATCTTGTACAAAGGCTGTTTTCTGGGTAATGTTGAATAAACTCTGCAGAGGGTCTGATAATTTATGTTTCAGGCTAGCAAGAAGGCAGCCTGGTATGCTATCTGGTCCAGTAAATGTAGTATTCTTGGCAATAGATAATGCCTTGAGAACTTCATCTTGGGAGATTTGCAGGGGGGGGGTAGATGTGGGTATTTGATCTGAGAATATTGGAGGGGAGGGAGTAAACTCAGATCTGAATTTGTTCACTAGTACGTCAGCAATGTCCTCTGGATCTCAGTGTGGTATAATTTACTGTTAGCTCTGCACAGTCCTAGGCATTATTTGTGAGATTTCCAACATAATTAAAGAAGGCTCTGTAGTCATCTTTCACATGATTGGTCATTTTACCTCAAATCTGGCTTTGGTTAATTTGACCAGGATTCAGGTTCCTTGTTTAGTTTAGAAGAGCATTTTGGCTTCATGAAAGTTAGATTTATTTTTGCATACATTTATTTTTTTCTTTTGCAATAGAGTTTGTATATATTAGGGACCCACCACAGAGGTTTACTTTTGAACTTTGCATTGTATTTATGCATGATCGGGACAGATGTATCTGCAATTATTTACATGTGCATTGCACTTGGCAGTAATTGATTTTGCATAAGGAGTGGAATCATTAAGGTGGAAGGGGCGTTTGCATTTAATCATATCATCACTCAGTTTTAGTAGATTAGCTTTTGTATAGTCTCTGAATACTGTGGTACTGGAAGATACTTCTGGCTTTAGTCTTGAAGTGAATGTGACTGACTTATGGTCTGATTTCAACAGGGGAGGTTACAATAGTTGGGGAAAAAAGCTGTCTCATACTGGTAAAGATGAAGTCCAGCATTTTATCTCCCTGGGTTTGGGTGTGGACTAATTGGTCCAGGGAGTTTATTTTTATGAAGTCCAGAAATCATTGTGCATGCATATTTGAGGATGTATAAGTCTTCCTGTTGGGGGGGGGGAGTAGTTGAAGTCTCCTTGGAGAATGGTCTTTGGCTTAATGCATACGGTCTCCATACTAGTTAGGCTGGAGGAGTGGGCCACAGGTGACATAGAGAGAGTCCTGAAGTTAGCTATGAAATGATAAACCATTTTGTTTATAGTGAGCTGGACATGAAGGAGTTCTAAGTTGTCATCTTGTATAACTAGTCTTGAGATAAGGTTTTTTAAGAATATAGAGACACCTTTTCTTTTAGTGCAATGGGCCTGAATGAGAGATAGACATTGAAGCTCTCCACTGAAGGAATGCTTTTATAGGCTGTTGAGTTTTTGTTAAGGCTCCTAGCATTGAACAGCAATATTTTAATGTTGGCCTGATTCTGTTTAGTTATGCTGTAAGCTTTAGAAGACTGATTTTGTCTAAAAAAGGCACAGTGGGGGTGGACAAGAATTTAGCCGATGTACAGAAGTTATGGTGGTAGATGTGCAGGCCATCCTTGACACAGCAGTTTGGACTGTCTACCATCTTATCCCAGGTGGATACATATTGTACCCCCTTAGAATGACACCAGAATCAAAACCAATTGTTGAAGTCAATTATCTTTTGATTGCATTGTGGCATCATTCTTGATGTGGGTAGAATACTGCTCAAGATTAGGTTTATACCAGCTCAGATACATATACCAAGATCTGTATTATGTCTCTTCATATAGTCCAGTGAAGTATATCTCAAGTCAAGTCATTTATGCCCACATGTACAGTTACTGCATCATATGTGTACTTGTTGTCCAGGGACTTGCGTGCTTCTTTGATGCGGCAAATCCGGGTCCCTGATAAGCGACTGACCATAACACTCTCTTTGTACAGCATGGTGAGTGGTGCATTGGTATGTCTCAAAATGGAGTTACTTAATATGAGGATATTGGTATGTTTTGTGGTTTGCCTTCTGGGCCTTTAAACCTTGTTTGTGTGACATGTAGATTTTTGTTTCATGGTGGGTGCTGCCTGTGATGCATGCTTGTGAGGTAGCTGAAGGCACTTGTTTCTTAATTTACATTTAAGAAGCCTCTGTGATTTAGGTAGGTTACTTCTAAGAGCTTCTGCATATATAGGTCTATGTGTTTGGTCTGAGGTGTTTAAGATAGACATAATATGGTGATGTGTGGTGCTGACAACATGTCAATTGTAGTTGGCTTCATGTGAGAGCTTTGCCTCCAATAACATTATACAAATACATCACTTGCACATCATTGCAGATTGTGGAGCAGGTAGATGTCAGTGAGCATGAGAGAACTGCTTCTTTGTCTTGGGATGCCCTTCAATCAAAGTGGCTACAGAGACAGTTGGAAAGTGCAGATCTGTACATTTAGTCAATTGGGCTGGTGAGGGACTAGTGCCTAAAAGATTAGGAATGGCTAAATTGGTCTGTTATCTATCCAAGATGAACAATACATGTCTACACCTGAAGAAGAATGAGCCACTTCTCTCAGCTACTGACTGCTAAATACACTCAGAATGTGTGGATTATGTTATATAGAGGAGGCTAAAAATCTAAGTGCCTGCATCTATACAGTGCATGATTAAACTGCTAATGGAGGAACAACATCTTGCAACACAGACAACTTGTGATAGGAGAGAAATATATAAAAAAAAATACAAACAACCACTGGCCAATAGCAAAACAGTACAATTCAAAGGTCAGAGGTCAAGAAACAACAGTATAGAGCCCTTCTAGTTTGATTTACTGGTTCCCAGAGGTATAAAGAGATGAGATGAGACTGACAGGAGATTCCAGAGACAATGTATAGTAAAGGAAATTAACTGGCTCACTGATAGAACCCACTCAGTCAAAAAAGGGAAGCCACCTCTAGTGGTAGACCCACAATGAGCTGTGTACCCCAAGGATCAGTATTGGGGCCTCTACTGTTTGTGATATACTTTTCTGAGGTGCAAGCCAAAACCAGAGGTTTGTAGCTGACCAAGTTTGCAGATGACTGCAAGCTGGGTGCTGTCTTAAATTCCCCTAGTGATGTGAACATCCTTCAAGAGGGCCTTACACAAACTAATGACTGGTGCCTGAAGCATGGCCTCAAACTGAATGCCAAGAAATCCATAATTATCTCCTTTGGGGAAAATGGTGTTCCCACTAATAATCACATTAATAACAATGTACTAAGCACGCAATCAATCATGAGGGACTTGGGCACGCAGGTTGATAGCAACCTGACTTTTGACCACAATGTTGCCTCCGCTTTATACATGGCACACTTCATAAATAAGGGTATTTCATCCAGGAACAAGGAGGTCATAACATCCCTGTACTCCTCCCTTATCAGACCCATTATCAAGTACAATGCCCTCTTCGACATGTACCTTGCTAAGCACATGCAGCAGCTGGAGAGAACGCAGAGGTTTCTGACCAGGAAAATCCAGGGTATCAAACATCTGTCCTATATAGATAGACTAAAATCCCTATCCCTCTACCCAGTCTTGTGCAGACTGCTCAGAGGTCACCTGTGTTTGGCATAGAAGGCCATCTCAGACCCAGCCTTCATGGAGTTGCTGCATATCCATAAGTCAAACTCCACTTATGCAAACCACATGCAAGGCCTTAACCTGGTCTGTGAAATTAATAGATGGGAAACACAAAAATACACCCCTGGGATCCCACCTATGTCCCTGCTGAATTCTTGGCTAGGCTTATAAGGACCTCCATGCCAATGGCCTAGTATCATCCAATGAACCTATGAACCTAAGAACAATACTGGTTGGCTGGAACAGCTTTAAAATTGCAACAGTTAAAGAGTAGGAGGGTTGTAGGAAAAATTCAGAATCACTGTAACAATTCAGAGATGGAATTAGACTCTAGATTCTGACAGAATATTAGAATAAATCAAGTACAATGTAGTTGCTTACTTATCCATTGCAGAGATACTTGGTAGCTTTCTTCATCTGTCCCACAGTTTGCATTTTACTACCCACTTCAATCACTTCACAGTTGGATATTTCCCTCTTCCTTCATTATTAACTTCTCTGTGTTAACTGCCGCGCAATGCTGCTTACCGTGTTTGCAAAATGGAAAGCAAAAAATACAACAGTGTATCCTTTTCTACATTTCGAATGTCTGTGTCCTGTCTGGAGGTGTTCTGCTTGCTTCCTGTGTAGACCAGTAGTCCAGGTTTGTGTGATGGTAAGTGTCACGCAAATGAGTGAAGCAAATATAAACCTGTTTTAGCCCTGTGATCAGTGTTAACATGACATTTATTGTGTTTCTCCTTTTATCTTGTTTGCATTAAGCTGTCCAGCATGCAAATACTGGCCATAAAAAAGGGAAATTAGGAGGAAGGAAGCAAAGAAGTCTATTTATTTATTTATTTAGTTAGTTAACATTTGTTGACTGGGATAGTCTGAGTAAGCTTGTGCCCTTTTTCAGTGGAAGCCCAAGGAGAAAAGCTCCATAATACAAATTATACAAGTAAAAGAAAATTCACAGTACAAATTATGGAAGTGCAAAATTTACAGTACATATTATGCAAGTAAACACAATAAAAATTTATACAAAAAGGTTAAACAGATGTTAAATTACAGTACAAATGAGAGGTATTAGAAAATGAGGCATTTCAAATAAGTAGTAATTACTGAGTAGGTTGATAAGAGCAAAGTGATAAAAATGTGAAAAAAATTTAATTGTGGTCCAGTATGGGAATCAAAGCAGTTAGACATGCTACAGTGTGATGGGAAATAAGACAGAATGGTAGAAGAAAGAGAAGAACATAGTATCAGATTACAGGGGGCAGGAATTGGAGGGGTATGTAGAGCAGTAGTTGATTATCATTGTAATGCACAGGACGTTAGAACAGATAGTATTAGAAAGTAAGAAGAAGGTGGGAGAAGAATAAAGAGGGAAAGAGGGAAAGGAGGATTTTAAGTGGGATGATTGCAATGACATCTCCAGGTGCTGTATAGGTAATCTCTAAGAGTAGTCTTAAATTCATGAGCATGGGTAATATTTCTGAGAGCCATGGGAAGCTTATTCCATGATAGAGCAGGAAGGTAGCTGTAGAGGTTTTGTCCAAATGATTTTTAGGTTTATGAGTCTGTAAAGGACATTGGTCTGAGCTTATGAGGGAGCATGGTGGGTTATACAGGGAGGGAAGAGAAGATATGCTAGGGCAGGTGGAGGGCTTTTTCCTTCTTGCTGTAGATGAGAAATTGACTAAATAAAAGAGTTGGTTAGGGAACTCTAGCCAGCTGAGTCTTTGGATAGCAAGACAGTGGTGTGATTTTGGTGGCCGATTAGCTGCAAATCTGACTACTTTCTTGTATGTAGTTTTGAGTTTGGATAGCAGGGAGAACTGTAAGTTAGTAAGAATTTAAGAGCTGAAGTAGAGGTTAGGGAGAAAATAAGCTTGGGCAAGTGAGATTCTGGAGTTGGGGGTAAGAAACCTTTTGTTTCTATATAGTAGGCTGAGCTTTTGGTGAGTTTTTTATACAGTGGTGAACATGGAGGTCGAATTAAGCTGGTTGTTGATGATTACTCCAAGGAGTTTTGTGTGGGCTTCAGCTGAGATAGTGGTGGTGTTAACAGGAAGGGATGGCAAATGAGGATTTAAGATGGTAGAGAGATTTGTGCAGGGATTGGAGGAGTTTTGTCTTTTTAGGGTTTAGCATGAGTTGGTTGTTAGTAAGCCAAGTTTCAGTGAGGTTAAAAGAGGTTTGAGTCAGGGTGAGCAGGTCAGAGGGGTTGTCAGCAATGGTCATAACAGTGGAGTGATCTGTATATTGTATGAGGGAAGAATGAGGACAGGATGTGTGAAGTTGATTAGTCAAGGTAGAAGGGGCCAAGAATTGAGCCTTGTGGTACACCCATTTCTATGGGGAGAAAGGGAGATAGAGCAGAGAGCCATTTGACAGATTGCTATTAAATAAACAGCAATACAACATTTATGTTGGTACACATGAAATATTTTTACACAGGTCTGGATTTGAACTTTCACTCCAATGAACCTTCAAAGCACAGTAAGGGTGTATTAACCCTCTTTGCCACGTGAACAGCTTTGCAGCAGAGAATGAAAATCATTGTGCATACAAGCAACTGCAACATCATCCACAGTATTAACCAAACATATGGCAGTTGCACACTTCTGAATTGTTTGTACATGTATTAATTTCAGATGTAGTGCAATGAGTGATCACACAACCATTTATGACTATTGCATGAAGAAATGCAGCTTCTGTCTTATCTCTGTATATTGTTCAATCATCTCTTATTTGAGCAGTAATCTGAGACATGCAGTCTGTAAGGCATTTTGCATCATTGTATTTAAAATGTCAGAGAATATTAAATGACAATAATAATAATACAGTTTTCCACCAATGCAGGGAAGGATAGATGTTACTGAACAGAAATTGTGAAATATGTACAGCTTATTTACTTTTAAAACATTAATACAATTACTTCTACACTTTATAATATAAGTCTAATGCCCACTAGGGGTAAGGGAGTTTGAATTGCTGTTGTGTTTTCCTTCTCCCTACCAGTGATCATCAACAGTTGCAATTCTTTAGCAGCAAACACTGAGTGAGTGCCTGCACTATATTTACATGTGCGACATGGAGCCAAAGATTGGGATTCATCAATTCTAACGGGTTTACACCTCATTTACATCTTCACTATGCTCACAACCCTGAATCTACACTACTAAAAGTAACCGTGTAGCTATGGAATCTGAAGGTGAGGAGACCTGTTTATGTGAATAACACAATTGAAGATTGCTATTACTTACTGGATATACTCACATGTCACTAAGAAAATTTTATATATATATATATATATATATATATATATATATATATATATATATATATAGATAGATAGATATTTTATCTGTATGCACTTCTTAGAATTGTGATTCTTTGTGATTATTTTTGTTTCTTGTCGAATTAAAGTGTTTGGTTTGCTCTAAGCCATCTTGCTTGAACAATCATTTTTCACATTTAACAGCAAATTACTTCAGCAGTTCAAATGGAACTTTGCAAGTTTTGTTAAGACGGTTCAGTTTTCTTGTTGGAGTTCTCAGGTTTTGGACCCGAAAGGTTTCTCGTTTTACTTGGTTTTTGGTTTTGGTCTTCTAGTACTTCTTAGAAGTGTGCTGATGTTATAGGCAGTTTTGTCAGGGCATTTTACTTTTAAAATGCACAGCCTTATTAACTTTCATCACAGGTGCTAATGGTACAACTGTTTTTTCTTTTTATACTCTTCTATTGTTATTTCAGTGTCATGTAAAAGTCCTATATTGTCAATGACACAGGGGTGCTTTCTAGGATGGGACATAGACACATCTAGGGGAGGGCTGGCCACAGATAGAGGTGACTGGCAATTGCATAAAATTGAATGTTCTGTGGTAAATGTGTACACATGTTTCGGGGACAGTTTATTTGATAGTACTTTTAGCAGTTCACTAATGTTTTATTCCTTTTGATTTGTTAGCAAAATGTGTCATTTGCCTGTTTGTTTTGGGGGTGGGGGAGCCAAGTTCCATTTTTGTGTTGGCACAAACAAAATTGTTTGCACAGAGTTTGATTTGCTATTGTTACTATCCTTATTCTGGATCCAGTCTTGCTTTGTTTGTGATTATAGTATGTTACAACCGGATTCCATACATTTGGTTGAATTACACTTAGTCGAAAATGATACCAGGCATTGCACTTCACTGAAAGCTCACTTGACTGAAAGCACACTTGGTCAAAGTTCATTTGGTTGAAAATGGAATATAGCCCCTGCTCCACTGCAGTGAAACAGTGGATTGAGAATATTAAATAAGGAGGGGTGGGGGTGGGGGGTGTAGCCCCTCACATAATTTTAATGTATGCACTATTATAAGAAGGTATATCCATTAGAAATTCATTTTTATATATATATATATATATATATATATATATATATATATATATATATATATATCTTTAGTAGAAACTATTGGTATAATGTAGGTGGCTACACACCCCTCCCTTATGTTTTTTGTTTCTCCAGTGGGTAATATTAAAAAACTACCTTTTATGTGTTATATCTAAGCAG
Organism: Protopterus annectens; assembly: GCF_019279795.1. Lineage (NCBI taxonomy): Eukaryota > Metazoa > Chordata > Ceratodontiformes > Protopteridae > Protopterus > Protopterus annectens. The sequence goes on along the minus strand of NC_056735.1, from coordinate 386,441,158 downwards.
GACTTTTATTTATGTGATACTTATGTGTATTATCCTTCTTGTGTTTTATGTCACCTAGGACTACTACATTCAGGTGTCCCATTCCCTGCAAACCCCCTTCAGTGAAAATAAAGTAATTGTCGAAGCATATAGGTGACATGGTGCCTTTCTGCTTGTGAGAGGATGTGGTGATATGTCTGGAAGAATGAAAATGTGGCAGCAGATAGTGAATTATGTAAATGATGTTGGTGGCTAGAGCAGGACATATGATCAGGTGCATCCTAGGGCCACTGATATGTTTTCATTGGTCCAGAGGAAAGCAGCTGCAGTGGCACATGGACAGATGGCTATGGGGGGGGGGGGGCTACTACAGAGCCAACACTGGCACCAAATGAAGACTTCCTGTCCACTGTCTGGGATCCATATATCTCAGTGGAAATTGCACAACGGCATGTGATTCATGTCAGTACTGCTGTTTTATAGAGGACAGGTATGTCCCAGGAGCAGCATCCAGGTAGGCTTTCCTATCTCAATTGTTAAATATTTCTTGTATGCTAAAATATTGACTGCAGTACTTAAGCTCTGTTTAATATAATGTTATTTTGGGGAATAGTTGTAAATTGATACAGTTAACAACACATGCTGGTTAATTACACATGTGCTTGGGGTGGATGTGTCATCCAAGATTAAGTTCAAAGTCTTAACCCCCTGTATTACTATCAATTGTCATTGTGATAATGGTGTCCTTACCTTTTGCTTAACTTCTTCCAGGACCATCCTCCATAAGAACTCTGGAATCATCTGCACTTGGTAAAGCAAATATTTTTATGTCAGTACTGATGAGCAGTTTGAAGAAATATTTATTTTATCCATATGTGTGATGTGGGTGTTACGACTGTTGTGTGTATTGCTGTACTATCTGTAATAGTGACACCACTGTTCATTTGTTTGGATATATTGAACTATAGTAGTTTAAGAATTAATTTATTTCCTATGTTTTCTACTTATTATTACAGTTGATCCTGACAGTGGAAGTGTATGACTCTTACCACCTGATGTCAGAGGATCAGCAGACTCTGATGATGATGGTGGCCAAACACAGGCACAATCAGGGGATGCAGAGGTTGAATCTGACACTGAGGTTAACATTCAAGCATCCCCTGAAATTCCATTAAACACAGCCAGTAGGCCTACGCCAACCCATTTCAGTAAGCCCCCAGATATTGGACAGGTGGAGGGTGAGACACTGAATCAGGTTTTTGTGGTTACTGCTGTTTCAATGCCTGTTGACTCTGGCCATAGCCAAAGTGTGGGCAAGGTGATATGCAGGAAGGTTGTTAGGGGTGCTCAGAGGAGGCCTGCTGTCCATCCTCCACTTGATTCAGTTGTGTCTTCCCGTGCCACTCAACATATGTTTAGGGCCATCATGGAGGTGCAGCCACATTCCAATAGGTCCTCCAGGGAAATTCTTAGTTGTAGATGTGGCACAGACTGACATGTTTGACTGTTTCCACCATGTTGTTGATTCTATGGATCAGAAGAGTGACCCATTAGAATGTGTGGTGTCTGTAATGGAGCATCTGCTGGGAGGGGGAAAGCATGTATATGGGCATAGGTCAGCCACATCTTCTGATGTTATTCAATGTGGCCATGCCTGATTGTGCTCCCATAGTGGCAGTAATTCCACTGCTCTGTCAGTATTTGAGATGTCCGCACCCAGATGTGGCAGGCCATGGGGACATGGTCATGGGCACGCTCTGAGTAGATGTCATACAGCAGACATCAGTCACATTCACATAGCAGCAGTGTATCTGACCGTGTGCGGGGATGTGCCAGTGCAACTCCTGATAGAGACAGTTCTTGTGGTTGGGTACAACAACAATGAACTGCCATCTCTACCATGCACGGCTCATACCTGTCCAACATACCAAGATGTAGAGCTAGCATAGAGCTTGGCCATGTAATTGCAGACAGTCACGCACCAGTTTCACCTGGTGGGCCCATACAGACACACACACACACACACACACACACACACACACACACACAACAGGTACATGGTTCATCCGTGAAGCTTAAAACTGATTCTATTTCAGTGGCCATTTGTTACTTTATCTAAATGTCTGCCCATTTCTCTTTCTTACTCAAATCAACTCACGTCTTAGTGTCATCCTAGACCCCCCCCCCAAACACACACAGCACCATGTGCAAGTGGTAATAACTGTGCTATATACTTGTTTTCTATCTTTTGGATTCAGGGATACATAAGCTTTGTGTCTGATGCTCAGGGTGCATAGCTGACTTAGTGTTTAGTATATCTCTACTTGTGATATTATTTTGCTAATTGTACTGCTTTCGTACTGTTTTTTGTAATGTGTACATGCCTTGCCCACTCTTACAGCAACAAAGCTGAACCAAGCCATAAATAAAAGTGACAATGGCTGAACAATAGGGAGACTTTTTACATATTTTGTTCTTACAAAGTTAGACAGTTGACAGAATCAAAAGAGCAAAACAGATTTTACAGTTTTTGCATCAGTACTTTTAAGAATCTTTTGAGGATTTTGAAGTCTGAAACTAAAATGTATCTCATTAATTTCTGACATCTCTCTTTAATGATTTGCCAGTACAAAAGTATGAGGCCAAACTGAGGACATTCAGTGACCATCAGTACTTTTGAGAGGTATGAAGGTGTGAATCTTTGATGTCTGAGTCCTATTACTTGATAGAGGACAGACATATTCATATAAGTCTCTGCTGTCACATGTTGAAGTCATTGTTGTACAAATCACCCACCCTTTACTTGCTTGCATTATGAAGTAGCAGCATGCAAGGATATGCCATTTATTTTCATTATTACACAACTTTGTTTTAATACTCCAGGTTCAACACTTCCCTTGTAAACCCAGCAGTTGCTACAGTTTTAGTTCAGGGTGGAGTCTGTCTGATGCTAAGAGTATACAGCCATTACATGGGTAGGTAAGGCTGTGAGCATTGCCTGGCATCAATTTTACTATTTTTGTATGTATACAAGATGAAGGTTTTAACCCTTGAGGTGGCAAGTGAGTGTGTTATGCATTGCCTGTTAGCCAATGCGAGGACATATTGAGCACACCTACATCTGCCTACAATCACAACAGGTGCAGGTTCCCCCTGTAAATACTCACCTGCATGTAGCTGTGGTCACCTTGCCATTGACAGTGGGGTGTGTGCTCCTTCCTTCTGAAGCTGTTTTCTCAGGATGATGTTGTGAAGCATGGCACAGATGGTGAAGATTTCAGTACATGTATGTGGATTGTACTGCAGGGCTCCCCTAGATTTATCAGGGCACTGGAGCCATGGCTTCAGCAGTCCAAACACACACTTTCTGATATTTCTGGTTTGAGCATGCACCTCATTATGACATTCTTCAGTGGGTGTGTGTGTATTTCTGATTGGCATCATTCCATGGTTCCAGTGCATAACCTGCATCCCCCAGTAAATGATCCTGTAGGATATCACCCCTAACGAACATCTGATACTGTTGGGAGGTGTGCCAGATATGTGAGTATTGGTAACTGCCTGAGTTGCCAACAGACACAGTCAAGATGATTCCCTTAGTGCTATACATAACTAGGCAGTTAATGGAGTGGAAGCCCTTTCTTTTTATGTAGGTCCTACCCTGTTCCCCGGGTGGTGCCTTGATTTCTATATGTGTACAATCTATGTTACCCAATACTTCAGGGTAGTGTGCTACAGGGTAGAACTCCTGCATATTTCTGGCCCTGCCCTCAGGAGTACAGGGGAAATGTGTGTGGTCACTGGCATGTTGGAGTATAGCATTCAGAAATTGATGGAGGATCCTGGATGCTGATGCCTGTGACACCCCCGGCATGTTCCCCTGTTGGTCTCTCAAAGGTTGCTGCAGCTAAGATTCTAAGAACTGCACATACCTTTGTCTCCAGTGATACTGGTTCCTCTTGGTTTGCCCTGGATCTGAGTTGAGAATGACAGAGGTTACAGAGTTCCTGTAGTGTGTCTCTATCCACCCTGTAGTGCTCTACAATTTCCACCTCATGCAAATTGTGATACGTTAAATGGGGTCTGAAAACTCTTGTCTTTCTTGGGTGTAGTCGATTAGCAGCAGCAGCAGCACATATACCTGAATTATAGCAGCAGCAGCTCCTAACATTCTTTCTGTGTAGACTCCTTGCCATGGCTGTATTCCAATTGGTTTTGGAATTTGCAGGGAAAACCAACACTGAATCTACACGGTTGGTTTATAGCATGTTAAATAGCTATTCCATCTTGGATTGGTTTATTAGCATATATTCAGCAGCCTATGCTATGTAATTAGTATGCCACCGTATTTTTGTATTTGCGTGGCTCTACACACCATGTATAGTCACTTACTGAATACAAAACAGTGCACAGAGCAAAGCACACATGGTGTTAATGGACCATGTAAGGTTTATTGAATCTGCCCTTAAGTCTAAAGTCACATTGAAATTGTATTACTCAGACTGCAGATGAAACATTCACTTGTTTTATCCAGCCAGCTATTAACTTGGGATATGTGAATAGGTAGCAAATGGGGAGGGGGGTAGTTATGACATTATTTGATTTGGCAGCATAAGGAGGGGTCTTCATAATGGTGCTGATACAAATGTAGGATTGTTTTGTCAAACTGCATGATTTCATAGTAAGCATACAATCTAGATGAGAAATGGTTAGACTAAGATGGGGGCTTAGTAATGGGTGTGATAGAAGTGTGCACTGGTTGCTTTAGCTGTAACATCTGTCAAATGACAGCTATTGCCTGGGATACAAAAGTAATACACTGATCAGTCAGGAAATCTTTGGATAGTCGGACAAGGCTAAGAAGTAAGATAAATTTTCTGGCAATGAGCCTTGCAATGACCAACTACAGTAGGCTTACTTATGTGTGTCAGCAGCATAACCAAGGATTACTATACATACTCATCACCTACCAACTTAGCTAAATGTACTTTCACTCAGATCTATAAGTAGGGTCCTATATTGCTGGACTACCAGAACCTGTTTTACTATTTCATTCTTTCTTTCAGTTAGTCTGTAAGATTAATTCTTGTCTGTATATATGAAAGTGGCAGCACTGTCTAGCTTCTTAACTGCTCCATTAAGGACCTACAGATTGTTTCAGGTTTTCCCAGGTTAGTGTCCTTTCCATGAGTTACCATTATGCTAAGCCACTTTATCCAGAGTTTGGTCATTGAGCATTCTTTATGCTTCTCTCTTTACAGTACTTGGATTATCGCCCTCACTAAGAAATATTATTCTATCATGGTAGATCTTCTCATTCATCATGGCTCCCTTCTGTAAGTAGGCGAAAGGAAATGATGCATCAGTTTATTCCTTGCCACCTTTTTGGTCATCTAGTTCTGGCATACCTTTGTACACATTCCCATAACGTAAAAGTAAACAGTTGGCTCTTATCACTTTTTTATGTCCATTAAAATTCTTATTAAGTTTAGTCATAGCAGTGAGGGGATGGACTAAAAAGTGAAAAAAATGAATACAATGGAAAAGACTTCCCAGCCAAGCAGCTCAGGCTGTCTGTAACAAAATGTTATTCTGATGACCATATTCAAGTAAGTTATACTGTAGAATATGAGTCAGGCAATAACTATTTACAAAAGCAGTCCACAAAGAGAGTTCATACTTACTAATCTATATTCAATAATTTAAATTTCTATATTTCCAGCTTTCTAATATTTGAAAATACATTCACGTTTTACTTTCTACATTTGGACAAGTATCTACACCAGTTTGTTTGCAGACTTTGTCTAATAAGGCAGCTTAATTGGTGCAATATTTATAAATTTCAAAGTGATGTCATATTAGAAGTATGAATGTTATCATTATATAGATCATCAGGCAGAGATAGCCATTCCTTCTTCACTTGTATGTTTGCAATTCCCCATGCGCTGGTAATATGTTTCTTTCTACTTCCTAGGAAGTACCAGTTGCTTAGATGCAGCCATGCTCTCTGCGAGGGCTGTAAACAACACTGAATTGGATCAGTAATTGATCAATGAGGAGAAACTGAAATCTGGCTACATATGGCTCCAAGTACCTTCTGTTTTATCTGAGCATCTTCAGCAAGTAACTTGAGTCATACGGAATGTGCACATTTGTTGTTCAAGTGCATACAATTTTCTATATAATGTCATCTACTAAAACAAGAAATCACCACAAATGAGAGGATGATTTTTTTTTCTTATCATAATTCTCAGTTAAGTTTTTATTTATGATTTTATAGTGTTTCCTTTTGTTCTTTTCCAGATCTAGTAAGAGGTTTTCCAAGATCCAACATTGCAGATGCAGAGTGTGCATCACTCCTGCACTGCTCGAGCACACAACTGTCATTTTTCTCATTTTCATGGCAGCTCTTTACTCAAAACTTCCAACGATTATGGAAGATGTAATTTCTGTAAGTTCATTACTGTTACCAAGTCATTTTTTCTTAATATTAGTAATTTCAAAATTAAGGAAAAGTTTAGTTGTGACACTTCTGGGGTGGTTTATGTTGTTAAATGTCAAGTATGCCCAGGATTTTATATAGGCAAAACAGAGAGACACTTTAAGCAAAGAGTGTATGAACATCAATATGCTATTACAAAATCTAATTCCAACAATGCCTTAGCGAAGCATGTGTTGGACAATCCTGGGCATCACTTCCAGTACTTTATTATTGATCAAGTAAAGAGAACATCTCGTGGTGGACCATGGCAGTTATTACTGGAAGAAAAATAACTTTTTTGGCAGTTTAGACTCAATGCCTTTGTTTATCCAGGGCTGTATTAAATGTGTTCTGAGAATGAAATCCCTTGAGAGATGATACTTAATTGTATTTAATTGTATTTATTAATTTAATGGAGTAATGCATTATATATATATTTTTTATATTTTTCATAAAGTATGTATATACTTGTATATATATATATATATATATATATATATATATATATATATATATATATATACATATATATGTGTGTGTTTTTATATGTATTTTACACACACACACACACACACATATATATATATATATATATATATATATATATATATATACCCATCTAGTATATATAAAAAGGGGATGGATTGGTTTATTTATATGTTTTTATGGTTGATATATAAATATTTTAAATGTTATGTACTTTAAAATGTTGAATGTACTTTTAAATGTTTAATGAGCTGATGATGTCACTGAGAGTTTTCTATATATTTCAGCACTTGTAATTTTTGTTTGTCTGAAGAAGTTCATGCATTGGCAGTGTTCGAAAGTGCTTACTTTTATTTGTATAAAGTTATTTGGAGTATACCCTTGGCTTTGGTGTTTTCTTGATTTACGGCAATAGCCTAACTCAGCATCTGCTAACTTTCTGGGGAAATTATAATATTGATGGAAGCATTAGAATTATGTAAACCATTCTATAGATAGCCAAGTCAATATTGGAGGTTTGTTGTTGTTGTTGTTGTTCGTCTTACTGGTGTAACCACTAATTACAAATACCACAACTGAAATACAACAAAAATTACTCCATGTAACTACTGACTACTAAGATCAAATTCTCATTTGCACTAAGACCAAATTTTCAGCTATTGTAACATGAGAAAAAGATACAAAAAAAAAAAAAAAAAGATGCAAAACTACGTTTCATTTCTGACCAAAAGTTTTATCTGATGGGCATAAATCATCCCTGCAAACTCTACAGTAAGCAAGAGAAATTTTCAGGAAATATTAAATTATATATTAATTTATCACAGAAATGAATAAAATAATGAACATATCAAAAACAGAATATTAAACATAGAAGACAAAACCTACAATATGGACAATTACATCATTATACACTCAGTGATTTATTTATCTATCTATTTATTTATTTATCATTGTTGACTGGGAAAGTCAGATTGGCAGAGCCCGTTTTCACCAGAGGTCTGGGAGGAAAATTTCCATCACAGTACATTTATATTAGCAAGCACATTTTCAGACATTTCTCAGAAAAACAATATACGCATTTTTCAGAAAAAAAACAACATAATTGCAGGATAGGTATATACAATAAATTATTTACATCAGTATCTATAAATCTTTACAGTTCTGGTAGCTCTAAAATTTTGCAGAAAGTAAATGGATTTATACTGAAGAATAGAAAACATTGTAAAGAAATGTATTGTTCATACATTTCATTGCAGAAATCTTTGTAATAGGTTCAAGAAATATAATGAAATAATTTATAACATTATGTATGAGGAGATATATTAGGATTGTATAGGTTTATAAAGAGATCAAGTTATAAAATGATGCAGGAGGGGAGATGTTAGTATTGTATAGGAGGATAGTGGTAATAGCATATGACTGAGAGAGTACTAACTAGTATAGGGTTAGTTCTGTCTAGGCTACCTGTTTCAAACTGGTGTATCTGGAAAGTTTATAACTTAGGTACACAGGGGGTATATGAGAGGGGTAGAATGCTGGATGGGGTTAGTTAGAAAAAGAAAAAAAGATTAGTAGTGGTGTTTAAGAGTGGGGTGAAGATGGGTGCATTGATTCAAGTGCAGGAGGGAACGTTGTTACTGGTGTAATGATTCAAGTTCAGGATGGCGAAATGTTAATTGAATTAATAAGACGTTTACTGTTTAACCAGAGGCCTTAACCTGGTGATGAACATGAGCATGACCAGGTTTGGGTAAGGCATTGTTTGAATTGGATTTTATAGCCTGAAAGTTTATTAATCATTTTTACTTGTGTAAGGATAGTGTTCTAGAGTTTGGAGATGTAACAGGTGTGTAGTGAGTCCCTTAATTAATTATTTGCTTTACTAGTGCTTAGTAGAAATTTATCACTAGAATGTAGGTCTCTTCTGATGGTGTAGGGCAATAGTATGTTTTTAATGCAGGGCATTTTTCAGGCTAATTTATCAGTTTGTATGCCATACCAGGCTGAGAGTATGTTAGGTAGTTGTTAAGCTCTAGCCAGTTTAGCTACTTTAAAACTTGGTGAAGTTAAGGAGGGCAGTGGTTGTGCTGTTGTGGGGTCTGAAACCATGCTGTGTTTCATCGACAAGATTGTTTGTATTTAGGTGAGGTAGAAGCTGAGGGGGAGAGGACTGCAATGACCATGTAGTTATTAAACTCTGTAGATGCACCACCATTGTGTAAAGGTATATTAAAGGATTTTTCCCCAGATAGAAGGAATGTATTTTTCAACTCTATATCTATTTATCACTATGGAGACCAGAAAAGCATTTCCCATCTGCAACCATTTTTGAGTAGTCTGGGGGGGAACTGATCAGCAACTAAAGTGGTTGCTTTTAGCTTATATACGAGTTTTTCTATTGGTGGAGGTAGGTACTGGGTGGATGATGATGAGGTACTGAAAAAGTAATGGAGGTATTAATGTTTGTGGTGGACAATAATGTTTGTATAATATAGCTGTTAAACTGTTTATGAATGTAATCAGTAGTATCGTTGGGTGTGGTAGTTTGCCTGCAAGTAAAAGTTTGATTATGTATGTCAAGAAGGGTTTTGGGCTATTTTGGTGTTTATTTTGGAGGATTTCAGGCACGTAGTCACTTCTAAGATCAAACCTTGTAGTGTTGAGGTCGACCATGCTAGTGAATTAGAACTAGTAAAGTATATACAAACACAGGATGTATGTGTCTGTAAACCTGACAAAGGTGGAGGGTTGGTAGTGTTCGATTACTCTAACCGTATGTATCTTTTGCTGAATAGTGACACCTATCAGCAAAGTTCTAGATCAGAGGCAAATAGAACATATAATTTAATTAAAAGTTGTTTGAATGATTTGTTTATAGAGGGATGTGTTGATTTAGCAGTGCTTAATTACATGACCACCTTATTCCCTAGGTACCCATCCCTGTTTGGAATCCCTAAAATACACAAAGATTTAAATAACCCACCTATGAGACCGTTAGTTGACAGTAGAGGTTCTCCTACATATGCATGTTCAAAAGTCATTGACACTATGTTACAAAAGTTTGTTGTGCTAGAAAAACAAATATGTAAGGACTCTTGGTCTTTTTTGTCTAGTATAAATGATATAGAATATAGATGTGACTCTAATTTTTTAACAATTGATGTCAGGGATTTATATACATGCATTCCTCATACTGTTAGTACTGAGTGGGTAGCAGCATTAATGCGCAAACATGGAGCACCAAATAGGGATATAGCCTTGATTACTGAACTGTTGGACCTCATTTTAATGAACAATTATTTCATGTTTGATAACAACTTTTTCTTACAGAAAGTAGGATTGGCAATGGGGTCCCCTTGTGGAGCTAGTGTGGCCAATTTAGTTATGGCCCACTGGGAAACCAATTTCATATTCAATGATGCGTCTTTATCAGAAAGTATTTTATATTACACTAGGTTTTTAGACAATGAGCCGGATTCAGGAAGGCTTACACGGAGTTCAAGAGTAGTGTAAGCCTCCGTGTAAGCCTCCCGATTCAGGAACAGCCCAAATCTCTGTGTAAGAGACAGCTAACACGTCTCTTACACGGACTGGGCGTGGAAATGCTCAATACCTCATTTGCAGCCTAAAGATATGCAAATGAGGTATTTGAGCGATCCACGAAGCCGAAACCAGTCCGTGTAACGGACGTGTTAGCTGCAGAAATGTACTCAGCTGACAACTGAGTAAATTTCTGCAAAATTAAAAATGGAGCTATGTCAGCTCCAAATAAAGGGTGCATATGTTTCATTAAGCATGCCAATGGCCAAATATGTGGCCATTGGCACGAAAAACTGTTGCAAAAATAAGTTATATAACTTTTTTTTTTTTCACGGGATTTCTGGGTTTAACTGCAGCGCACACCCGCGCAAACGGGGTGCGCTACCTAAAACTAAAAACCGAAGCTTATAAGCCCACAGTTGTGGGATTTATGTATTACATGGAATGTCAATGGAGGGACTTGCAGACCAAAAACAATATGGCCTCTGTTTAGTGGTTGTCAAGGGGGGGAAGCTCTGTGTAAGACATGTAACTAGTCATTACTAGGCAATCCTATGTAAATGAGGGTTACAATACTGAATCACACTGCCACATAGGTAATGAGCACTTTCTGAGTAGTGTAAGAGTTAGAGAAGGGGGAGGAACAGAGTAAGAGGTAGGTGACATCACGGGGGGGAAGGATAGTAATAAATGTACCAGATTGGAGGGCAATGTAAGGTAAGAGATGACAGACAGACAACAGGGAGGGAGGTGTGTCCCAACAGAACACTAGGAAAGTCAAGAAATTGAGGGTATACGCTATCCCTACACTCAAAGTTTCTTGAAATACGTGCATCTTGCGATGCAGCGTGTAAGGCAGGTTCAACATGTGGGGCGTGTTGCAAACCGTTTACAACAGTTCTTGGCGTCCACGTGTGTAAGGCAGTGTGCGCGCGTTTTAACATGAATCAGCCAAGCTCACACCGTGTAAGGATGTGTGCGTGCGTGTAGGGATGTGTGCGAGCATTTAAGTGACTGTGAGCGTGTTTAAGCTGGTGTGCACATTGCTCCTCCTCAGGAAACAGAGAGGAAACAGGAAACAACTAAAATACAGGGAAACTGCCAGAAGATACTGCTGGAGTTATTTGGTGGAAACAATTAGAAGCAGGCAATTACACAGGCAGACTAGAAGCCTAACCCAGCACTTAAAACACTGCAAAGAGCAGTGCAGGCTGTTTCTCACAAGAGATACTGCCAGAAACTAAGCTATCAGGATTGAAAACTGAAAAAAGCTGAACCAGAGCAGAAATGCTAGGGGCTGCCATAGCTATTATAATCAGGCATAGGCGAATTGCTGAGGGTGGTGACAATGCAGATGCTGACAGACAACCCAGAGTGAGGAGAAGGAGAAGAGTATACAGGCCCAGGGTCACCTACCATGGGTTACATGAGCTGGAGATAGTAGAGCGCTACAGAGTGGACAGAGACCTTCTGCAGCAGATTGTTGAGCTGTGCAGGCCACATCTCACACACAGAACCAACAGAGGGGAACCCATCCCAGTGGAAACCAAGGTATGTGTTGGCCTAAGAATACTAGCAACAGGTACCTTCCAGAGACCAACTGGTGATATGATGGGGATATCACAGGCATCAGCCTCCAGAGTACTGCACCAGTTTCTGGATGCCATGTCAGCACATGTCAGTGATCATATATATGTCCCTAATGACCGTGAGGTTGTGGCCAGCAATATGCGTCACTTCCAGCAAATAGCGGGATACCCTGAGGTGCTGGGTGCAATAGACTGCACGCACATATGCATCAAAGCACCAGCCGGTGAGCGGGGTAGAGTCTACATTAACCACAAGGGATACCCCTCCATCAACTGCCAGGTCGTGTGTGATGCCCAGGGCATAATAATGAATGTGTGTGCTGGCTGCCCTGGGAGCTACCACGATTCCCATATCTGGCATCTGACGCAGCTGTACCAATCATTTGCCAAAGGGGACTTCCCACACGGACACCTAGTGGGGGATGCAGGTTATGCACTTGAGCCGTGGCTGATGACACCCATCAGAAATGCACACACACCTGAACAGGAACGCCATAATGAGGCACACACACAAACACGTAATGTCATAGAGCGTGTGTTTGGGCTGCTCAAGTCACGGTTCTGATGTCTGGACACATCTGGTGGAGCCTTGCAGTACACACCAACTACATGTACCCAAATGATCATGATATGTGCTATGCTACATAATATGATCCTGCGGAAACAGCTGCAGCAGGACCAGCACAGGGCTGGGCCAAACATCCCCCCACCATTGCCAAGGCCACCACAGGCAGGGGGTGACTCGGAGGAGGAACAACCTGACCTTGTCCCAGTAGGCAGAAGGAGGCATGCCCAGTATGCCCTGGCCTTGGCAAAGAGGCAACGCATAGCACATACACTTGGTCAGTAGGAACACTGGGACTGATACCCGCTCTGACTCACTCATACAGTAACAGGGATGCCTAACATGACACAACCTGCTTCCAAACATGTACAGGAGTGTAGTATGTGCATCTGACAGAGGCGGCCCTGCAGCACCACCTGAGGCATGAATGCCATGTGTTAAGTAATGTAATATCATGTACCATATGCACACCTGAGGACCCCAACTAACATCCACCCTCAACAATCATAAACCACAAAACACAAACCCACCTCATGGGTACCACAAGGGATAGGAACCTAGATGTAATGCTACCCAATGCCAGACGTATAAACATCAAGATGCGTGCAGTGTAAACACACACAGTATAGAGAATGTAGATATCAGTGCTGTAATAGAAAACAGGGTCAAAGCCCACATCAGCACCCTGACACTACCAGGTCACACCTCATACAGTGATGTACATGTGCAAAAACATGGAACAAGATAAAAATGAGGGTGACTAGCAATAAATGGCATGGATAACCACACACCCATGTTTGTACCACAACAAGAAGCAACATGGAATAGCCATGGTCAAAAACCAATGGCTAAAACTGACTACTACTATATAGTTTGCTGCTGACCACTGTCCTAATAGCAGGAACTGCCCCAGGCCTATGTTCATAGGTTCATAGGTTCATACTAGGCTATCTGCCCTAGGGCATTTATAAGCCTAGCCCAGAGTTTTGTGGCTTCTGCCACCCCTTCAATTTGATGGATAATATGCCCATTATTTTGCTGTGCCTCTGTCAAGCAGTGATACTGAGGTTATCCCTGGGGTATACCTGCAATCTCCCATCCATTGGTCAAGATCTCATGTGAACAAAGCCAGTGAGGTGCCCAGCCTCACATGTACCAGGATGTTGTTCCACAGCATAGGGACTCTCTGGGTGATAAATCTGTCCCTCCAGCACATCCTATTAATATCTGTGTTGAGGTTTAAGTCTCCTGCCCTTGTAGTTCTGATGGATGTAGAGGTCTTGAGGTGAAGCATGTTCATTAATTCTGGGATGGACATAGCCTTGTATGTCAGGCACAGGTCACCTCTGAGCAGATGGTAAGCGACTGAATACAGCTGGAATTCCTTCAGTCGGGCAGCATAAGAAATATGTTTGAGACCCTTTCACCTCCTGTTGAGGAATTTGTGGGCCCATCCAATTGCCGCAGGTGTTGGGTCAGATACATTCTGAATGGGGCATTGTATGCAATCATTGGTCTGATGAGTGATGAGTACAGGGAACAATGACCTCCCTTGATCTAGATGTGAATCCCTGCATGATGAGGTGGCCAATGTAGAAGGTCTTCCAAACTACCCTGGCAATGTGAGTGTCAAACAAAGGTTACTGTCAACCTGGGTGCCCAGGTCCCTGATAACCTCCTCTGTGCTTAGAGGATTGCCACCTAGATGGGAGCAGTGGTAACCTTGTTCTTCCTGAAGGGTATGGCTATGCATTGTTTAGTGTTTAATGTAAGGCCATGGCTCTGGCACCAGTTATCCGTGTCTATGAGACCCTTCTGAAGGATGTCTGTGTCAGATGGGTTTCCAACTATGCTTCCCAGTTTGCAGTCATCTTCAAACTTTGTCAGCCATAATCCTCCTGTGTTTGCTCGTACTTCTGAAAAGTAGATGCTGAACAAATGTGGGCCCAGGACTGAGCCCTGTGGGACACCACTTGTGACAACTCCGGAGTGTGACATGGCACCAGCAACTTTGACCCTGTGTGTTCCGTCACTTAGCCAGTTTGCAACCCATGCTGTGATGTATGGGTTCACAATTAAGCTGGTGATGTTTTCAATGATACCTGAGTGGGGTATTGTGTCGAAAGCCTTTGCCAGGTCAAGGTAGGCTGTGTGGACTGCCTTGCCCATGTCAATGGCCTGGGTGACTGTCTGGAAAAAGTCAACCAAGTTTAAAAGGCATGATCTGCCCTTGACAAAGCCAAACTGGATTGGATCCAATGTCTGCAGGTCCCCTATGTCTTCATTTATAATTCCCATTATGATCCTCTCCATAGCTTAGCAGAACAGGCTTGTCAAGCTGATGGGATGGTAGTTTCCGGGGTTGGTGGAGGCACCTCCTTTGTGAAGTGGGTCCACCATTGCCGTATGCCACTCCTTGGGCACATATCCTGAGGTGAGGCTAAGATTAAACAGCTGCCCTAACTGCGGGTGTAATTACTCATTGAGTTCATGGAGCACACAACTGGGGACACCATCTGGTCCCATGGATAAAGTGTTTTCCGCCTTGGATAGAGCAGTTCCCACCCCAGCATTGGAGATGTTTGGGGGGCTACAATCCTCTGGTGTAGATACCCCTCCAGTTGGGGGGAGAAATCTGCACTGAACCTGTCAGCCAGTATGTTGGCAATGTCTGTAGGTGGAGTGATATCTACATCATTCCGAACTAATTCTGAGCATATTTGGAAGTTCCCTCCCATGTTTCAAACATAGGTAAAAAAGCCTCATGATTGTCCCTTGAGTCCTGAGTGGGTTTACTCTCAAAACTTGCCTCGGATGATTGTATGGGGGAACCCAGTGTTTTACTCCTACGGATTACGCTCTATCTCGTAGTAGCTCCTTCCTTGTGTTGTAGAGCTTGTTTATGGCTAGGGTCCACCAGACTGGATGCTTGCCTGTGGTACAAAGAGTCTTTGTTTTGTTTGGGATTGCCTGATCCATGCAGTCCTGGAGGTGCTGGTAGAAGGCATTTCTAAGTGATACAGTGGCTTGGGTAATGGTGTCCGCTGGCTTGGGGGCCTTGAAAGAGACCACACCAGTCCTTAGAAATGTGAAGTCGGCATTTGAGAAGGTCTTCACTGTTTGTCTTTCTATCTGGGGTGTGGGTGGGATGTGGACTCCCACTGAGAGTAGTCCATGATCTGATCTCACCAATGATGGGTATACTTCTGGTGTTGAACAGTGTGACTCCATGTTCGTGGTGATGAGTTCTAGTATGTTGCCTCCACTTGTGGGGATTGGGACCAGTTGTTCCATGGCATTTGAGTGTATGAACTCTTGGAACCTTTGTGTTAGAGTGTTGTGGCTTGATTAGTGATCCCAGTCCATATGTGGATAGTTGGAATCACCCAGTAGGATGGTGTTTGGAGATACATTTATCCCCTTCAGTGTTTGCAGGATAGCTGTGTGAGGTACCTGAGTCTGAGAGGGTGGCATGTAACATGCTACAAACTGCAGAGCAGTCTTGCCTACGGTCACTGGCACCTGGATGGTCTCCGATGCATCGTGTGTTGCCACCAACCATGGGGTGAGGGTGTCCTTGATGAAAATGGACACCCACCATCCTTCTTGGTGTTGTCCAGATTCTGGTGCTGGAATGCATGATATGAGGTAACACCCGATAGTGCCGGGGTGCTGTCAGAAGCTGTGAACCAGGTTTCAGGCACAGCACAGACATCAATGTGCTACATACTGAGAAGGGCATAGAGTGTGTGCAGCTTGAGGTTGAGACCTCTGGCATTGAGCAGCATTACCCTTAGTGTCTTTCCTTTACTGTGTTCTAGGGTGGTAGGTGTAGAATCTGAATCTTGCATAAAAAAGGCACAATGGGGGTGGCAAGAGCATCATCCGAAATCCGGAAGCCCAGGGGTGACAGGTGCAAGCAATCCCTTGCAAATCACCATGGCCTGTCCAGCATGTCATCCCAGGCAGACAGACATTGGACCCCCTTTGAATGACACCATAGTTTAAGCAAAATATTACAGCTGATCATCTTGTCTCTGTTTATGTGGCATCATACTTGGTGAAGGTAGGATACTGCTGAAGGTCAGGGTCACACCTGCCTGGCCTACATAATCAGAGAGATCCTCTATGTCTCTTTCCATGTAGTCCAGGGAGGTACATCTCAGGTCGTTCACACCAGCATGGATAATGACTGGGTCAGACTTGTACTTGCAGTTGAGTGACCTGAGTGCTTGCATTATGTGGTGGATTGCAGTGCCCGATAGGCAGCTTACTGTGACCTCCTCCGTACCTGATCTGGTGAGCGGGATGTCAGTGTGTCTGACTATGGAGTCACCTATGACAAGTGTGTCTGGCATTGTGTTTGGCCTTAAGGGCTGTGACTGTTTGACACACCGACTCTGTGGTCAATGTGTTGCATGTGCTGTGCCCTGTGGAGGCAGTTGTGTGAGTGTCTGCTGTGGTGGCCACTGCCGTTTTGGTAGAATTCTGATCAGAGCCTCCGAGTATGTCTCTGTGTGTCTATGTGTATGATCTTAAGTTGTGATAGTGCCATGTGAGACTGGATTTGTGATGTGTGTGGTTACCTTCACCTTCTCTCTGGTCTTGCTAGTCCTATGTTGAGAGAGCTCAGCCTCCACTTTGGCTATATAGTTGCATCTCTCACATGTATGTGTGTTGTATGGGAGAAGGAGAGGGTTGTCAGTGTACATGAGGCAAGTGTAACATTGCCTCAATATTCCCAGGTTCACCAGCTGAGCAGGAGAGGACACTAGCAACTGATCCCTAGACATGCTAGAAGGAATAGACAAAACAATGTTGGAATACAGGGAGATATCAAGCCCCCCAAACCACATCATAGTGTTTGATTGACAAATACCTACACATACACTGGTGTCTCATAGTGTCATAGTCTACTACTAGGCTATCTGCCCTAGTGCATGTATAAGCCTAGCCATAGTGATGTGGCTATTGCCACCCCTTATAGTGGTAATAAGTGTACAGAATAGATTCTGAATATTGTGCCTCTGACTTAGTAGTGACACATTATGACCCCCTTACGTAATTGAATAACATGACTGTGCCTCTGTCTAGTCTGTGCCTTAGTCTCATATGCAGTTGTCCAGATGTCTCCTGAAGAGAGTCAGTGAGGGACTCTGTCAAACATGAACTGGGATACTCTGCTAGAGTGTGAGATGCTTCTGAGTTATGACTCTGTCCCTCCAGCATGTCCTATACATGTATGTGCTGAGGTTCAAATCCTCAGCTCTCATGGCACTGGTGGATTTGGATTGCTTGCAGTGGAGCATGTCCACCAAATCCTGATTGGACATGGTCTTGTATGTCAGGCATAGGTCACCTGTAAGTATGCGGTATGACACTGAACAAAGCTGGATTTCCTCTATTCTGGAAGCATATGACATGTGTTGAAGAACCCTGATCGTCATGGTAGGTACTTTTGGGGTGTCTCCAGCTGTTGCAATTGCTGGGCAAGGTACATACCATATGGGGCTTTGTATTCAATCATGGGCCTGATAAGGGAGAAGGATAGTGGAACAATGACCCCCTATGATCTTGATGGAAAACCCTCCATGATAAGGTGGGCAAGATAGAAAGCCTTCCTAACCACTTTGGCAACAGGGGTGTCAAAAGAGATGTCACTATCTACATGTGTCCCCAGGTGTCTGATTTGTTGTCTGTGCTCAGTGGGTTGTATTGATCTGTGGGTACTTTGTTCCTCCCAAAGGGGATGAATACACATCAGTTGCGTTCAGTTTCAGGCCATGCGTCTGGCACCAGCTATCCACCTTCGTGACGGCATTCTGTAGTATGTGTGTGCTGGCTGATGTATTCACTATGGTGCCTAGGTTGCAGTCATCTGCAAACTTTGTCAGCCACAACCCCCCTATGTTTGCTTTCACATCTGAAAAGTAAATACCAATTAAGAGGGGACCCAGGACACATCCTTGTGGGACACCACCTGTGACTGGCTTCGAATCTGACAAGGCACCTGCAATGTTGACTTTATGGGTTCTGTTTCTTAGCCATTTTGCAACCTATCCTGTGACATATGCTGTTATATGTCAGCTGTTGAGCTTGGCTATGATGCCTGAGTGTGGTATTGTGTCACAGGCCTTAGCCAAGTGCAGGTAGGCTGTGTGGAATGCGTAGCCCTCATCGATGGCCCTACTGACAGTTTCATAGTAGTCAACTAGGTGCAAAAGGCAGGATCTGCCCTGTACAAAGCTGAACTAGGTGGGAACAAGGGTCCGTAGGTCAGTAATGTGTCTGTGTAAGAGCTCCATAATGACTCTTCCCATATCTTTGCAGACAAGGCTGGTTAAGCTTGTGTGGTGGTAGTTGCCATGGTCTGTGGAGGCATCTCCTTTGTGGAGTGGGACCACTGTTGCCGTATGCCAGTGTTCAGGTACATATCCTGTAGCAAGACTAAGTTAAATAGCAGTTGTATATACGGGTCCAGCCCCTTCTGGAGTTCACATAGCATGCAACCGGAGATACCAGCAGGTCCCATGGATGCTGTGTACTTGTCTTTGCTGAGTGCGGCTCTCACATGGACATCCAAGATGACAGTGAGGTTACATACAGCAGTGATGACTATCTTCTTTTGGGGGTGAGGGAGGGGGTAAATCGCACTGAAGCTGTCCGCCGGAATGTTGCCAATATCTGTCAGGTCACTGGAATATATGTTGTTGTGTACCAACTCTGAGCATATCTGAGGGTTCACAACCAGGTGTCTGACATAACTGAAGAAAGTGGTTACCTTCATTGTCTATGGTGATTTATGTCCCCAAGTTGACCTTGCATGTCTTTATGAGATAATGTAGCTTTCTACTAGTGCTGATCACAGCTGTCTTCCCTTTTGGAGATGTAGCTCTGTCTTGCATTAGTAACCCTCATCTGTCATACAGTTTGTTTATGGCTGGGGTCCACCAGACAGGACACTTTCCCTTTGTGGAGAGGGTCCTGTTTTTATTTGTGATTGCATGGTCCATGCTGTCTGACATCTAGCTAAGGGGAGGTTATTGTGGTTCTGCAGTTATCTTTCATCAGCATTAAAAATGACCACAATAGCCCCTGTGGGGTGTACCTCATGCAGACACATCCAGCACCTGTAAAGTCCACAACAGTACCTCACCAGGAGTATGACAGAGCTGGAGCACATGTAATGTGTAGCCTGATTAAACAGAGTGCAGCTCCACACACTGCCATGCTGTCCACCCAGATGCAAGCTGTGCCTGATGTAGAAAGCCATGTCCGAGCTGGAATCAATGCACATGCTGCACCTTGTACAATCTGAATGGCAGGGAGCTATGCACATGAGGGACCTGAACCCCAGCACTGACATATTTAGGACAGGCTGTATTGCATTATCCAAAACACAGAAACCACCCCCACACATGAGTAAACTACCAGTACAGGTTGTCCATAGAGACACTCGTTGAGTCCCCTCAACAGGAATCCTAATGAGTGGATGGGAGATGGGAGGTTTACCCTGGGTATCAATGTTATGTCATAGGTAGACAGAGGCACAGTATACTAAACAAGACATATGTCATGGCAAACTACACTTACAATGTGTTGATGGACAAACACACTCTCCGACTAGCATTAGAAATGGCCTAGGGCACATCGGTAGTGTTTGCCAATGTACACCCATGTTGTGGAATACACTACTGATGTTGGATGAGGCTGTTGTAAGTAGTTCACATCTGAACATAATGCAACATGGTCAGATAGGTTCATAGGTACATAGGTTTATACTAGGCTATCTTCCCTAAGGCAGGTATAAGCCTAGCACAGAGTTCATTGGCATACACCACCCCTTATATGGAAACAGTACTGTGCCCATTATTTTGTCATGCCTCTCTCCAGCAGCGACACAGTGATGATCCCCGGATAAACGTATGACCTTCCATCCACAGGTCAAGATACCTCTTGAACACAGCCAGCAAGGTGCTCTGCCTCACATGGACCGGGATTGTATTCCACAGCATAGGGAGTCTCCGGGTGATAACTCCATCCCTCCAACATGTCCAACGTACATCCCTGCTAAGGTGTAAGTCACCTGCACTAGTGGTTCAGGTGGATCTGCCGATTCTGAGGTGGAGCATGTCCATTAATCCCTGTTTGGACATGGCCTCGCATGTCAGGCACATGTCACCTCTAAGCAGACGGTATGTGAGTGAATAGAGTGGGAGTGTCTTCAATCTGGCAGCATATAGCAGCTGTTGGGGTTCCTTGATCCTTTAGGTGGGGGACATTCAGGGTGTCTCCAATTGCTGCAGATGTTGGGTGAGAGACAGCCAGAATAGGGCATTCTACCCGATCACCGGTCTGATAAGTGAAGAGTACAGGGGAACAATGACCCACTAGATCTGGATGTGAATCCCATCCTGATCAGGTGGGCAATGTAGAAGGTCTTTCTAGCCACTTTAGCAACGTGAGTCTCAGAAGAACGGCGACTGTCAACCTGGGTCCCCAGGTCCATGATAACCTCCTCTGTGCTTAGAGGATTGCCACCTATATGTTAGCTTGGGGTTACCTTGCTTTTCCTGAAGGGTATGTCTACACATGTTGTGCACTTTGACTTCAGGCCATGGCCCTGGCACCAGCTATCAGTTACTGTGAGTCCCTTCAGAAGGATATCCGTGTCTGATGCACTGTCCACTATGGCGCCCAGTGTGCAGTCATCTGCAAACATTGTCATCCAAAGTCCTCCCATGTTGGCCTGTACTTCTGGGAAGTACATGACAAACAATGGGGCCAAGGACTGAGCCCTGTGTGACACCACCTGTGACCAGCCTGGAGTCTAACATAGTGCCAGCAACTCTAACCCTGTGTGTCCCGTCCTTAAGCCAGTTTGCAACCCATCTTGTGACATATGGGTTTACATTTCAGTTGTTAGGGTTTTCCACAATACCTGAGTGGGGTATTGTGTTGAAAGTGTTTGCAAGGCCAAGGTAGGCTGTATGGACTGCCTTTCCCCAACAATGGCCTAAGTGACCGTTTGAAGATGTCAACCCAGTACAAAAGGCATGATCTGCCCTTGACCAAGCAAAATGGGATGGGTACAATGTCTGCATGTCCCCTATATCTTTGTTTATGAGCTCAATTATGATCCTCTCCATAGATTTGCAGACTACACTTGTTAAGCTTATGGGGCAGTAATTACCAGGGTCTGTAGAGGCACCGCCTTTGTGCAGATGTGCACAACTGGACCCTAACCAGGCTGTTGTGCACACTATGGAAATGTAAAGCGGTGATAGGACTAAAGCCCAGGATACTGACCACCACAGTGAAAGTACTGAAACACTACACTATACAGTGCTATAGTGTTAGGTCAGTATGAACGGATGTTGACAATTGTGTGCAAAGTATCCCATGCAAAACCTGCAGGCACAGTATACTCCCTGTTTTGTTCACACAAAAGCATTTGGACAGTAACTACACAACATGGCACAGAACACACAACCATAAACTGGAGGTATTTGTTGAAGGTCACACTCATCCACAAATGTGATGGGCTGCAGAGTTCAACATATGTAAAGCCCACACTGGGCATGCTCACACACTTAGATAAATGAGACATCTTTCACACAACATGCCATGGGAAGGCTGAACTGGGCATGCTCACACACTTGGTCCAAATGTTACTCCTAGCAACTGTGAAAACACACCAGGGGATGCTCATTCCCCTTTCTAGACACTGATCATGTAAGCACCCTATAAGTATATTGGAGAAAAAGAATCGCTCAGTAATCTGAATAGCGCGCTGTGCTAATACGTCCATCTCTAGTGTCATGACATAGTTAGGTAGGGGTTTGAATCCAGCAGGTGGCAAGTGTGTGTGTGTAAGTGTGTATGAAAAAACATCCCTTTTGGCAACTGGGAAAACACACCACAGGATGATCATTCCACTTTCTAAACTCTGATGATGTCAGCACCCTATAAGTATATCAGGGGAAATGCAATCTCCCAATAATGCAAATAGCGCGCTGCGCTAATGCGTCCGTCTTTAGTGTCATGACATAGTTAGGTAGGGATTTGAATCCAGCAGGTGGCAAGTGTGTGTGAAGGGGGGTAAGTGTGTATGAAAGAAACATCCCTTTTGGCAACTGGGAAAACACACCACAGGATGATCATTCCACTTTCTAAACTCTGATGATGTCAGCACCCTATAAGTATATCAGGGGAAAGGACATCTCCCAGTAATGCGAATAGCGCGCTGTGCTAATGCGTCTGTTTCTAATGTCATGACATAGTTAGGTAGGGGTTTGAATCCAGCAGGTGGCAAGTGTGTGTGAAGGGGGGTAAGTGTAAGTGTGTATGAAAGAAACATCCCTTTTGGCAACTGGGAAAACACACCACAGGATGATCATTCCACTTTCTAAACTCTGATGATGTCAGCACCCTATAAGTATATCAGGGGAAAGGAAATCTCCCAGTAATTCGAATAGCGCGCTGCGCTAATGCGTCTGTCTGTAGTGTCATAACATAGTTAGGTAGGGGTTTGAATCCAGCAAGTAGCATGTGTGTGCGAAGGGGGGGGTAAGTGTGTATGATTGATATATCCCTTTTGGCAACTGGGAAAACACACTACAGGATGCACATACCCCTTTCTAAACGATATCACAATTATGTATGGCTTTTGATTACAGACATGCCACGTGTGTTTTGCACACACAGAATGTCCATGTGTGTGGGTTGTCACTCACAATAATGCATGACATTGATTAAACCAGTTATGGCAATGCACACATGATGTATGTGTGTGCCAAATACACATATGTACCTGTGACCTTCAATAGTTACCATGTGTGATGCCTGCCACATGTGAATACATGGTATTTGCACAGGGTAACATTATGACTGTGGTCTTCTGTGCAGGTGCTGCATGTGGGATGTGTATATACAGTGTGAGATGTAGATGCTATCAGCCTAGTAGTGAGGGATGCACACCTGGTCTGGGGCATATAGTCTACATGTTGTTGATGTACAGGAGCTGCATGTTTTCACCTGTTGTGGGAGTGGTAAGACAGTATTCCATAGCAATGCAGTGACTGCATGCTAAGAACCATTCAGCTAGGGTGTTGTAGCTACACTAATTCATTAGCATTCAGTAATTTGTCAGAATCCCTGGTGAGGGTCTGATGCCAACCAAGGTCAGGGGTCTACCAGCATGTGTCACTTGCTCAGTGATCCCTTCCATGTTCCCTATCATGTATCCCAGTGAGGGACATCCCACATCAGCTGTGGTGGCATGGACAATGACTGAGTCATATGTGTCCATGCATCTGACTGACTTGTATGTTTGTGTTATGTGGTGAACCATAGTGCCCCATGAGCATATCACTGTGACCTACACCTTTTCCAGCCTGGTGAGCATTGTCTCACTGTACTGGACAATAAAAGTACCTAACACAACTGCGGTAGTAGTTTTGTATAGCTGTACAGACTGTGCTTGTTTGACACACAGGATTTGTGTGCTATGTGTTATGCGTGCTGTGTGCAGGCCTAATGTATGCCTGTGTGCCAGCTGCAGAGATGTCTGCCAGTCATGCAGGATGCTATCCTTAGGCTTCACAACTGACCTGTTGTGTTTCCATGCTTGTATTGCTGTCCGTGTAGGTCCACATCAGATTGGTATTGCTGTCACTGTAGTATGTCATGCCACCAGACAGGTTATGCCAGTACTGGGTTCAGAGTGCTTAGTCCACAGTTTGGCCATGTGTTTCCATCTCATACATGTGATGTACATCCATGGGTAGGGGATAGGGTTGACTGTGTACATGTGGCAGCTGTGACATTACTACATGACACACATATTCCACAACTGTACCATAGAGGTGACTGACAACTGACCTTTGCACATGCTACCATAGTATTGAGATTACATTGGTGATTAACAGCACATAGGGCCAATGGTGAAAAAGATACATAGGTCCAGAGGTTCGTACAGGGATGTCTGCCCAGGGCATGTATCCACCTAGCCAGAATGTGTGTGCCTTTCAACATGCATTGTGAATCTGTCTTGCTATGCCCTTTTCCAAGGTTAGTATACTGTGCCTCTGTCTCACAGTGACACATAAGTGATACCCAGGGTAACCCTACAATGTCACATCCAGTCATTAATATCACTCTTGAAGATAGTCACTGAGTCAGTCTGCCTAACCTCTATTGGGATAATATTCAGGAATGAAGGGAGCCTCTGAGTTGTGAATGTGCCCCTCCAGCATGTCCTATGTATATCACTCCTGAGGTTCATGTATTTCCAGTGTGTATCCTGGTGGGATCTGGATATTCTGAGATGCAGCATGGCCATTAAGTGAGGGTATGACCTGGCCTTCTATGTCAGGCACAGATTGCCTATAAAGAGGCAGTATGTCACTGAGTAGAGCTGCTGTTACTTTAACCAGTCAGTATGTGGCATCTGTTTGAGCCCTTTGATCCCCTTGTCGAGGTACATATGTGGTATCTCCAGTTGCTGCAGGTGTCTGGTAAGGTGCATGCCGACAGGTTCATCATAGTCAATTATGGGCATGATGAGGGATGAGTAAAGGGGCACAATGTCCTCCCTGATCTACATGTGGATCCCATGATGATGTGGCCCATATAACATGCTTACCTAACCACTTTGTCCATGTTGTTGTCAAATGGTAGAATGCTATCAACCTGTGTACCCCAAGGTCCATAATTCCTTCGTCTGCACTTAATGGATTAACACATATGCGGTACGTTGTGGTAACTTTGTGTTTGACAAAGGGGATGACTATACGCTTTCTGTCATTCACGTTGAGGCCATGGCTGTGGCACAAGTCGTGTGTTTGCAAGAGTCCCTTTTGGAGGATGCGTGTGTTAGCTGGTGAGTTGATTATGGTGTCCGGTTTGCAGTCACCTGCGACTTGCTGAGCCACAGTACTTCCATGTTGGCCTGTACCTATGATAAATATATAATGAACATGACAGCTCCCAGGGCTGTGTCTTGTGGGACACCACTTGTACCAGGTTGGAGGCTGACATGGCTCCAGCAATTCTACCATGTGTGTTCTGCCCTTGAGCCACTGTGCAATACCCATAGTGACATAGGGGTTAATATGTACACTGGTGAGCTTCCCTAGAAGGCACAAGTGGGGTATTGTATCCAAGGCTTATGCAAGGTCCAGGTAGGCTGTGTAGACCTCCTTCCCCTTGACAGTGGCCTTGGTGACTGTTTCAAAGAAATCAAACAGGTTTGAGAGGCAGGATTTGCCATTGACAAAGCCAAACTGTGTATGGTGACATGCCTGTAGGTCCACAATATCTAGATATGTGAGGTTCATGATGATCCTTGCCATAGCTTTGCAGACAAAGCTAGTCAGACATATGGGGCGAGTAGTGTCCAGGATCCGTGAAGGCACCACCTGAATGTTGAGGGACCACTGTTGCTGTATGCCACTCTCTGGCCACATATCGTGTATTAAGGCTGGGATTGAACAGTGGTGTTATGTCTGGGTGTAGCTCTTCTTGTGGTTCATGTAGGACACAGCCTGGGACACTGTCTGGTCCCATTGATGCAGTGTTTATTGCTTTGGGAAGGGCATCTCTTACCTGTGCATCTGTGATGTCAGGGGGGGCAGCAGTGTGCCGCGAGACATATTTGCCCTTTTGGTGTGGTGGGGGGAGAAGGCAGCATTGAACCTGTCCACTAGGATGATGGCAATGTCTGTGTGTTTTGTATTTTGTGTGACATCTTGGATTACCTCTGAGCATATCTGGGTAGTACCACCCAGGTTACTAACATAACTACAGGCAGCCTTGTGATTATCCTCAGTGGCTTGTGGAATCCTCTCTCAAAGATGGCCTTAGACAATCATATGGGTGCCTGTAGTTGTCTTCCAATACTCATCAGTGGTGCCTTCACATTTTGGGAGGTTGTTGTATCATGTAGTGGCGTCATCCTTCTATTGTATAGTGTGTTTATGGCTGGTGTCCGGCACCCAGGACATCTGCCTTTGGAGAATTGGGTCATGCTTTCATATGTGGCTTCATGATCCATGCATTCCTGAATGTGTCCATAGAATGCCTTTATACAGGTATCTGCAGTCTGGTCCATATTTTCAGCAGGCCTTGGGCCTTTGAAGGTTTCCACATCATTTATGAGGGGTGTGAACTTGCTTGACATGAGCTGTTGACAGATGTGCCGCCCTCCAGACAGAGCAAGGTGAGGGTCACAGTTAGCTACCTGTCGGGTGATAGAATGTGCCACATAACACAGGCACACAGGTCACTCCACAGCAAGTACAACTATGAGGCAGACATTGTCCATGCTGGTGCAAACAACCTGAGACGTACCTCCCTGGACCACATGGAAAGAGACACAGAGGAGCTCTTACAGCACCCTCTCAAACTCAGGACTCCCACACAGCCTTCATGCTGACACAGGAGAGTTTAGATTACTCTGCAAACACCATCATACTGGGTGACGTCAGCTACCCAAACATAGACTGTGAACATTACACAAGCCACAATACCCAAGCTCTAGGGTTCCCATAGATCAGACATTCTTTGGCTATGGAACAGGTAACCAACCTTCCCACAAGAGGGGCAGATATACTAGACCTGATCATCACAAACATGAGTACAAACTGCTCACCACTGGGAGTATATCCCTCATTGTTGCAATCAAACCATATACTAATCACACTGGAGTACTGGATCCCCCACATATGCAAACCTCAAACACATCGATGTGTGTGTGTGGGAAATGTCCCTATTAGCAACTGTGACAGTACAGTACAGGATGCAGATCCCCCTTTTGAAACACTGATGATGTCAGGACTGTATAACTATATTACCTGTAGCAAAGTCCTCCAGTGATTCGCATAGTGTGCTCTGCTAATGCGTCTTTCTCCAGTGTCATAACATAGTTAGGTAGGGGTTTGAATCCTGCGAAAGGAATGTATGTGTGTTAGTATGAGTGGGGTTTATGTGTGTGCACAATGCTGGGAGGCTTAACTGCCTTTTGCCAACTGGGAGAACACACTACAGGGTGCACATCCCTCCTCCTACACACAGATGATGTCAGCACCCTCTAAGTACAGCATTAGTAAGGATTTCTCCAACTAGTGCAAATAGCACACTCTGCTACTGTGTCTGCTTCTACTGTCATAACACAGTTAGGTATGGGTTTGAATCTTGCAATTGGAAAGTATGTGTTTTACTGTTGGTGGGGTTAGTGTGTGTGCACAATGATGGGGTGGGATGTGGCTTTTGCCACATGGGGCTATGCACTGCAGGGTGGTCATTACCCTTAACAGGCAGTGATGTTGATAGCACCCTATACAAACAAAACTACAAAAGAGAAGGTGGTGGTACCAATAACACATGTAAGGTAACACTTCTTCAAGTAATGTCCACAAAACGGAGTGGGATAATCAAACAATTCTTTTATTCTATACAGACAACATGACAACAGACAACTGCCAGTACTCAGTATAGTGTTACATGCTACTGTAACACGCACATGTACCCAAATATACCTAGATAGTGTTCTGAAGCCTGAATGTGGCAAGTGTGTGGATGTGGGATGTGTCTGTGCGTGCATTTCCGTATGGGAAACATGTTTGATGTGGCAATCAGGGTACTACAGTACCTGATGCACATTACATCTTTCAACTGATGAGGTTGCCTGCACCCTGTGAGTACAGGTAGAGAAGGGGACGCCAGTAGTAAACAACATACTGCACTTCTCAAATGTGTACCTGTCATGTATCAACAGCTACTCATGTAGGGTGATAAATAATGGGAAAGGCAGGTGAGCGTGTGCATGTGTGTGGGTAGCAGGGTGTGTATAAATGCATGTGTGACAGAACAGATACATATAGCTGAATCTACATAACAGCACAAGATGTGCATTGCCATAGTCAATGTTAGCATGTGATGGTGTGCAGCTGGTACACTTTGGTAAGTAGTATGGGTGCAGATAACAATTGAGGACATTCATACAGTTACTGCAGCAGGACTGCTGGGATATACACACAATTATACTGGAACAGTGAACAGTTACCAAGATGTTACTACTTATACACATCTATGTAGTCACCCTGTGCATCAGCAATGTGTTTACCTTTACCTGCACCGATGTTGTAGTATGCAGGAGGTGGCACAGTGTCATCATATGCACAGGGTGTGGGTTAGGTATGCCCAAGCCAGCCACTGGTAACACCAATTGACATGTGTGTGTATGTGTGTTTGTGAGGGGCAGCAGTACAGGGTGGACCGGTGTTGGTGCAGTGTGTGTGTGTATGTGTTTGCCCTAGGTGTTAGGTTTCTGCATGTGTGTAAGCACACACACAGTCCCACATAATGGCTGCCATGTACAGGGTTTTGTGGACAGCCACAGACTGCACCTGTCAGGTCATCCAGATCAGTGTCTGTGGGCACGGACACGGTACCTGTGCCTGGCAGGGGTGCTACGGGCTGTATCCGGTACTAACCCAGACTGGGTACTGTCATCGGAAGCAGGGGTGTGTTGACTGGACACAGTTCCCTGTTGGGACTGTCCAGAGCCACGTGCACGTGGTCTCCTTGGGCGTCTTGATGACAGCACAGACCCAGCATTGCTGGGGCTGGTGCTGGCACTTGAGGTGCGCAAGTGGGCCTGTTGTCGTCCGCGGCCACTGCCAGCTGGTGCTGTTGCTGGCATACGGCCACGTTGACATCGCAAACGCACACCATTGCCCTGGCCCATGGACATCTGGTTGTGGAGCAGCTGTTCTATGCCCCCACAACGTCTGTCAACGACATCTCTGAAGTTACGGATAGCATTCGCAACGTCACGCATACCGTCTGTCATGGCTGTGCGACATGCTCTCAGCTCCCTCAGACCCTGTCTGGTGTACCTTTCCATACGTGCCTGTGCCTGCATGACAGTTCAAAACATAGTGGAGGTTGACATACCTCCTTGGGCACGTCGGCCAGAGGCAGTACGGCCACGGATGCCGCCACGAGAACCCATGGGCGACTGTCTGCGTGGTACCATTGGAGGCCCCTGCTCATGGCTGCCTTGTGGGGATGCATGTACCACAGGTACCACATTACCCTGATCTATGCCCACTGCAGATTGTCCATCACCTAGGGACAATGGTAACAAAGGATGTAACGGCAGGATGACTGTGCGCATTGACGGGGTTGAAAGCTGTGTACTGTCAATTGGCTGACCAATGGTGGACCCAGACACACCTTCCTGCACCATTACAGACATTTCATCATCATCAGTACCTGGGGCACAAGATTCAGGTTCCCTGCTGCAGGTCACCAGAGCAGCATCAGAACCTACGGGAGGAAAACATGGAACACAGATTACAGTCTCAATACATATTTGACAGAGATGCACTTCAATACTAATGCACACATTCAGAAATGGACACATGCACTCATGGACACTAAAACACATGCACACTTGGGCACAGGCACACTTGCACACATGCACACCCCACAGTAAACACACACATCAGTACCGTGTCACACTACTCAATTTACTACAACTGTGTATTACAGGTATTGTGAACACAGTCACCAGCATGTCTACTACAGAGTTACACTACTCTTCCTAGTTTTATAAATTGTTTTACAGATAATGTTAAAAAGACTCACCAGCATGTATGGCCTGCCTCGTTGCTAGATGGGAGGGACCTGGAAGTGTGAAGAGAGTAATGTCAGTAGGCACATGAGTGCCATTTGTTTTGCACAAGATACAGTACAGTAGTACACTAGTTCCCTTATACACATCAGCTGCACATAATGTCTGTATATATATCATGATGACAGATACATACCACATGCACACCTTATGCGTGCATGAAGTAACAGTGTACAGAACAGTCATATGTACATACCAGGAGTTAACTCTAATCTCACCCTTACCTCTCTTCAAACGACAACTCAAACTGTACTTCCAAAACCACTGGCTTTGTTCTTCTTGGAGTCCAGGCTAACGTCCCTCTCCCTACCCTCTCTTTACCTTTAACCCCTCATTGTGCATAGAAACTAGCTTCTACCCTGTTTCTTTCACCTTGATGTCCTTCTATGCTCTGACCTACTTCTCCCATACCTCCCACCTCCTCTTGACTGTCTTCCTTCTTTTCCTCACTTCCCTTCTTGACTCCTGCCTCTTCCATATCATTGTATCTTTCATACTCCTTCTACTTCTCTACCCTTCTGAGCCCTAACTATTATGTATATGGCTTTTGCCTTATTGCATAACCGTTATGCTTTAGGTAGGATTGCTTTGAAACCAACGGTACATTGTGTATGACTCTAAACTGTTTGAGTTCCTTACATGTATGTTGATTTAATTAACAGGCTGGTGTACAATTCTATCATGTTGGCTGTCTGTATTAACAACTTGTCTGTCTGCCTTTATTACGTTATGTGTGGAGCTTTTTCCCACAGGCCTCTACTGAAAATGGACATATATCCAGCTAGACTATCTGGGTCAACAAATGTAAAAGTAATAACAATAAATGAATATGGCATCTTACCTGCATGCTCGATGTCTTGCTGCTGTGTGGATCCAACCTCCATCATGATGCATGAGTGTTGCTGTTGTTGTACTGGGGCTGGATCCACAACACTTAGCAGTAGCCCCTCCTGTCTGGTCAGGGGGGGTGTGGCCACCCCCCCACCTGTGGCAACCTGTTGCCTGCGGATATCTGCAGCACGCTGGCGGACATTTCTAATCAAATCACTGCAGTGATGTCTCACCTGCTCATATGTCCTATCATGCATGCCAACATCATTTATCCTGCTAACGAGGTTTTGCCACAGTGCAGACCTCTCCTGCTGATTCTGGGTGGTGCGTGAGAACAGGATGGCATAGTCACACACCAGGTTCTGGTGAATCACGTCATCCTCTGCAGCAGAATATGATGGGTTCCTTTTTGGAGCCATGTCAAGCTGGAAAGGTACACAAACAGGTTATCAGCATAGTATCTCAACAATACATGGTACACATTCTATACAGGGAGTATTAACTTCTACTTATTACTGCTTGGTTAAAACTTGATTACAGTGTAGCTATCATTCTATGTCATTTGTACTAAGCACTTGGCCTTCAGACCAGTTGTTTTACATTAGGGAGGTTGGTGGCAAGCACTGTGGTGGCAGGACACATATCTTTCATCCACTGAAGTTGGGAACTGCTGATTGAGGGCCCAGTGTACAAGTGTATTAGTTCTGGTATGGGCAGTTGGCCTTCAGGCCAGTTATTTAACATTAACAAGGTTTGTGGTCTGCACTCGTGTGTGACAATAGGCTGTACTCTGCCATTCATAGCTGGGGACATCTGGTTTCAGGTTTATAGTGCCTGCATATCTGAGCTGTATCTTACTGACATTGCTACACCTTGTTTGCTGTAGCAACCACTACATCCAGGCCTCCTGGATCTACCTGTGTTTATATGCTTGTTATTTGTTAGCTTGTTATTTCACTGGTATGCTACTTCCACATAGTACACAGCTTCTCAACACGTCTGTGACTCACTACTGATATCTGCATTGCTTACTGTACATATTTCCATGTTACACATGACAGCAAGTGACTGCTTCTCATTGTTGCATTTACTTAATTGTGACACATTGCACTTAGGTTACCTGGCACCTGCTCACTGACGCTTTTATATCAGTCAGCAGTTGTAGGTAATGTCAGTACACCCTCACTCCCCACTGGACCTTGTTTTCAATCATTAATTATTACAGAATTCACAATAGTATTCTAGCATGTCCAGAGGTCAGTTGTCAGTTCCCTCCCCAGTCCAGCTGGTGAGTGTGGTACTCCAGAGACAATGTTAGAACAGATGCATGTACACAGACAACCCCCTCCTCCTAACAACAAATTCAAACTCATGTGAGTGATGCAACCATATACCAAACTGGAGGCTAGGCTCTGTCTACTCAATACCGCCATAACCAGTCAGGTGGCGAAGGAGACCACTCACTACACTTCCAGTCTCACATAGACCTACCACAACAGCAGACCTAACACATGATCACACATGAACATACTTGTAGGCTCGGACCACAGCTCTGCCTATGCAGCAGAGACCTCCTAAGCAGACATCCAGGCAACCACTACCACGGAACGCACATGTGCAACACATATCACACAAAGCCAATGTGCTGAACACTCACAGCCATTAACAGTAAACAACACACCTCATACACCTGTACTAGGTGCCTCTATCATCAGGCACACTAACATCACGTTCACCAGGCTTAACGAGGTGAGGGTCACAGTGTGCAGCCTGTCGGGCACTATGACCTGCCACATAACACAAACACTCAGGTAACCCCAAGGCAAGTACAGGTATGACTCAGTCAATGTCCATGCTGGTGTGAATGGCCTGACACATTCCTCCCTGGACTACATGACATGAGACAGTACAGAGCTCTCTGAGCACGTAGCCCAAGACAGTTTGACCCTGACCTTGAGTAGCATCCTACCCTCACCTAGAACAATGCCACAATATCAAGGCACGATGATCCCTTCCAACAATTGACTGACATACTGGTGTCATTCACAGGTGTGCCAATGCCTGCCATCTTGGGGTGGTATGCTTTGCTAGGGACAGCTTGCACCTGTCACCCCTGTCCTATTGGAATTTGGCGGAGCCTTTTGCTACACCCATAGTGCCTGTATTAGGCAAGGCTCATAAGGCAAACCCACATCCATTTGTATCACAAAGGATGAGGAAGTAAGAGTGATGCTACTCAACACCGGAAGTCTAGACCTAAGGATGCACACACTCAAAACCCTACTTAACATTCTGGACATCGATATCTGTGCAGTAACATGAACCTGTTTCAGGTTTCACAGGAGCACACCAGTACTACCAAGTTATAGCTGTTACCATTCTTGTCGGCCCCAACACTTGAACAAGGGAGGGGGAGTATCAGTATTCAATGCAGATTCCCACGCCTCCACATTGGTGGCACAGTACAACATAGGTGTTAGGCCA
The DNA here is from genome assembly GCF_019279795.1 of Protopterus annectens. Classification (NCBI taxonomy): domain Eukaryota; kingdom Metazoa; phylum Chordata; order Ceratodontiformes; family Protopteridae; genus Protopterus; species Protopterus annectens. The sequence continues at coordinate 386,407,502 of NC_056735.1, read as the reverse complement.
TTGAGTACAGAAGATGTAGTTGGGGACCTGGGGAAGAAACATGGTAGTGGTCTGTCATTTGTCAACCACATGGCCAACATGGATTGAAAGACATGTTATATAGCCCAGCTAATCATGAGGGATTCACATGTATGGCAGGGGAGGTCATTGTCCCTCTTTACTCATCCATCATCAGGCCTATAATTGCGTACAATGCACCTTTTGGGATGTACCTAACCAGACACCTACAGCAACTGGTACAGGACAACAGTACCTCATCAAGGGGATGCAATGGCTCACACAGATGTCATATGCTGCCCAGGTAAAGTAAATCCAGCTGGACTCAGTGGCATACTGCCTGTTCAGAGGCAATCTGTGCATGCCATATACAGCCATGTCCTACCCAGCAGTAATGAACATGCTGCACCTCAGGCAATCAGAGTCCCATACAGCCACATGCTCAGGAGAGCTGGACCTCAGCACTGACATACATGGACATGCTGGAGGACCATATTCCTAACCGAGAGGCTCCCTTCACTCTGTAATGAGCTCACACTACTGGTTAGGCAGAGTCCCTCATTGACTCTCTTCCATAGGAATCTGGATGAGTGGATGGAGATCATAGTTGTACCCCAGGTATCACTTCTATGTCACTGTTAGACAGAGGCACAGTATACTAACGTCGGACAAGGGCATAGCAGCATAACTTGTAATTGGGTGGCGAAAGACAAACACATTCTACTAGGCTTACCAATGCCCTAGGGCAAATAGCCTAGTATGAACCTATGGACATGTGTGTACTGCTATAGTACTTCTGCCATATGTTGCATGTGTGTGTGTTGTGGGGGATGCACAGGTAATGGCCAGATACTTCTGCACAGGCGACACGTCTGACACATTCTGGGTGTTCATCCCTACATACTGGATGTGTGTTGCCATCCAACCCTGTGATGTGGACACACATTACTCAGCCTGGATATACATATCCAAACAACACCACAAGCACAGTACACTACCTTGCTATGTATGCATGTAATTACACAGTTATTCACTAGTTATGACAGTGATGCTATCCATGCAGCCCATTGGGCCAGTGGAGGCCACAACACACACCGCCAGCACCTTTGCATATGCTTACCACAGACATCCCACATACTGCATGTACTGTGCACACACATATCTAACCCAGAACAACTGCACACCACTTATTAATCCTGTCCAGTGGACTACAGATACAGGCATATTGTATAACAATAGTAGGAGGCTACTGCAGCAGAGGGCAGATTCACATGACGGCAAGGCATCTGTGGTCAGCAGTGTTAAGATGCTTCACATTCACCAAATGCACAGATATTGGCAACATTGTTGCAGACAATTTAGGTGCAGGTACCCCCCCCATTCTCCTACACATGTGGTATTAGTTATCCCAGATGACTGTCACCTCCCTATCCTCTCACATGTCCAGGTGAGAGCCACCCTCATCATTGCAGAACACATAGCATCACTGTTACGAAATGGTATCCCTGGATGTGTGCTACATTCACCCCTGGAGGACATAGCACCACATGACAGACTGATATTAATCCCTGGCCATACTACAGGATATGTACCTGAACAGTGCCATACATACACAGTGGTCCCACACCAATGAGGAGGAACCTCTACTGACCCTGGGAACTACTGCATCATATGCACAACTGGCCTTGTGTTCTAAGCTATGGAAGTGTTAAGTATGGGCAACATGTACAGCAATATTACATATGTTTATATTTCAGGACTATGTACACACAACCTATCTCATGGACATACCTATAGATAGTGAACTATGATACATTTGGAGGTGTCACAGTATACACAGGATTAACCTGCTACTTTGCATTACCTGTGTTTGTGGCAGCTGTTGCTGTGCCAGTGGTGCTTGTTGCTGCTTGCTCCTTGCTGCTTGCTGCTTGCTGCTTGCTGCTTGCTGTTTGCTGCTTGCTGCTGCTTTTGCTGCTGGCTGTCCTTATATTTGTTTGATTTCTCTCTCTGTCTCTCTCTCTCTTTCTCTGTAGGTTTTGTGCAATGAATGTATTGCATGAGTGTAGTGTGGGTACTCGATGCTTTTGTAGGTATCTGCATAGGTCCATGTGATGGCCTCTGCACCAATTGTAAGGCAGCATTTGCTAATTGCATGCAGCCAGGTGTGTACTGATTGCATGTCTCACTGTGATTTCAGGACACTGCTATAAAAGGGTATGTGAGATAGGCGTTGCCCTTTCAGATTGTAGGGTGTGGACCATGCTGGTATGCTGTTGACAGTGTTCTGTGAGTGTGAAGGTTAGTACATCTCCCATGCTTCATGCTGTGTTGTAGATTCAGGTTGCTGCATTTCTCTTGCCTGTTCCCTGTAGTGAGTGTGTATACATACTGATACCTACAACTATATGTCATATGTATTGCTATATAAATATATATATATATCTGTGTACATATACATACTTTCATATATGTACATTAGCTGACATTATTGGGTACAAGCTAACAATTAGCAGGGCTGTTTCTGTTAACACTACACTAGTATGGGAATCCAGTAATTGGGACTATAGAAGTCTGCCTGACATGCTTTGGGTAGTAGACATACTATATTGCCTTTATCTTCATCCCTACTATTACATGTTCCACTTATGTAGCACTATATTCCTGTATGAGAGTCATGGCTTAGTGGTAGGTCATACAGACTAGTGTTACAATGGTCTTGTGGTAGGGCCTACTAGTATGCTTATATTCTGCTTTTGACTTGAGTATAGGGCCTATCAATCAAAGTGCTGGAGTCACCTTTAAGCAGTTAAAGGGGTTAGTAGGTCTCACAGGAGCCAGGCTGTGTTGCAGATTCTGGTTGCTGCATTTATCTTCACTGTTTCCTGTAGTGAGTGTGTATGGATACTGACACCTACAACTATATTTCATATGTATTAATATATATTTATATATATGTATGTGTAGATATACATAGCTTCATATATGTACATTGCCTTACTTTATTATGTACAAGCTAACAAGTAGCAGGGCTGTTTCTGTTAACACTGAACTAGTATGGGAATCCAGTAATTTGGCCATTGAAACTCTACCTGACATGCTTTGGATAGTACACCTCCTATATTGCCTTTATATTGATTCCTACTATTACATGTTATATTTATTCTAGCAGTGTGTTCTTGTAAGGTAGTCATGGCTTAGTGGTAGGTCATACAGACTAATGTTATGAAGAGACTGGTAGTGGGAATTTATTTTTCTTTGCAAACTTTCAAACTGAGTACAGGACCTGTCAATCAAAGTGCTGAGGCCACCTTTAAGCAGTTAGAAGGGTAAGTAGGTCACACAGGGGTCAGGCTGTGTTGCAGATTCAGGTTGCTGCATTTATGTTCACTGTTTCCTGTAGTGAGTGTGTATGGATACTGACACCTACAACTATATTTCATATGTATTTATATATATTTATATATATGTATGTGTAGATATACATAACTTCATATATGTACATTACCTTACAGTATTATGTACAAGCTAACAAGTAGCAGGGCTGTATCTGTTAACACTGAACTAGTATGAGAATCCAGTAATTTAGCCATTAAAACTCTGCCTGACATGCTTCGGATAGTACATCTCCTATATTGCCTTTATACTGATTCCTACTATTACATGTTATATTTATTTCAGCACTGTGTTCTTGTAAGGCAGGCATGGCTTAGTGGTAGGTCATACAGACTAATGTTACCAAGGTCCTGGGTTCGAGACTGACAGTGGGATTTTATTTTTGTTTGCAAACTTTCAAACTGAGTACAGGACCTGTCAATCAAAGTGCCATAAAGGCACTTTTAAGCACTTTAAACCAGGTCTGCGCTCGTTTGCGCGGAGCTCATGCATGCGCACTGGCGGTGAGCTCCGCTAACACAAGCGCACACCCGCGCTAATGAAAGAAAAGAAAAAGGGGTGACAGGAAAGTGGTGAAAAAGGGGTCACAAAGAGGGTAAGACAGTAGGGAAACAAGTGTGGGATTTGCAGGAGGGATGTAGGTAAGGCCCATAGATGCTCATGTCTTTGGCAGCAACAGCTGTGCATTTCCATGTATTTTAGTGAGACATTGGAAACCTTTCACCCCTGAGAGAGGTGTCAGGACAACATTAATATTTGTTGTAGAGCCAATTGTAATTAACTGTTTCAATGTCAAGCAGACATGTGTGCGACATGGACAGCTATGTATGGGGCATAATTTTTTTGTGGGTACAGAGTGCCCTTTTTTTTTTCAGGTGAGAGTGGTATGTCAGGTGAAGGAAGTCAGTATAGCTGGGGAGGTAGGTTGGGTAGGTTAACAGACAAGACAGACAAGACGCATACAGGGGTGGTGTATGACACACGTGGGGGGGTTACACAATTGACGGGGACGGAGGTTGGGATATCCAAGATGCATGAGCCCACAGATGGCAACAGTGGAACTGATATCCCCACCCATAGGCAGTTGCCACTGTTCCTTCACAGCCCAGGACGGGGCTGTGCTGGGGGCTGTGTAGGCAGGGCAACGGCCGGGGCCGTTAGCTGTGCCACACGAGCCTCGAGCTGGCGTAGGGGCCCAAGAACAGAGTCTTGGATCTCCCTTCGCACCACAGACCGGACACCTTGGAGGGTGAGTGGACGAACCCCTCCGGCCACACTTGCAGAGGGGGGATGGGCCCCATCCCCTGCAGCGCTTCCACCACAGGGGGGTCCGGCCTGGGCACTAGTGCCAGGTGCAGTCGCCAGCTGAGGTGGGAGAGGTGGGTCCGCTGGGACCTGCCTTCCCAAGCGTTCTAGGTTTGTGAGTAGTTATGTTAGTTTGGGTTAGTGGCATTTTATTCCATTCAGATTAGTTGTAACAGCATGCATTGGTATTCCCATCAAACAAACACCCAGATATTAACACCATTGAACAAGGGGCATATCAATATCACATGCATTATTTGAACAGAAATACACAGTCAAACAACATGCAGGGTTGATTAATGGCAACAGGCCATCAAATTTGCAGGTATGAACAGGGCACATGCACAAACAGACATGCATATATTTTTGAAACGGACAAATGTCCATGATTAATGAAATGTTCGCATACCATTATTTAGTGGGTGTTGTTATATGGAATTATAGGGTTGGGTGGAGATAGAAAGTGATGACACATTCATATGTTACACATTGATTTACATTTTTAATAGGTACACAATTAAGTTGAGGCTGATGTTTCAAAATAATTTTTATTTGACTGTCATGCTACACCTGTTACAATTACATCACTATCCTACTTATTTTGAATCTGATCAGATACATCATCCTGCTACACTTTGATGACAGGGCAGGGGACAACTATGGCTGTTTAGTCTGTCAGATAATCATTCATTCTATCTGCAAATTGTTTATTGTGATCACCATATACAGAATTTGGCCTAGACATTCCAGATTCTGACACACTGAAATCAGTTTGGGATATTAAGATGTACTTCCCACATGCATTTAGTTCTGTAGAAACACACTGGGGCTACTATATTCAGGGGTTATTACTACTTTATTTATTCATACATGACCCTTTCTGTCACTCTCACACATCCTGCAACTTCACAGTTCAGGTTGGTACTTCTAGGCTTTGTTCACATGTTAGACTGGTGGTGATTCAAACACTTTCCAACAGCCTCACTTCTGTCATGATTCAGCATTTCAACAGGGATATATCTCACATATGACTACCTCAGATTCTGAAGCTGTACTCTTGAGACTACTGCAGGTTACACTATATTTAATTAATGGTGGGACATCTGTATTACAGCACTGTTTAATTCTATCAATTATATTTCCAGTTACACTTGCATACTGATGAACTTGTTGCAGCCATACCTGCAGACTTTCAATTTTTGCTTGCACATTATATTACTTTTAATCAATACACTGCAGTGTTCTGATACATGCTACAGTATAATATTTATTTACAAGTAATGGGTGGGGTTACTAACCTGCATGGTGGCGCCGCACCAGCCTATGGGCATACATCTCGCGGTTCGCAGAGTGGACACCTGCAGCTGTAATACGAAAGAAGTAATATTGGACTACACATCTCCATGGTATCAGCCAGTTGAAATCCTTACATACATAAGCAAAATGTAACTTACTCAGTAGTGGGGCGTTGGGCATATCCCGGACCTCCTGGATCCATTCGGTCAACTGGTCTTGCTTGCGTCGCTTCAGGTCCGCATGGTGGTGACGGACCTGCTCACCAGTGCGTGGAATGCCAGTAGCACTGGTCAGATCACGAGCCAACTGGTCCCATGCCTCTGCCCTATACACTCCCCATGAGACCTGGCCCTGCATGAGTTGGGCCTCGTGATGATGGACAAGGAGCCAGACCATGTATCTGGACTCCTCAATGCCCCAACGCTGTGCTCGAAAGCAACGTCCCTCACCTACTTCACTCATTCTGACTGCAGGTCTGTTCTACAATCGTTTCTGCTGTGTATTCCCGCCTATGGGGCTTATATATGCCGCTTTTCCCGCACATTTCTCTGATTGGCCGTTTTGGAATTGTATCTACTTCACTGAAAATGCTTTATCATGCTCCATTCTGGATTTTATCCCATATATATGCTATTTCTGCATTTCTAGGTATTGTTGTCATGGCTTAGTGGTTTAGTACCTTGACTCAAGTGCATGGTATCCTGCGTTCGAATCTGGCAACTGATTTTTGATTTTCCTGACAGAAATGAGTTGAGGACCTGTCAATCAAACATGCCAAAAGCACTTTTAAGCACTTAAAAGCAGGTCTGCGCTCGTTTGCGCGGAGCAAACGCATGCGCACTGACAGTTAGCTTGTGGGAGCAACGTGCAAACGGTGTGCGCTGGGATAAACCTTAATTGGCTAGTGACACACATGTTCAGCTCAGCACAGCTAGTTGCAAACAGTTTCAGCCTGTTAAACCGGTGCTTAGCAACGGGCACGCAGTTTGCAGCTTTTTAAACACTACTCAGCTACGGGCAGTCTGTCTCACAGCAGCTTAGCTATCAGTACATTTCTGACTGTTTGTATTATTGTGTTACTTCTAAATATATGCTCCATTTCATTCCATTTTACAAAAGGGAATACTTTTACATTTGTACAATACTGTCAGGGGGCTTTTTAGTGCTTATTTACAAATAAAAAAAAGGTTGTTGTGGGGGCTCGAACCCTGCCTCCCTACTCTTAGGCCAGCAACTCTACCGCTAAGCTATTACTTCTTGGTTTACTTTGCATATTTAGTTCTTATATCCTTTTCCACTGACTGCTAACTGCAATTGCGCTAGTAGCACACCCGCGCACACGAGCGCAAACAGTAGCAAACATTTACGGGGTTTTGAAAAAAATAAAACAGGTTTTAATTTAATTTTATAACATCTCTGCACTTTATACACTGATGGTCTGTTGGGGCATGTGTTGTGTAGTGTGTTTATTCACATTTCCATGGCCTCTCTCGTGGCTGTTTACTTTCAGCCATTCTAGTCTTCCGGGGGCATGTCCGCTTGCAGGGCTTAGCCTACGGACACGCCCCCTACTCTCTTACACGGACTGTGTAAGAGTTACTAGTGTGATTCAGCATGCCTCACGCACCTCATGCATATGCATGACATGCTGACATCACACCGTTTAACTGCAGCCTCCGTGTAAGAGTTATAACTCTTACACGGAGGCTTCCTGAGTCCGGCCCAACATCTTTGTATTATTTAAGGGAGATGAAGTTAAAGCTATCAAATTAGTTCAAAGGTTAAATTCTTCAACAGCCTTTTTACAGTTCATGCATAGTTGTAATACTGATGTCATTTCTTACTTGGACATCTGGTTAGTTAAAAACAATGAGTTAAGATCTTATACAGCAAAAATTTTTCGAAAAGCAACCTACTCCAATTCCTTTTTGCATTTTTCAAGTTGCCACCCCTTCCATCAAAAGAGGTCCGTAGTCAAAAGATCAGTTGGTGAGAGCTTCCTGCATCTCAACTTTGAACACAAACGTCTTTGAGGAATGTGACTTTTTGAAAAGTATATTCATGCATCGAGGCTACCCAGAAGACCTATTAGAGTCTCTGATAGATGAGGTTACTCGTAAAAGAGAATTATCTTCACTGAAACCTATGTTATCAGTTAAATTACCATCTAAAACTAATGTAACTTCTTTGGAGATAGAACCAATAGATTCACTCACTGAGCACTTATCTCAGAGAGAACAGCATTTCAAATGTAGTTTCATAACACCTTTCAATGTCCAAAGTAGTTATATTGTTAGAATATTGCATAAGAACTGAGATCTATTTAGAATTAACCATGAATTGTTTGAACGGCTCGGCACTAGACCATCAATAGTATTTAAGAGAGGGAGTAATTTAAAAGCACTCCTGGAAAGACGCCAATTAAAGATGCCTAGAATTATGGGCACATTCAAGTGTGAAAGTTGTAATTATTGTAAATTCATAGACGTCACTAAATTTTTTGAACTTGATGGACATAAATACAAGGTGAAATTTAAATTTAATTGTAACACCAATTTTATTGTTTACTTAGCTATATGTGTAGTGTGCCCAGCATTTTATGTGGGTAAAATGGAACGTAGGTTCAGTGAGAGAATTTATGAGCATATTTATGCCATAAACCATAACAAAATTGACAATGCGTTGGCAAAACATGCTCATCTGAATCCTCAACATCAGTTCAAATTCATGGTTATAGAACAGTTTGTAAATGACATTAGAGGTGGCCTGGCTTCATTCAAACTTGAAGAACTGGAACTAATGTGGCAGCTAAAACTAAATGCATTTAGTTTTCCATGTCTGAATGAATCATGCTCAATCATGAGCATATTAAAGCTTAAAAGCTTGCAAAGATAGATGTTTATTTTAAAACATTATACACGAGTGCATTTATATTTTGTTTACTTCGAGAGTAATGTCATTTATTTTGGTTGTATTTTAATGTACTGTTTTAGGTTAGTGTATATATATAGTGCATGGTCTAAGTTAGAATATTGTACCTTTAAACAAAGATCAAGGTTCTAGTTTAAGTACATGTTGTTTAATTAATTGACTTTAGTTAATTTTCCCACACTTTCTCAGCTGTTGACTATTTAAATAAGGTTTGTTCAATGTTATTGTATCTTCTGAAGAAGTCTGTGTATGAAAAGACGAAAAGCGCTTTAAGAATTTTAACTCTTTTTATAATAAAACCATAGTTGCAGTCTTTACAGCCGCTTTGCCAGTTTTGTTTTTATTTTGGAGGATGTTATAATAGGTTTGCTTGTAATATTTTGTTTGGTATTTTGTCCTATTCCTTAATTGCCTGAAAAGTTGAAATGTATTTTGTGTTCTATTTTTGAGCCACTTCCAGAATTTGTCATGCTGTAGCATTAATCTCTTAGGTTCCCTGTTAGTCATGGTGCAGGATTAGATTACACCCTTTTGGTATGTACTAGAGCAAAGTTATGGAGGATTTTTGGGAGGTATGGTAGGATATTCATTATAAGATATTTTCCACAGTAGTAATGTTTTTATCTGGTGGGATGCATAGCTACTAAATAAAGTATTTTCCGATTATTGATTCTGAAGTATGAAACATACAGTTCTGAGTTATTAAATTATGCTATCTTCTGTGCGTATGTGGTTATGTTTAGGGAATTACTGTAGTCGAATAAATATCTGCTATAATTCCAAAGTGCAGAATCTAGTGGCTACAAACAGAAAAAATAGTATAGCTGTAATAGCTCTGCCAGAGAATTTACACTAAACCATCTTAACTCATTTACTCCAGTGGAGCTCAGGAAGTTTGCACTGCAACTTCCAATGGTCAGAGATTAAGCCTTTTGACAAAATTAAATTATGTTGTTACATTTCAGACAAATGTTCGTATCTCTGGAACCATAGTGGTTTAGAAAGTGTAAATGGCAAACCCTTCATCACAAAGTATTTTTGTAGTGGTAGTATTCTTTAGGTTCTAGGTCTTAAACTGAATTTTATAAGTCACAGTAAACACAGTAACTATTACATTTGTAATATTTTGTAAACAACTTACAATATCTCAGCAACCACTCAAGTTACATACATACTGCCAGGAACATTTTATTAATCTTGCTGAGAGCTTTCATATGAGGCCAAGGAGTTCTGTCTGTGTTACTTGGCTTGTGAGTTAAAAAATGTGAAAATTATATCTATGTAAATTAATATAATACAACAGTAGTTAATATTGTTAGGCCAGGGAATTGTTATGGCAAGGTTTGTATAGGCCCTAGGGCCAATAGCCTAGTACCAACCTATGAACCTATATCTATTTACTTGCACTAGACCGAGGTCAAATATTAATGCAGTCAAGTTTGCCATTGTGTAAGCTTTAAGATGAAATGTTTTAAATCATTGTACATAGCATGGCTTTGGAATTATTGATGCAAATATCAATAAGCAATATTTGATTACTAGATGCGTCAATAAGAGTTAACTGCAGCTTCTTTCCAGCCCCTGCTATCAAGCACGCTTTAACATGCTTTAGCGCGATTTAGCGCGGAGTTGCCACTAGAGCAGCATCGGGCAGCGCCGGTTAAACAAGGTTGAACTCTTTGAAAGTCTGTTCTTCAATTTTTCCCTTAGAACTGCTCTGTTAGGAACCTAAACAGTTTACACCTACACTAAAAAGTGCAGCACTTGTTCCAAATAGCTTTTTCTTCTCAAAAAGCTCAGCACTTGTCTTATAAGCATATCCCTTGTCTTATAAGCATTCTCTTTGCAGGTCAAGCACTCCTATATTATACAAATCTCTCACTAGCAAACCCCCCCCCCAGGAGTGCCCACTTCCCTGCTAAGCCCACTACTTTTCTGTCTCATACCAACTCATAATTCTTTCTAGCATGTCGAAGGGTCAGATGCTGGCGTCCTCTCCTGCCCAGTTGGTGAATCTGGGAATTCTGAGATAATGTTACAATTGCCTCATGTACACGGACAACCCTCTCCTCCTCCCACGTAACACTAACACTTGTGAGAGATGCAGCTATTTAGCCAGACTGGAGGCTGAGCTCTCTCAACTCAGGACTGGCAAGACCAGGCAGGAGGAGAAGGCAACTACACACACCACAATACCAGTCTCATAACTCAACCACACCACTGAATCAAACACATAAACACACTAAGACATGCTCGGAGGCTCTGAATAAAAATTTACCTAAACAGCAGAGGCCTCCAAAGCAGACACCCAAGCAACTGCAAACTCAATACACCACACAAACAACACATAAACAACAAAATCAGTGTGCAAAGCAGTCACTGCCCTTAAGGCCAAATACAGCACCAAACATACTTGTCATAGGTGACTCCATAGTCAGACACACTGACGTCCCGCTCACCAGACTGAGTAAGGAGAAGGTCACAGTAAGCTGCCTGTCGGGCGCTAGAATCCACCACATAACACAAGCACTCAGGTCTCTCAACAGCAGGTACAAGTGCGACTCAGTCATTGTCCATGCTGGTGTCAACGACCTGAGACACCTCCTTGGACTACATGAAAAGAGACATTGAGGAGCTCTCTGATTATGTAGCCCAGGCAGGTATGACCCTGACCTTGAGCAGTATCCTACCTTCACCTAGAATGATGCCACAATACAGTGATAAGATGATCAGCTTTAATAATTGGCTTAAATTCTGGTGTCATTCAAAGGGGATCCAATGTCTGTCTGCCTGGGATGACATGCTGGACAAGCCACGCTGCTTCGCAAGGGACGGCTTGCACCTGTCACCCTAGGCTTCGGATATTGGCAAAGGCTCTTGCCACCCCATAGTGCCTTTTTAGGCAAGGCTCAAATTCTAAACCTACCACCCTAGAACACAAAAAGTAAAAACTAAGGGTAATGCTGCTCAATGCCAGAAGTCTCAATCTCAAGATGCACGCACTCGAGGATCTTTTCAGTATGGAGAACATCGATGTCTGTGCTGTGACAGAAACCTGGTTCAAGGCTCCTGAGAGCACCCCAGCACTATTGGGTTTCACCTCATATCATGCGTTCCGGCCCCAAAATCCGGACAACACCAAGAAAGGAGGGGGGTGTCCATATTCATAAAGGACACCCACACCTCAAGGTTGGTGGCAACGCACGATGCATCGGAGACCATCCAGGTGCAATTAACCATAGGCAAGACTGCTCTGCAATTTGTAGCATGTTACAGACCACCCTCTCAAACTCAGGAACCTCACATGGCCTTCCTGAAAACAATGGAGGGGATAAATGTATCTCCAAACACCATCATACTAGGTGACTTCAACTACCCTAATATAGACTGGGAACACTACTCAAGCCCAAACACTCTAGTCCAAAGGTTCCTGGAGTTCATAAACTCAAATGCCATGGAACAACTAGTCACCATCCCCACAAGAGGAGAAAACATACTTGATCTCATCATCATGAACATGGGATCACAATGTTCAACACCGGAAGTATACCCCTCACTGGTGAGATCAGATCATAAACTAATCTCGCTGGAGGTCCTCATCCCGCCCCACCTGAAATAAAAAAGACCACAGTGAAAAACTTCTCAAAAGCCGACTTCACACTTCTAAAAACTAGTGTGGTCTCCTTTAAGGCCCCTGAGCCAGTGGTAAACATTACTCAAACCGCTGAATCACTTACAAATGCCTTCTACCAGCACCTACAGGACTGCATGGATCAGGCAATCCCAAACAAAACTAAGACTCTTTGTACCAAAGGCAAGCGTCCAGTCTGGTGGACCCCAGCCATAAACAAGCTCTACAACAAAAGGAGGAAGCTACTACAAGATAGAGCAAAATCCTTGAAAGGTAAGACACCGTTGATCATTATAAGTAAAAAACTAAGAGCTCTCATAAAATCATCCAAGGCAAATTTTGAGAGAAAAATTGCCAAGGACTCAAAAGACAATCATAAGGCCTTCTTTAGCTATGTTAGAAACCTAGGAGGAAACTCCCAGATATGCTCAGAATTAGTTCAAAATGATGTGAAGATTACTGAACCTACACACATTGCCAACATACTGACTGACAGGTTCAGTGCAAACTCCCCCTCCCCAAAAGGAGAGATATCTATACCAGAGGATTGTAGCCCCCCAAACATCTCCAACGCCCAGGTGAGAACTGCTCTCTCCAAAGCAAAAAACACAGCATCCATGGGACCGGATGGTGTCCCCGGCTGTGTGCTCCACGAACTTAATGAGGAATTAAACCCGCAGTTAGGACAGCTGTTTAATCTTAGCCTCACCTCAGGATACGTACCCAAGGAGTGGCGCACAGCGACTGTGGTCCCACTTCACAAGGGCAGTGCCTCCACCGACCCTGGAAATTACCATCCCATTAGCTTGACAAGCCTTATCTGCAAAGCCATGGAGAGGATCATAATGGAACTCATAAATAAAGACATAGGGAACTTGCAGACTTTGGATCCAACCCAGTTTGGCTTTGTCAAAGGCAGATCATGCCTTTTAAACTTGGTTGACTTTTTCGAGACAGTCACCAAGGCCATTGATGAGGGAAAGGCAGTCCATACAGCCTACCTTGACCTGGCAAAGGCCTTCGACACAATACCCCACTCAGGTATCATCGAAAAACTCGTCAGCTTGAATGTAAACCCATACATCACAAGATGGGTTGCAAACTGGCTAAGTGACAGAACCCACAGGGTCAGAGTTGCTGGAGCCATGTCAGACTCAAAGCCTGTCACAAGTGGTGTCCCACAGGGCTCAGTCCTGGGTCCACTCTTGTTCGGCATCTACTTTTCTGAAGTACAAGCAAACACAGGAGGGTTATGGCTGACAAAGTTTGCAGATGACTGCAAACTGGCGCCATAGTCGAAAACACATCTGACACAGATATCCTTCAGAAGGGCCTCACAGAAACGGATAACTGGTGCCAGAGCCATGGCCTAAAGTTAAATGCCAAGAAATGCATAGTCATACCCTTCGGGAAAAACAAGGTTACCCCTAGCTACCATATAGGTGGCAATCCACTGAGCACAGAAGAAGTCATCAGGGATCTGGGGACCCAGGTTGACAGTAGCCTTTCGTTTGACACTCATGTTGCTAAAGTAGTTAGGAAAACCTTCTACATTGCCCACCTGATCATGAAGGGATTCACATCTAGATCAAGGGAGGTCATCGTCCCCCTGTACTCATCACTCATTAGACCTATGATTGAGTACAATGCCCCATTCGGAATGTATCTGACCCGACACCTGCAGCAGCTGGAAAGGCCCCAAAGTTCCTCACCAAAAGGATAAAGGGTCTCAAAAATATGTCTTATGCTGCCCGACTGAAAGAACTCCAGCTCTATTCAGTCTCTTATCGCTTGCTCAGAGGTGACCTGTGCCTGACATATAAGGCCATGTCAAACCCTGATTTGATGAATATGCTTCACCTCAAAAAATCTAGATCCCTCAGAACCACAAGGGCGGGAGACTTAAACCTTGACACGGTTATTAATAGAACATGCTGGAGGGACAGATTCATCACCCAGAGACTCCCTATGCTGTGGAACAAAATCCCGGTACATGTGAGGCAGAGCACCTCGCTGGCCTTGTTCAAGAGGAATCTTGACCAATGGATGGGGGATCGCAGATATACCCCAGGGATTACTTCAGTGTCACTGCTTGACAGAGGCACAGCAAAATAATAAGCATAGTTTTATTCAAACTAAAGGGGTGGCGAAAGCCAAATAACTATGGGCTAGGCTTATAAATGCCCTTGGGCAGATAGCCTAGTATGAACCTATGACCCTATGAACCTATGCACCTGGAGGCATCACTCAGATATAATGCGTTAATGATCATCATCAAGCATGTTCTGTCAGAACTGTTTTTGCATTCTAATGCATCTTAAAAGGTAGAAATAGAAAGAGAACATAGAGCCCTGAGATATCCACAAAAACTAGACATCCTAAGATAAATTATATATTCAGGTAAGACATAAGATGTGGCCATTCTGAAATTTGTAAAATGTAAAAGAAAAGAAAATATTTGTTGTGGTCAGTCTTACTGTCCTAGGAGATATGTTCTTAGTATATAAACTGCAAAGATATAAACTAGTTAAGTTTTGTAGTTGTTCAATTTAAAATAACATTAAATTCCAGATAGCATTTCCTGCATGGCTACAATTTATTTGTAGAACACCCAAGTACTAATTGTCTACAAATCAAGAAACTCAATCTTTATTTGAGAAGCTATTCAACTTTAAACCAGTTTAAACAAAACTAGTGTCCATTTATTTTAAGCTGATATAAACTAAAGGATGCTCAGTATGTAGCTTATTGCTGCTCCCTTGTATACTAGTGAGGAAATGAGGTAGGCAAATGTGTCTACAATTTGATCTTTGGATGTTGCATATACTGTAATAAGATCCAAACCTAAAATCTAACTGCAAGGGAACAAGGCTATGAACTTATTATTGGATTACATACTGCAATAAGGAAAAAAAATGTCTAAAAAAGTAAGATTCCTTAATATTCTTTCCACCTATTTCTTACAAATGTCATAGAAAAAATGTAAAATATGTAATTTCAAAAGTTTAAAATATTTTCTTATATTAAATGTTTTAAGTTCAGGCACATCTCTCTGAAATTTGCTGCCATTTTATTGCAAATACCTAATATTTAACAATGATTTCTAACATATCTCATATATTAATCATTTATTATAGAGTATCATATATATATATATATATATATATATATATATATATATATATGTGTGTGTATATATATATATATATATATATATATATATATATATATATATATATATGGTTCTACCTCACTTAAACGACATGCCGGAACAACGACACGGAAATCGCGAGCCCCAGAAGATCGACAGCTCAGAAGACCGACGCGACGGGACCCAGAAGATCGACAGTGCAGAAGACCGACCCGACGGATGAAAGCACCGACGCCGAGGATGCCGACATGGGAAAAGGCTGTGTAAGTATGCGGTAGTGACGGACGTTAGGGTGCGAGTAAGGTAAGTGTGGATATTGACGGTCTGTGGGGATAGGGGTGGGTTAAGTGAGTTAGGGTTAGGGAGCGGGTCAGCTAAGTGTGCGGTAGTGATTGTGTTTGGGTTAGGGGCGGGATAAGTGAGTTAGGGTTAGGGAGCGGGCCAGGTAAGTGTGCGGTAGTGACGGACCTTAGGGTTAGGGTTTGGGTTAGGGTTGTAGGTAGTTGTGTATGTGAGGTTTAGTGTGGGTTTGTAGGGATTTTGGTGTGCTTGTGTTGTGTATGTGGTTTTGGACGGGAATGTGTTTTGTTTGTTGATTGTGGTGTGTGCAGTGTATGAGGTTTCGTGTTTGTGTACCGTCGGTTATTTCGTTGTCGGGCATGTGGGATTTCGTGTTTTTGTACTGTCGGTTATGTGGTTTCGGTGATTGCGTTGTCGGTGTTTTGGGGTTTCGTTTATGTGAGGTAGAACCATATATATATATATATATATATATATATATATATATATATATATATATATATATATATATATATATATATATATATATATATATATATATATATATATATATGTGTGTGTGTGTGTGTGTGTGTGTATGTGTATATAAGATAAATAAGTTCAACTTAGCTTTGCTTATGGTTTTGAATCTTGGCTTTGGAAAATTAAATTAAGAGTTTAAGTATCTTTGTCAGTAAAATAATGAAGCAACGCCTTTCTGGAAGTACAAACTGTAACTTTGCCTTGTCTATGCAAAAGTAACACAACTATATTTAACCAGGGTTCTTAGTATAATAATTTTTCTCTTTAAATGTTAGACTTACTGCCGCATACCTGTCATGTTATATGCGGAGCAAATAAATGTCTCTGTGTTCATAATGCAATCAATAGCTGTGACTATGCTACAAATGTAGCATTATTTTATGATCTTTGGAATCAGGATCTATTTTTTGACCATCATATGCATAATGTGAAAAAGAAAGCATATTAATGATTGTTAATTCCCAGCTGTTACCTTCCATGTTTTGAACTGATTTAGCCCATTGCTAGGGTTATTAATTTTTTAAGATTTTCATATATGCATGACAAACTAGAAAACTGTCTTTCTCATTCCTCATCTGAAACCTGAATAACATGACCATAGTGACTTAGCTTATCAGCATTTATTTAACTGTGTGTCTGTATCAGACTGGATATGACAATATACAGTCAGTATCAAGCTTCAGCTTACTGCAATGTTTAGCCGATCATGTCACTCTGTATAAAACAGTGATATAATTATTTCAAATCTAGTTAAAGCAATGTTACATGATCTTCATCTTAAGTTGATGATTCATATATGGTTGCTTTACCATGCATTTTTCTAGCAAGGGTTTACTCCAATGATCTCGTAATCCACGGGATGTCTGCCGAACCAAATAGCTCAATGAAAACACCAGGTCTGGTCACATGAAGCAGTCAATGAAGGTAGCCACTCACAGTAGTATACCAATATGATAGGATCCACAACAAATAAATAAGTAATAAATAAAAAGAAATAAACAGAAGTTCCTGTGAGTTGCCTTAAAATGGTCTGATGCTGCACAAAAAGTCCAGCTAAACGAGAATCCTATTTGGTAAATCTCATTCATTTAAACTTAATTTCTCAGTTGTCACCATAAACAAATAAATAAAAGAATGAATACCATTTTCTTAACATTGAAATCACTGCCTAATCTAAAATTAAATTAATCTTAAATATAGCAATATCATAAAAGGTATTTATACTGGATGTGATATAGTGAACATGGTATTGTGAATTACTCTAATAACTAACTGCAAAAATGGTACAACAAAAATAAATAAAATAAAAATATGCAACAATTCTCATTTTAATCATAACAATTCTCTTGTATTTAAAAATCAGTCAGATGAGCAAATTACAATTGGAGTAGCTTACATTCTTCTAAGAATCCTCATTTATTTTGACATTGTGGTACTGCAAATACTGTTTTTTCAAAAATTTGTATTAGGGCAACAGTAAAAGTTGTTCAAAATAATTAAACATGTGGTTGAAAGAAGTTATCGATTGATTTGCCTGCTAAGATCATTCTGTGTATGTTTTAATTATTAAATTTGTTCTCATAGAGTATATTACACAGCAGTGTTGCAATGTTGCTTACTCAGTCTCTATTACCACTTTAATTGACTAATGTTTTTTTTTTTCAAATCTTCACAGATTAGGTAGTATGGGAGACCTCCAGAGAAGGGATAAAGACAGCCATCCTCATGCTTCAAAGACTCTAATATCCCACTATCAGTATGAGCTGCCATCATGTAAAACAAGACAGCTTCAAGTTATTTCAGCTAAAACTTTCTTCTTCTTCTTCTTCATCAAAACATTATTTCCTTTAAAATAAGAACTGACAGTTGTGTTAATTTTACTAAATTTTTGTTTGGGATTTTAGAAATAGTGGAAAAAATTCCCAGGGGATGTACATGGGAACATCTAATTGAATACAAAGAATTACTCTGACAATTGAGACTTAATGCTGGAAAAGCCCCAGGACTTAATGAAACAATATCTTTGCAATCAGTTTTAAAATATAGGGCGACCAAAATATGAACAACTGGTTTGCTTTTCTTGGAAGATTTTAACATACTGTATTTGAGGTAGTAGTTTAAACAAGATGGATAATTTTTAATTTTTTTAGTTATATTTTCCACTTTCATCATGAATCAAGGAATTATTTAATTGAAAGCTGTACCTTTAAATTTCAGGATTGGTCAGTGAGATCGAATATATAAGGAAGTTATGTCAGTTTTCAGCAGTTTCTGATGAAGTCTCCTATGAGAGATTAACGTGCTTAAACTGGATATGTTTTTATTTTTAATTTTTAAATATCTTTTTACCAGCTTTCCGCACTGATTTTGAGTGGTTCCTGGCTTTACACACAGTGAAAGCCTTGGAGTGTTATAGTTATACTCTTTATCCTATAGTAATCATTTAATTTTTTTAATGGTTAGTCTGTTGTATGTCTCAGGATTTTCTTGGAGGCTACTACTATGACTAACAGGCCATATTCTACTAGTTGGGCAAGTAAAATATCCTTAGCAATTGTGCTTCTTACATATTAGAAGATTGTTAAGTTTCACCTTAGTCATGTGTAAATAGTTTTGGACATGCTACTTAGGCATCAGAAGTGATTGGTTTGTTCAGTAGGTGAAGGTTATTGTGAACTATTTGTTAGTTTAGGAGGGAAGTCTGTAGCTTTTGCTTGGTACCAGACATCATGGCTTTGTTTCTATCAAGTTGAGAAAGATAGTCCAGATCTATAGATTATCATATTATCTGCATATAAAATGGTTGGTAATTCTGGTAAGTCAGTGGGTAGACTGATTATACAGGCAGCGAATAAAGATGGAGATAATGGAGGCATGGAGAGCCCCTTTGGTCAGTTTCATTTGGGGGTTGTGAACCTATAATATCGTCACTTCTATTAGACAAGAACTCATTAAACCAAAGAAGGGAGTGGTGACAAATTCCAATGGCTGTACATGAGCTCAGTAATAGAGTATGATCAGTTAAGTTAAAGGACTTTCTAAGGCCAGTGAAAACTGGATCATGTCACCTTTGTCCATAACGATGAAAATGTCATCTGTAAGAGAGTGAAAGGCAGTCATGGTAACTCAACAATGAGTGCTTGTAATTCTGCAGACAGAATTATAATACACAATATGATGAGACTATCAAATGTGGGGGATATATTATTCTGGAGTTGCAGTATCTTGGAGCATTTCCCTACTTTGAGTTACAACAAAAGCTACATCATCAGAGCTAGTATCTATAGTTAGTGCTTTGGAAAGGTGTGGAAGAGTGCAGCTTTCCCATCTTGGGATGTACAAAAGGCAAAACACCCTTTTAAAATGCTTTAATAGTATAAAAATAGAATATGACATATGCTTTTCCGATAAAATAAAATTGCACTTTTTTTGCAAAGCATTAGTACTTGCAGTATCAAGTCATTTTACTTAAAAGTACTGTGGAGTGCTTTCTGTGTAAATAGCCATCAGTAAGTGTATTCCTATCTTGTATTTTATGCCACATCAGCCTTACCAACCTAAATAAATTCTGAGAGAGCTGCTTCTTTGGGTGTCATAAATTGTGCTGCTCTTGTGCTGCCTGTATGAGATAGAAATTGATAAATATGGCACTAATGTATTAAGCTACTTAGTTGTGTTTCTCTACACTTGATTATTTGAACTGTATTCATTTTCAAATTTCAAGATCAAATGACTCAAACCATTGTTTAATTCCAATAATCCAAGTCAGGGGTTTGGATTGCGCTAGAATGTATTTCCTCCCGGTGAAAGTGTCTGGTGCCTTTGTCTTCACCCTCTGGAATAAAACCTCCTTTGTCTTCACACTCTGGAATAAAACCCATCAGCTGTGATTAAAACCATTGCTAACCACACCTCTGTCAAGGATTAACCTGCAAGTGACAACATTTGCATGTTATGTAGGTATCAGAACAATATGGAATGAATCTATTATGTAGTCATTTAATTGTGCTTGAAGCTATGGATTATATGGGATTTTCATACCTCTCATGTGTTATGTGACATCACAGTGTTGTGTGGTTAAATTCACAGTAGTCCATTTATGTTGTATAGTCCTTCTTTTTCAACACTTATTCATGCAACTTGAGCCATTCATAAACAAACATCTTGTTTTGAAGAATTTAATGTCAGAACACCTTTCAAGTAACAAAAAACGCCCACATTCACAATCAGATAAAAAAGTAATATTTCACAATGCATATGTTGTACCAGAATTGTATATGGCACATATCAGATGAAACAGTCTCTACTTCACTGTTAATGATGCATGTTACTAAGTTAATAAAAGTGCCAAACACCTATATGATTTGCTATTTTAAAAAAAAAACATGAAAGGGAACATATTGCAATTTCCCTTTAAACACAAAAAATAAAGGATTCTCTACTGATACTTAAAAGTTCTGAAATGTTTCTATAAGGCTGACATACTTTATAAGGGCCCTTGTTTTGTTCTTGAATATCAAGCTACATGTCTCCTACTGCCTAAGCAGTTTGTATTTGATATATAAGTCATTGAAGATTGCTCAAACCTGTTCAAGAAAATTTCTTTATTATAGATGAACATTATTTCAACCACAAGTAATCTGCTGCATTTAATTAATATTTCAACCAGATTTTATGGCTTTAAAATTCTCACTAAAGTACACTTCAATATGTTTATATTTTCTCATTTTACTTTATAAGCAGACTTAAGATGTCTTACCCTCTACAACTTTCCATGGTCTGTGATAATGCTTGAGAAATAAATGAAGCCTTCTGCTTTAGCTATGGAATGCATTCAAAAGACCACAGGTAGCAAGCTCAGTAACAACACAGGATTTACAAATACAACATCCAGTTGCAAAACTGGTATTACTGGTCTGGTTGTTCCAGTTCATATTGTCACATATAGAACATAATCATTCTTCCAAATCTTCCAAATCATACTTGTATTTTATCGGACATTGATAACTGAAATACTTTGTCAACATTATCTTTAAGAAATTCTAGCTTTCATATCTAGGCCGGAATCCACTCAGTAAATCAGTCATCATAAATGCTGAAACACAGCTAATTAGTAAAAAGCACACTTTTTAAGTATCATTTTAGCTACTGTTCTTCATGACAAAATGATGTTACCTTTAGTAAAAATGTGAATATGTGAATTTCAAAGGAGCCAGAAGATTAAGACTGTTACATTATTTTTGTCTGACAGTGCCATGGATATGACTTGTGTGTGTGTGTGTGTGTGTGTGTGTGTGTGTGTGTGTGTGTGTGTGTGTGTGTGTTGGTATATGTGTGTGTCTTGGTATATGTGTGTGTGTGTGTGTGTGTGTGTGTGTGTGTGTGTGTTTGTAAATTTATAGTGGATATGTTCATTATTAAACAGTGTTGATCTGATATTAGTGAAAAATCATTTTTTCGTGACAAAAAAGACAGGGAAGAATTACATATTTCAGTAATATCTGCTTTGCTTGAAAGACAGGCCAGGGATTGAACCTGACTGCTTTTTTGGAGGAGGCTGAATGCCGGTCACTTTTTTAAGCTCCTCCTAAAACTTGAGGAGTTAAAGTGACATAAAGCCTGTAGAAGTGCAGACAAAGTGTGATTATTTCATTGCGTTACTATTTCTTATAAGAAAGGAAGTAATTACCTTTACTTGTCATTTATCTATACCTTGTAGATGTACTGGAAGAAGGCAGAATCATTTTGTGTTTAAAGGCTGCATATATGTGCAAACTTCTGAATGTCATTATGATGAAATTTGCAAAGGCTTACTAAAAGTTTTTGATCAGTACAAGCCTGTAACATTCCCAATGGCTTATTAAATAGGTAAACTAAACTGTTATTTTGGCTTTGTTGGGTAAGGAAGAAAGTATAACATTTAGTTACCACACAGAATCAGTTTAGTAGAGTATAAAAATACAAACCTTTTGGTATATTCTGTAAGAACAAAAAACAAACAAACAAAAAACATACCTTGGTACAACATAGCAAGTCCTGTCCTATATACCTTTGTGGAACTGCAGAATAGAAACACTTTGCTTAACAATAACTGCAAACCATGTATTTCTAATAGTAGCTACATTGTGAAAAAACAGCAATCCATGGGTTCTTATGTTTTATAATGTTTTTATACTATCTGACTGTACATGATTAATGTGTCTCTCCTAAAGACACAGAATTGGTTTGCTTCTTTCATGAAATAATTTTAGAGTTAAGATAAGGAGGAAACTGGCAACTATAATCCACAGAAAAAGCTTTATATAGCTTTTCCAGCCAATAAAATGGATGTATACACTTTTCCAGAATACCAGATGCAATAAAAACATCACTTAAATACATCAATAACCGTAAACAGTGCTACAAGATAGTAATGAAAAATTCATGATTAAAAGTATATAAGCCATAAAAATTAATAAAACAAAATTTTAAAGTACACTAAAATAAGTTGAAATAATACACAGTTATACGGCCAAAAAGTTTAGCAGCTCTTAATTTAAAGATGCTAGTGATAGATATACTACCATTACAATCAGAAATAATGTTTAAAAAAAAAAAAAAAAAAAAAATATATATATATATATATATATATATATATATATTGGTTAATAAGTAGTGGATAATATATAGTGGTAATTAAGTATTTCTTTTTCAATTCAATTTCAAATTAGATGAAGCTAAAACATAGATGTTGACTACATTTATATGATGGCAATAATAAAAAATGCTAAACTAAATATGAAGAAAACATTTCTATCTAAAGCTCAAGGGAAGATTTTAGCCATACAAAATTCAGGTCTATATTAGAAGACCGAAGATGCATTCTTTCTAATGCATCTTGGTCGAACTTAAAAGGCTGAAAACGCAAAATATTGAAGCGGCTGTTAAGCGAATTCCTTCCCTGGGAAAGAATTCGCTTGGCCGCTTTGGTACTTTGCCATTTTTGGCACTGTAGTGCGATTTAGGAGTTGGTATATTTAAGTAGGGGGGTGTGGGGGTGAATCCCCCTCCCACTTAATGTAATGTTTGAAATTTATTTTTATTTATTTATTTATTTTTTGTTGGAACAGTGACTTTTTTCCCTTGGAAAAAAATCACTATTCTGACACTTCGACAGTGTAAGCTTTTGCTTATATAGGGTTGATCAATCACTGCTCGCTTTTTTTAGGCATTTGGTGATTTAATATAGGCCCACAAAATTCCTGGTGCATTTCATGAAGACTTTTGTACTGTATATTATTTGTATTATAAATCAATTTAAGTAAAGACAATATGAGAAGTATGTTTCTGAAGAATTGTGCTACAGACAAAATGTTGGCATTGTGGTGAGGACAAGGCAGATCGATTTCACTTTTTGTGGTCCTGTATATATATATCTAGGGATCATATCAGATAACTGTGATTAGGAATCGACGTTGGAAGGATAATTTATTAATGTCTCCCTTTTCAGTTATTTTTGGTTATGTTTGCAATGTATCCAAATGAGCTACATGTTAAAATTTGTTTGGGTTAAAAGGCCAGTGAAACATATATACCCTAGATTTAATAAAATCTATGGAGGCATAGTGTAGAGCCTACATGGAAGTTACCGTATCTGTGTATGCGGTTCCCCCTCGGTAGTGCTCCATGCATATTAATGATGGTGCGTTGCTGTGGGAGAGATGTGGAACATGGTTATTGAATCACTGTAGGGAGTGTGTGACTGTGTCCGCAGATGAGTATCACACCCCCTGCACTGTCCAAGTCCATTATATCAATGCATTTAATTTTATTTTTTTTCAAGTTTGTGCAGCACGGAGCACAGCAATTGACAAATGCTAGACATATAAAAATAGAAACCGGATGCATTTAATTTGTGATTCAAAGGTCAAGTTTAAGCATAAATTAGTGGGTTTGTGTGGCATGGAATGGTGCTTAGCAATGCTTAAAGTTAGCTCAGGGATATATGTAAAAGTATAGCAGCATTCCACATATTCACGTAGCCAAGTGGTTAGAGTTACGGCCTTATGTGCAATAGGTGTAGGGTTTGAATGCATGGAAGGGAAATTAAGCATTTATTTTCCAAAGACAAATTATTGTGATTATTTTCAATCCTTACCTGCTGCTCCCAGCTAATCTCTGCTAAGATCTGCTAAGACCTCATAAGCACTGCTTAAACAATCTCTGTTTATGTACTGCTTGGCAGTGCTTGGCATTGCTTGGCTGTGCTTAACTGGTTTGTGGGACTGCTAAGCATTGCCAGTTTAAGCATTGCTCAGCTCAGCTGTGCTAGTTTGTGCAGTGCCAAGTGACACGTCACATTTTTAAAAATTGACCAATGGCATGTAGGAGGTGGGGTAGGCTATATTAAGCTAAACAGGTGGAAATAAGGCATAATCCGTTGAAGTGCTTTCTCTGAGGGATACACTATGGCGGGTGTTGGAGAGATGTTGCACTTTCAGGTGCAGTGTTGGGGCATTCAGGAGTCCAGGGTCATAATTGGATTCCTTGAAAAAACCATGAGGGCCGGTTGATGCAGAGAGGTTACCAGCGTGCAGAGTGCAAGGTGGAGGCCTTGGACCAGCTGGCAAAGGACCTCATCAGCGCAACTAGTATCCACTGCACAGGTGAGCAGTGTTGTCACCACCATGATGACTTGAAAAGAAGGAAGGGGGATCTCTTGGACACCTAGGTCCAAGAATTCCAGGCTGGGAATGTCCCACATGTATGTAAGTACCATTACCTTTGTTTCACCACTATCTAATCCTGAATGTTTGCTAAACTGGTATGCAGAATGCTGTCCTTCTCTCCCAACAGCTGCAGAGGAGAGGGCTTGCAACGTTGAGGCACATGCCAAGCGCTTGGCCAGGTTGCACTGTATAGTCAGATAAGCAAGAAATAGTAAAGCATTACGTGACATTAGGTATATACAGTAAAGACTGTATTGCAATGAATGTGGACATACACCTGTACTTCAGTAAGTGGCTATTGCCAACTGTAGTGGAACAAGCAGGGAAGAGTAAAGTATTAACTTTGCTAAAGTAAATGAAATAAAGTTTCTACTGCAATAACTGTGGAATTACAGCTGTATTGCAACACCTGCATTACAACTGCTGTGCAATAAAAATGTGAAACGATACCCCTAACTGCATGAAGGTACCTCTAATAAAGCTGTGTTGTGCAATATGTGTGTAATTAGGGCTGTTTTGCATGAAATCAGTTATGACAACCATTCTGCAAAAAACACAAAACAATACCAATTTCTGCCTCAAGGTATATCTGATAAAGAGTGTTATGCAAGAAGTGTAGATTCAGAACTGTTTTACAAGAAATTAATTATGACACCTGTTCTGGAATAACACATGAAGCAATAACAATAACACCCAACGTATATTGTATATTTCAGGATTATCTTTGTTTAACCATTGCATTTCAGCTATATGCATTTAAGCTCTGAGGTACATTGCTGCAGGCAAGTATAACAGTGTAAAAGCTGCAGACTGCAAATATACTGTCTGCAAATGTATATGGGTGAGCTAGCCAACCCAGTAATTTCATATGGTTTGTAGACTTCACATACATTTCAACCCACTAGCAATATATTGTGTACACCTGCATTCTGTGTTGTAATGTATAGGTTACCTAGTATCTCTGTCATACTTGAATTTCATGCCTGTGTGTTCAACTGTAACTGCAGTCTACTATAACACTGCACTACTACTACTACCAGGTCATATATTGGCTCCAGGTGAGTTGTAGGCAAATATCAGTCAGTAAGTAAGCAGTAGTGACTCAGTAGCTTAGTTTATTGAATGCTCTGTCTCAAGTACATTCTGCTACACACAGACCAGGGTCCAAATCCAGTGTTCTGTAGCACTATATATTACAGTAGCAGTCATGGAATGATTACAGATTTCTCTCCACAGGAACTACAGGAAAATGGGTGAGTGAGGCCATAGTCTGGGTAAATAATTGTGTGCTTAGATGCCACAGACTGTTAAAATCATTACCAGATATGTGAATGTACAGCATAAAATAAAGGAAATAAATATAATACTAATAAAATAAAATAAAAAATAAAATGTGCAATCATTGGTATGGGTGTATACCTGGAGTGTCTGTTAAAGTTTGCTGCAGTCAATTAATACATTCAATGCAGATGTCCTCTGCATTTACATGCTATTGGGTTCTATCCCCATGCCTGTCAACCAAGGCATGGTAGTAATATAGTTTTTGTAGTATACAGATACATGTCTCTCAAGTGTCATTCTGTCAAGGAATGTAATTAGTAGTGTGTAATCCCTCTGTCACACATTTACCATTGACATGAGTATCTAACCAGGAATGTATCATTACATCAGCCCACAGTACACCTTGGTAGTTATATAGGTCCACCCGATGTGCAAGTGTTCTGTGTAGTTTATTACTCGCAGTTGTTACAGCTTGGACCATACTGCAATATGCGGATAGCTTGAGAGGTATGTATGTGCCCAGCAGCTATAGTCCACTTGTAAACATAAAGAAAGGACA
The DNA here is from genome assembly GCF_019279795.1 of Protopterus annectens. Taxonomy (NCBI): domain Eukaryota; kingdom Metazoa; phylum Chordata; order Ceratodontiformes; family Protopteridae; genus Protopterus; species Protopterus annectens. Next base: position 386,380,425 of record NC_056735.1, on the reverse strand, counting down.
GACCTGTAGAGTAGATAGCAGTACTGTTCTCCACGAAATAAACTATAATGGTATTAATGGACTGTATTTCTTTCTCACCCCACCCCTTATCTTCATTTATTTATTCATGTTATCCATTGGTTATGGTTTACTATTAACATCTGTTGTTACATTAAACTTTATTTTGGGGCATGTGTTTTACTATTGTTATATATTATAATGGCTGTATATTGACATATCTTGTTAAATACATATGTTGTTGGCCTTATGCCATAACTGTTACTGGCATGATGTCAGTATACTGACTGCTATGTTATTTATTGTTGTATTCCATATAATATGCATGGAAATGTGATTGGGTTGTTTCCAGTGTTCTAGCATACTGTTATTAGTAACAAATTGTGTTGTTCATAACTAACCTATACACATTGCTATACCTCTATTACCACAGCATGACAGGGTAGGCTGGTTCTTGCTGATCCACCTACCCTACCTCAGCCTGCCGTGGCACCGAATACCAGTGGCCAGTCCCCCCGGGAGCAGGGGTGGAGGGGCGCCAGCCACCCAAGATCAACTACTGACCATGGTGTGCAGGATAGTTCATAGGAGCTATGAACAATGCCTGCACCAGATTGAAGGCAGACTCAACAAACTGGTAGGGCCTGCTGGCCCTGGTGACCAACCTCCAGCACAGCCACCTTTAGGGCAGTGAAGGAGCAGTTTTGACTGCCCATAGGTGGGGATCTCAGTCATGCTGCTGCTGTCTGGAGGCACATGCTTCTCAGATTCCACAACACCCTCCATATCCAAGGTATTTCCCCCCCTCATGTGTCACACACCACCCCTGTCTGCTGTCTTGTCTGTCTGCAATTGCATCCTCTGCTACCCAACTTACCTCCCCACACATACTTATATCCCTTCCCCAACATTCCACTCTCTCCTTAAAAAAAAAAAAAAAAAAGAAAAGTGGCACCTGTCTCACAAAAAAAAGTATCTCCCCATAGATAGCTTTCCATTTCATACATGAGTCCACTGGGCACAACTAATTTGGTCCAATTAGTTTGACAACACATTTATCTTATCCTCACCCCTCTCTCTGGGGTTTGACAGTCCAAATTCATCCACAAAATCTGTAAACCTGCACTGCTGTTGCTGTACAAGAAATGGAAAGCTATGGTTCTTCCCTACACCTGTCTTGCACATCCCTACCTGCCTTTTAGTATATTTTCCTCCAATTGCCCCCATTTCACTACTGTCCTATTAGTTTTTTGGACGGATTTGCTCAGAACTAAATGGAGCACCTTGATATGGCATGTTGCACCAACCCACTCAAACCTGCTTAAAAATGCTTTAATGATCTTATGTGTTTCTCATAGTGTTAGGGACATGTACAAAATAATCACCCCTGTTAGGTCTCGAACACAGACCCCTGTCAACTACATAGTGCATTATGACCACTAGGCCACTCAGCTCTTCTAGCAAAATCCCTCCTATACACTGCCCTAGTTCTCACCAACATTCAGGCCATAACCCTGAACAAACTCCAACAAACTTACCAGAAAATAGGTAAATTCATAACTTACTCTCCTTACAATGCACATCACTGTATTTCACTAAATTCGCTCCAATGGCTAGAACTCCCCCAACAACTGCAGCTATCTCAATTTCAAATGTTACACTCTATTCTCTACAAATCATCACTCTGCCCATCTCTTTCATCCTTGATCTCTACATATACTCTATCTTGGACCCTCTGTACCTCTAACCAGCAGCTACTGGGCATCTACCAACCAAAAAAAGTGTAGGCAAAATACTATAGAAACACTTTGTTGCCCATGCTTGGAACAAGCTTCCCTTACACATATGTTCCATCACCCACTACTTACACTTTAAAAATGAACTAAAAAATCACCTTCTCAACTTCAAGACCTGCCCCTGCAATGACCCATCCTAACCTCCTTACACCCATTCACTTATCTAGGTACCTCACTCTCCTATCTTGCACCACTCCTTGTAGGGTGGCATATATTGATCTCTTTCAAATGATGATGATGATGCACAAAAAAGTTATTTGTATATATTTACTGTCTCTGTATATACATTATTGTGTTCTTTTTTGATTTCTGCCTGCTCTCTACTATGTTCTTTTATGTTTGTAAAGTATATGCCACTGACAGACTGCAAGTACATCTACTGGGAAAAATGGGAGTGTCCCTAGGACTCTCATGCAAAAAGTACACCAGAACACAGCCAAATAAATAATAATGGATGTATGCGATGCCTGGGATAGCAGGTACATGTATCCTTTTATCATCAGCAATATCTTTAAACACACCTGCTAAAACAACAATGGCAACGTACATATGTACAACTGGGACCCTGCTGCAGAGCAACTACCTTTGAAATCCATGCACATAATGATGGATGCAATGTGTGTCACAGACTGTATGTATGCACATATATTTTGTAAATACATGTGCTGTAGCACTGACTTAGTAGCTCAGTCTGTTAAATTTTGTGCATACAGTACATTGTGCCATTCACAGTCTTGGGTTTGAATCCAGACTGTTGTACTTCAATTACATTTTTGTAAACACAGCAAGTAATGACTGAGTCATGCAATTTTAACCCATACTGGCTGCTGCTATTAAATTAACTGCTACCCATATTTGCAAGTCAAAGGCCTGTAGGTAGAGACACACTGCACATATTCATATAGCCTTACTATATGTTGCCTACTACTCTGTGACTGGCACTATTACATAACAGATGTACCTTAAACACATGCCTCGAGTGGACTGTAAAGGGTACCTTTACCCTGGCTCTGCTGTAATGACAGAGCTGACAGTGCTGCCTCAGTTACACATACAGCTTGCTGTCCTCCAAAGTGTTCACACTCCCACCTTTGTGTCCTAGGCTGCAGCAGCAGCTGCAGCCTGGAACATACATAGCTGTATGTTAAGCTAGCTGTTACAGACTTACCATACTTCACAACCCCCTAGAACAAGGGATCCAGACAAACATACATGAGGGTGGGGGGTGGGGGCAAAGGTCCAGTGACAGGGACATTTTTCACAGTTTGCCCCTACAAAGTTAGCAAGCTGATATAATAGCAGCTACTGCATCAGCATGCATATTCTGATGGGTATGATGTCTGACACTCACATGTCTCTCTCTCCTTACTGATCACAGCCCACAATGTTTACCACTGAACTGCCAGATAATAACAATGTCATGGGACAATGGCCAAAGATATCATGCAAAACTGTGGACATACTTCATAAATCTCAACAGTGGGCAGTATTTGTACCTACCCTCTGTGATGCTGTGTCTTCACACCTCACTAATGTCCATCTCAGAGACTAAGAAAGGGACCAAGGCCTACATGAAGACCTTAAATACTGCACTGCGGTGCCTTGTCATTGGCTAATGGAAGTGCAACCCAGCTGTTTTGGATGCAATTAGCAAGTCTGTGCTACAGATTTGTGCACAGGCAATCACCTGTTAATGAGCATTACCTACAAAAGGCAATCAGCTGCTAATGGGGAACAGGTCTTTATGTTGCTTTACTCAGGCAGACAACAGGTTTGCAAGCTGTTTGCAGAGGTTCTGGTCAAAATAGGATTACTTCACTCTACCAGGTATGTAATACATGTCCCCATATAATGGGATGCAGATGGGAGGATGGAGGTATGGGGAATAGGGATTACAACAGTAGTCCTGTAATACATCTATGATACTGACATGTTGGTGATACTCTGCTGTCCAACAACTACAAGCAGGCATCTCAACTGTCCCTGCTTTGAATCAAATCATAGCTCTGCCCCTTTTACTCCCTTCTACAATGGTCAGCTGTTGGAGGAAAGCTAGTGGATTATGAGTTAGACATATTGACAGTAAGTAAGGGTGTACACAGCTGGAATATCAGATGATGTACTGTAATTCCATCTCCTCTCAGTCTCTCAATGTCACACAGAAATAGTTCTGGCATTGTAAAGGTATCCATGACTGTCCCTGATGTACTCTGGGTAGGTCACTGTTTTGTTGACATTTGTACCTTATTGCTTGAGAGCTATGGCAAACATAACTGTTAACCCCTTACAGCAGGAATTCAGGTCATAGCCATAATTAGTGGAGGGACACAGACTCAAACTCAGTGACAGAGTATGCATACTGGCCATACAAAGTAAGAGTATGAATAGACAAATAGATATTACTGTAGCATAAGTGTTTTCTGAGGGTTCTGATGTGTGACAACCAGAGTCTCTATATTCTGATAACAACCATCAATGATTGACCAACCATTTGTCAAACATCCACATGTGTGTCCCAAAAGGACCACATCTATGAGGCACCCGTTCACATTCTGGAAACATCTGTGTAGAGGAGAGGTATGATGCCTACAGGGAAGATATACTACAGCAGGTTTGATTTGCTGTCTGTCATTGTGGCACACTGGTGTTGCTGGACTGTCCCCATATAGTTGTATATATACATATATACATATATTTGTCTAACAGTGCTATATGACATAGTAGTGGTACTTTGCCCAAAGGGGACACACCACAGGAGACTGCAGTGATGGGTGTAGAGACATACAGCAGACTCTGTCACAGCACACAGGGACATAAAAAGTATTGCTACTATCTTGGTGATAGCCACACATGTAGTGTGATGATAGACTATGGTGTATGACGTGTGAGGGAGAGGTGGATAGTTCAGACCATTTTGGTTGTGCAGGGTCTGTACATAGTGGGCATACAGTATCTGGTCCTGTAATGTGTTCCCTTTTATTGTCTTGCAGGTACAATGTATCAACAGAGACATCCTCCATTTTCATCTGCAGAAAATAATGATATAGTGGATGCCGTCAGACTCAACCATCACATCCTGCTGTCAAGGGGTCACCACAATCAAGAACAGTGGGCAGCACTGTGGGCTGACCTTGTGAGGGCTGGTAATGATATTAGCCAACAGGACAGGACCTGCAAGCAGGTTTGACACCGGACCACAGACATGGTCAATGCCGCATGTCAAAGGGCAGCTGCTGTTGCCAAGGATCATGATGCCACCAGTGGAGGGCCTGCAATACAACAACCACTCTCAGCCACAGAGGAATTCCTGGTGAACCTAGGATCAACCCACAGCTCCCAGCCAACCATCACGTCATACATCCTGAAGGTGGGTGCCACAGTGTTCATGACTATAATACATTTGCAGTCATTGTGGCAGGCTCTACAGACCAGTACATAGGTGTCAGATCTATCTGCATTGGAGGGGGGCTGGCTTTTCACCACAGTTATGCACACATACTCAGAATGTCAGCATTATAGCCAGCATCACATTAGCTACTGTACATGTGGATATACTCACATATTACCTTGCAACACTGCAACATTTGCTGTTGCTGACAATACTTCTCCCTCATCTTTTCACAGGTACGTCAGGTGTGGCCTGAGTTCATGGCCCTCTACCTGGTAAGTGTCATACTGTTATTTTGCCTGATCAGCTATACCCTATGAATGTTAGGGGCTACCATTTTGCCTTTTGCATAAGTGTTCTACTTAGTTAAAGAATAGCTGTCTGTTCCTTTTCAAAGCAGTTAACTACAGTGCATAGCCTAGGGAATGACAGGTGTGTATTTGTACAAACATTAACATGTTTGCACTTATAGATATGAGCAGCTATGCAGCCTGCTATACATGAGGCAATTACTCCAAGATGCCCATTGAGACACAGGAAGAAGGTACATACTTGAAGCAGTGGTACTACAACTGGCATATCATCGTCAAGATAGGCATACTGAGTTTTATGTGTAGTTCTGTTGCATACACTGTCATATTGCATACCTCAGAAGTGTATTGAACTGACAACAATATCCGGATGTGGCTGACGTGCATGTTGTACAGGGCTTGGGTTGTCTGTGTATGTTTTTATGGGTGTGTGTGCATTGTGCATGGGATCAGAGATGAGAAGATGTGGGACATGTAATGCAGTTGTGGATCCTCATCTGTACGAGTCTGTGTGATTACCATACATAATAGTACAGGTGGTAATGTACTGTTTTTGTCTTGCTTCTCACAGATTCATAGGTTCATAGGTGTTTACTAGGCTAATGACCACAAGGGCATTTTTAAGCCTAGCCATGCATCCCAAATCTCTGACAAGTTCTGATACCCTTGATAAGTGTAAGCATGGGCCTGGGAGATGAGCCATTTACAGGTAACCCATTTGCATTGGAGACATAAATGCAAAACCAGGGATGAATTTCTGGTTTCCCATCCAGTTGTCCAAGTTGCACTTGAATTGAGTTAGGGAGAAACTCTGCTTCACATGGATGGGGAGCCTGTTCCATAGATGGGGTAGTCTCAGGGATACATACCTATCTCTCCAACAGGTCCTATTTATATCATAGACAAGGTTTAAGTCTTTAGAATGGGTAATTTTGGTGCTGTTTGTTTTGTGGATATGCAGGAGGTCCATCAGAGTGGGGTCTGACAATGCCCTGTATGCCAGGCATAGATCTACCCTGAAAAGCCTGTAGGAGACAGAATACAGGAATAGGGCCTTGGGACGGTCAGCATAGGACATAATACTTAAGCCCTGTCTTCTTTTAGTGAGAAACCTCTGTGGATGTTTCAGTTGTTGGATATGCCTGGTTAGGTACATACCAAAGGGGTCATTGTTCTCAATGATAGGTCTGATGAATGCCGAATACAGTGGAACAATCACTTCTTTGGAGTTAGATGCCATACCTTTGTTTATAAGTTGCACAATGCAGAATTATTTCCTCCCCACTGTAGACACATGATGATCAAAGGGTAGAGTACTATCTATGTGTGCCCCTAAGTCCCTGACTACTGGGTCAGCTCTAAGGGGTGTGTTGTCAATATGATAGTTAACAGGGATGAATGACTTGCCAAAGGATAGTATTATGCATTTCTTGGCATTTAGTTTTAGTCCATGGCTCTGACACCAGTTGCATGTCTGTGTCAACCCCACCAGGAGAACATTGGTGTCAGTGTGAGATTCAATGACAGCTCCTAATTTGCAAACATCTGCAAATTTAGTCAGCCAGAGACCACTGACATTGGCCTTGACTTCTGAGAAGTAAATGCCAAAAAGGAGCAGTCCAAGGACTGATCCCTGAGGGACTCCACTTGTGACTGGCCTCTTTGTAGAGGTGTACTCCCAGTTCTAACTTCCTGAGTCCTGTCTGTGAGCCAGTTGGGTGGTGTATGGATTTGTGCCTAACCTCTTGAGTTTATCAACAATGCCTGAGAGGGATATTGTATCAAATGCCTTGGCCAGGTCAAGGTAGGCAGTGTGAACAAAAGTTTTCCCTCATCCATTGCATTGGTGACCTTCTCAAAGAAGTCCACCACACTGAGTAGGCATGATCTGCCCTTGACAAAACCAAACTGGGTTGGGTCCAGTGTCTGGAGGTTTACTATATCTCTATTGGTCATCTCCATGATAATTCTTTACATGGCCTTGCATATAAGAATAGTGAGACTTATGGGTCTGTAGTTTCCAAGTTCTGTAGATGGCCCAACTTTGTGCAGAGGGATGACTGTTGCCTTTCTTCATTCATGAGGCACAAAGTCTGTTTGGAGGCTACAGTTAAATAGTAATTCCAGAGGCCCTGATAGGTCATGTTTCATGCTATTTAGAAGGCATCCTGGGATATTGTCTGGGTCCATTGATGCAGTGTTCTTGGTCTTAGGGAGAGGTGAGCATGGGGGTTGAAGTCTGTCCCCCTCACAACCTGATGTCAGTGTCTCATCGAACTCTGATGATGATGGTGGCCATTGTGGGGCACAGGTGGAGTTGTCAGTGGCTGAATCTGTCCCACAGGTTGACATCCCTCTTCTGCCCCCATTGTCCCTGCACACAGTCTGTATGCCCACACATACCCCAATCAACAGTGGCCACAGATATTGGACAGTCAGAGGGTGGCAACATAGTAGAGATCTGGTGAGGTCTCACACAGGCAGATTGACAGGGATGCTCGAAGGAGGACTGCTGCCCATCCACTTCCTGTTGCAGGAGTCACATCACGGATCACTTGCCGCATGCTTTAGGCTGTCATGTAGGCACAGGCATGAGTTGAATGCAACACCAGATGGATGCTTAGGGTTATGGATGCAGCACAGTCTGACATCCGTGACTGCCTCTACCACATTGGTGACACTATGGAACATTTCCCTGATGTAGTGGACAGTTGGTGGCTCAGACAGTGTCTGTCTTTGAGTGCACATTGTCTGTGCTGGAACATGTGGTTGTGGTTGGGCGTCGGACATGTGGACGTAGGTCAGCAACACCATCTTTTGGTAGTCCACATGGCCATGCACACTCACGTTCTCTTAGTGGCAGCACCTCCAGCTCTACAGAGGGAGGTGTGCTGTCCACACCACGACATGGCAGGACATGGGCACGTGATCCTGGTTAGTCCCATTGGGGACACGGGCCCAGCAGACAGCAGTCACCATCAGGTACGAGCACCACATCTGACCTTGATCATGGTGCTGCCCGTGCCACTCATGGAGGAGCCAGTTCCCATGCTCATGACTAGAAACGGTGAACTGTCCACTCTACGATGTAAGGTCCACAGCTGTCCACCATGTGCACATGTAGGGCTAACACTGAGCTTGACCATGTACACATGCACACTCTAACACCACTGTCACATGCCGGTCACCTACAGACATGCACAGCACCACTCTATGACCCATGTCACCAGCACCCCTTTCTGACTCACACACATGCTGTCAACTGTTTGGCATAGCCTAGGCCTATGGCACCACCATACCACACCACACCCTGTTCATGTGATGATACCTGTGCCACATCCCTGCCATCCATGCCATTGATGTGGGGACCTGCATATATGTGTCTGATGCGCAGACTGACTATATAACTCTACATGTGTTTGTGTAGTGCAGTAGTGTTATGCAATGGCAGTTGTTGTGAGCCACAACAGGTACTGTATGCTGACATGTGTCGGGAGTACACATCAAACATTGTGTATCTTTGTTGTCTAATGGTACACTGGTGGTAGTGTTACAGAATGACAGGTGTGTCACTGAGCTGTATATGCATTTGTCCCAGGAGTCTGAGTGGTGCAACTATGGACACATGGTGGAAGTACAGTGGCACAGAATGGCACGGCAGCACAGCAGAGACATGACGTCAACAAGGTATGCCAGTATATGTGCATGGCTTCCTAGGTGCATATGTGTACAGCATTGTGTCAGGGACAATGGGGACAGTCGGTGTCATCATGCATTCATACCCTGTGACACACTCTACTACCCTTGATACATGTCACTTGGGTAGTCTGCACCTACAAATGTAGATGGTGGTGGACATCAATTATGCTTGTGTTGAGGTGGGCAATTTAGGGCCGGCATCTAGACACAGGGCCATAAAATGCATAACCATTGCACAGGGGTAGGCCACATGTGCATGTCTCTTGTGCTGTCAGGGGATATATTTATACACATGTTGGATGCCGTGAGAGTAGATCCTCTACATATCTAGTATTACACACTATAGCTTGCAGTACTTATTGCATGCGCCACACTGCTTACCTGCTACTACACTGTCAGCCAGTGCTCTTAAGGTGGATGACATCAGCAGGCCTTGTAGAGGATGGAATATATAGGCCAGCAGCCAGTCACAGGGCCAAAAATGCATACCATTGCATGGAGACAGTGCATATGAGCATGTCCATAGTGCTGTGAGCGGCTATATCGATACACACACACACACACACACACACACACACACACACACACACACACACACACACACACACACACACACACACACAAAGTTGGAGGATGTGAGATTAGAACTCCTACCTAACTAGTATTACACACTACAGCTCACAGTACCTATCACACATGCCACAGGTTATGTCTGTTGTATATGTTGATGCAGGCACAGAACTTGTGGAGTACGCTAAGTGGCCCAGTGTTAGACAGCATGTGTGGCTTGCAGAGTGATACTGCTTGGTACTGTTATTGTATTTAGTGTCCTTGGGGTGGGATACCTAGTCATATTCCTGCTATGTGTGTACACCTACCAGTCTGGCCATATGTGGCTGTTTGCAGTTTGATAGGCAGACATGTAGGCAGGGACAATATGGCCTGTCCAAGTAATGCGTTGTACCCATTGTACATTATACCACCTGTGTACCTATGTCTGTCTGCAGGGTGACAGCCTGCAGGCTCAGGGGTATGTGGGAGGCTGGATTATGTACTGTTGCGGCCTTGATCTGGTGCCATTGGATGGTTGTTGTGATGTGTATGTGCAGATAACCCCAGCAGTCAGTGGTATGTTGGAACATTTGTACATCTTTGCCCAAATCTATCTCAATCTGTATAACAGGGTTGTCTCCTTAAATGTAGTTGTGTGTGTGTGTGTGTGTGTGTGTGTGTGTGTGTGTGTGTGTGTGTGTGTGTGTGTGTGTGTGTCAGTAATGTAAATGTGTTCTGTAGATGTATGTATGCAGTCTATGTATCATTGTACTTTATACAGCAATATATACATCTTGTTATCATATATATGTGCAACATACTGATAGAGACACTAATCAAGTGTGAGGGGGATAGTGAGAGACAGATATGTATACGTAGCTGTATGTCTGTACAGACATATGTCTACATAGCAGGTCTTTGGGCAGGTGAGGCAACAGACATGGGCTCAAGTTTGCTAAGTGTAAGAGCATGCCCAGTATGACTGTCAGTACTTACAAGGTGACTCCAGGCCAGACCTACCTGTACTCCAGTCCAGGATTTTGTGTGCTGCAGCCATTTGGCTGCTGGACCTGTTTATATAGTCCAGCACCTTCCTGATATTTTGTCCAAGGCATTCCCCAGCTTTTTGCTGAATGTAATATGTGACCCATACCTAACAACTGTACAGATTGTAATGGAATGTGTAGAGTTTTGCATCATATGTTTGGTATGTTTTACATAGCATTGTGATTTTCTGGCACATTAGGGGCAAAATATTATAAATTGACGTTAGGATATGATGAGAAACATTTGAGTGATTGACTCCATCAACTTTCCACATTTGTCTGGCCAGTAGTTAATCCTTCTCCTTATATTTGGGCCTTTGTCCCACTATTGTTTATGGCTTTATCCAGATTCACTGATCTAAGAGGTTGAGAGGTATGATGTGACTGGGATACATGATGTAAAACCACATACAGGTGTACAGTTACTGTACATGATTTTACAGAATGTCCAGCATTCTACCACATATGTCTGCTCTGTTCCTCATACAGTTTATCTGGTAATATACTATCAAATGCAGTCCACTATATTGTTGTAAGTACTGACATAGTTATGAGATGGCCTTTACATACTGCGGCTAATATGATCTGTTGCAATCTGCTGCTATACTAGCCACCTTCTAGGTTACTTAGAGCATGTATAATGTCTGTAGGTTTGGACCTCTTTCCCCTCATTTACTCTGGCTGTGTCCAGCTTCCTTGCAGTAACAGATTACAGTGTTATGACATTCTATAGGACTCCTACCATACGAGTAACTCACATGCAAAAGTTGTAGGTGCGGCCAGCTTTGAACTATTAACACCATCAACCATGCTAATGTCCTTAGCCCAGTGAGCCACACCAGCCTCCAGAAAGTGAGGTTTAATTCCTCACACTATCAACAGCATACAGACATACACTGTGACCCCTGATGTGATCCCTGCATTTTGTGGAAAATACATGTGGCCAGGTTCTTTGTGGCAGCCCTGGAATTGTGTGGTCTGCTGATATATCCTTACAAACATACAGTCACTGCAGTTGAATGGGAGCAGTGATGTGTTGTGGGTAGGGGACTCTGGCATTGATAGCTGTGCATCTGTCCTATGACCCCACTTTTGGCATTTCCCTTGCATAATGCAGTGGGGTTTCCAGCCATGTGGCATAATGCATATTACCGGGGAACCCAGTATTGGACAGAGTACCTGTTGTTCCAAGTAGCTGTTAGTTCTCTACAAGTAGCCCAGTAACCCACTCTATTCCCTTTCATACATGCAGCAGGTCCATACATATGCTACCATACTCTAGTACACCGTACATTTGTTGTATAGGATAGTGACTTACCTTGCGAATGCAGCGATTGAGAGATCTGCTCCACCAGATATATCTAGGCACCAGAACTTTGACTTGAGCAGCCCAACACATGCTCTATGATGTTCCTAGTTTGTGAGTGTGCCTCACTATGGCATTCTTCAGTGGGTGTGTGTGCATTTCTGATGGGTTTCATCATCCACAGTTCCAGTGCACAGCCAGCATCCCTCAGTAGATGGCCATATGGGATGTCCCCCCCGACAAATATCTGATGCAGCTGTGATGCATGCCAGATAAGGGAGTCATGATAACTGCCATGACTGCCAGTACACACATTCATGATAATGCCCTGGGCATTGCACACAACCTTGCAGTTGATAGAGTGATACCCCCTGCGGTGGACATAGCCTTTACCCTCCTCAACGGGCAGTGCTTTGATGTGTACATGAGTGCAGTTTATGGCACCCAGTACCTCAGAGTAGTGTGCTACACAGTAGAAGAGTTGTATACTGCTAGTCCTGTCCTCAAGGGTGTGGGGTAAATAAATGTGCACACTGGCATGTGTTGGCATGGCATCTAGGAACTGGTGGAGTACCCTGGATGCTGATGCCTGTGAGACCCCCATCATGTCCCCAGTTGATGTTTGGAAAGTACCTTTAGCTAGTATCCAAAGGGCTACACATACCTTTTTCCCACTGGGGTGGGTTCCACTCTGATGGCACTGGGTCTGAGTTGAGGGTGGCAGAGTTCGGTGAGTTCTTGTAGTATGTTCCTGTCCACCCTATAGTGTTCTACAATCTCCGGATCATGTAGCTCCTGGAAGGTTACCCTGGGCCTGTACACTCTTCTCCTTATCAGTCTAGGCCTATTGTCAGCAGCAGCATCAGCACTGACATCAGCATCTAGCACATACAGATGCAACAGAGCTGCAGCAGCCCCTAGCATTGCTTTAGTTAAAATCCCACTTTTGTACTCCACTGGTGCACAATACAGGGTGAAATCAGATTGTGGGTGTATACAACTTTTCTAGTGCTCTGCTGTAGGTACAGCCTGTGTGATTGGCTACCTACGATGCATTCCACCTGCCAAGTACATCATTATCAGTGTTTTAATGGCCCAGTTTAAGTTGTGCATGGGCCATCAGTAATTTATATATGACTGGCTTTCTTAAGCAATTTTCTTTTTTTTAAACAGCCTTCCCTGCTAAGCACTGTGGCGTGGGATGCAAATCCATGCCACAGATATAAACAATGCTGAGCACTCAGTTGACACACCCCCATAGACAGCTTGCTCAGCACAGAGATGTACTGCACAAACACACTGAAACTAGCTAAAACACATACCCCAAAGTTAAACAAAGCTTAGCAGGCACTGGACACACACACCTGCTTAGCTCAGTGACATGGCCTGCAAACAGGCGCCGCTGAGCTCCAATGTGCTTAAAGAAATAAAGACACATTCCCTTCTGATGTCAGCTACCTCTTCTGTGGACAGCAACACAGTTCTGGGGCTAAATAGATGTGATCTGCAGGTACCGATACCTATTTTTTGCTATTCAGTAACCCCAGCTCATCTGCATACAGATCTGTGCACACAACCAGGAAACTCCACTATTCCAGACCCTGCCTCCTTAGCAGTCACAGAAATCTACCATTGTGGATACTCCATGCAAAGCCTTATAATGCATTATTGTCATATATTTTATTTTTGTCGTTTTTATACTTTTAATTATTTTCTTTTTGCATAACGGCATGTTTGCGCACTACTGTGCACTGTGCAAACATACTATGAGTATTAAAAAAATAATTATTTTACATTATTTTCCATTACTTTGTGGACACACAGGGAATACTTTTGCACATATCTGTGTCTGCTATGCTTTTTCTGTCCTTCTAACTGGGTTTTACAGCCCCTGTTCACTTTTTTATCTCATGTACATGGAATTTTTCCATGTACACTTTGGACACCAACACGGGGTCTGCAGGACTGCCTATATGCTTGCAGGAACACTGCAACACCCTCATTTGCATGCAATTCACTTGCTTATGAGGTGATTTGCATGTCATGGACACTTCTGTGTTCGCACACTTGTGCACACCCCTCAGCTCTGTTTACTGGATCACACGGTTGCTTACTTCCATGTAAGCTCTGTAACATTATGACTACATGGAAAATTCATCTGTGTAGGCTTTATAAAATTCCTCCCATAGACTCCTGCTTTAAGTCCTTTTCTTAACCTTTATTTTCTTTGCGGATATCATAAAGTTGGTATATGAATGTTTAGATTCATGTACATTGGATAAGGACATGAATTATATACATGATTTATATCTATTTATCCCTTCTTTGTGGAGTTCATTTAGGACTTTAATATTTTTTTGCTTTTCAATATCGATTGAGGTTATATATAAATCTGTGTTGCAATATGATTTAATATGAATAAGTGGATCTATGATATCTACAGGGTTTGAAACATTGCTTAAAATACAATAAAACTAGGTGAGCTTTACTTATCAATGAATTTTAAATATGACTGAAAAGGCATTTGATAAACAGTGATAGGGATATATGCTTGAAGTGCTTAGGATTTATGGGGTTTCCTGTTAAGAAGAATGTCATGCTTTTAAAACTTTATTGTAGGCTTGTCCACAATAAAGTTAAGATCGCATCTATCAACAATCATTAGGAGAAGTAAGGGTACAAAGCTGATTTGAAGCTAAGCTAGGGACACATCTATCAACAACAGTTAGGACTGGAAAGGGGCATAGCTGGGTTGAATAGGGTTGCCTATTGTTGCTGCTGCTATCTGCTCTAATGATGAAGCCCATGGCTACAGTGGTGAGGAGATCCCAGGCTATAAGAGGCATAGACATCAGTAGTAGAAGTCATGAAATAAATATATTTACAGATATTATACAGTTCTTCCTCACAAACATGTTCATTACTAATAATATAATGCATTGTCAGCATTTAAAGAGATATTAATTGTCAAATTAAATATGGATAAAATTGAAACTTTATGTTTAAGCTTTTACCCTGATTATGGTTTTAGGAGGAAGTTTGGATGGCAAGTAGAAGCAATCAAATAAATGACTATATTTATTTCTGTATATTAGAAAAAACAACATTTAGTGAGATACTAATAGGTACTAGAACACAGACAGAATAATGAACAGAATGTACTATCTTTTTATAGCAGAAAGTTTTAGGGATCCAGATGAAAAGCTTGGTCTTACCCCTTGATTGCTGGCTGTATAAGTCAAGGGTTAATATAATTTGCATTGCTTCTTATATAAGAAAGGAAGGACAAAACTGTTAAGCATCTGTAGACATGCTGGAGAGAG